>NC_088389.1:34023863-34326893 GCF_037993035.2 Macaca fascicularis
GATATTGGGAAGCCCATAGACGGCAATGCTGAAAAAGGAAATATCCTCAGTTGAAATCCGGAAAGAAGCTTTCTGAGAAACTGCTGAGTGTTCTGTTAATTCATCTCACAGAGTTACATCTGTATTTCGTGGATCTCTTTGCTAGCCTTATTTCTGTGGAATCTGAGAACAGATATTTCGGATCCCTTTGAAGACTATAGGGCCAAAGGAAATATCCTCCGATAACAAAGAGAAAGAAGCTTTCTGAGAAACTTCTTTGTGTTCTGTGAAATCATCTCACAGAGTTACAGCTTTCCCCTCAAGAAGCCTTTCGCCAAGACAGTTCTTGTGTAATTGGCAAAGTGATATTTGGAAGCCATTAGAGGGCTATGGTGAAAAAGTGAATATCCTCAGATGAAATCTGGAAAGAAGATTTCTGAAGAACTGCTTAGTGTTCTGTTAATTCATCTCACAGAGTTACATCGATATTTCGTGGATCTCTTTGCTAGCCTTATTTCTGTGGAACCTGAGAACAGATATTTCGGATCCCTTTGAAGACTATAGGGCCAAAGGAAATATCCACCGATAACAAAGAGAAAGAAGCTTTCTGAGAAACTTCTTTGTGTTCTCTGAAATCATTTCACAGAGGTACTGCTTTCCCCTCAAGAAGCGTTTCGCTAAGACAGTTCTTGTGGAATTGGCAAAGTGATATTTGGATGCCCATGGAGGGCTATGGTTAAAAAGGAAATATCCTCAGATGAAATCTGGAAAGAAGCTTTCTGAGAAACTGCTTAGTGTTCTGTTAATTCATCTCACAGAGTTACATCTGTATTTCGTCGATATCTTTGCTAGTTTATTTCTGTGGAATCTGAGAACAGATATTTCGGATCCATTTGAAGACGATAGGGCCAAAGGAAATCTCCTCCGATAACAAAGAGAAAGAAGCTTTCTGAGAAACTTCTTTGTGTTCTGTGAAATCATCTCACAGAGTTACAGCTTTCCCCTCAAGAAGCCTTTCTCTAAGACACTTCTTGTGGAATTGGCAAAGTGATATTTGGAAGCCCATAGAGGGCTATGGTGAAAAAGGAAATATCCTCAGATAAAATCTGGAAAGAAGCTTTCTGAGAAACTGCTTAGTGTTCTGTTAATTCTTCTCACAGAGTTACATCTGTATTTCGTCGATGTCTTTGCTAGCCTTATTTCTGTGGAATCTGAGAACAGATATTTCGGATCCCTTTGAAGACGATAGGGCCAAAGGAAATATCCTCCGATAACAAAGACAAAGAAGCTTTCTGAGAAACTTCTTTGTGTTCTGTGAAATCATCTCACAGAGTTACAGCTTTCCCCTCAAGAAGCCTTTCTCTAAGACAGTTCTTGTGGAATTGACAAAGTGATATTTGGAAGCCCATAGAGGGCTATCGTGAAAAAGGAAATATCCTGAGATGAAATCTGGAAAGAAGCTTTCTGAGAAACTGCTTAGTGTTCTGTTAATTCATCTCACAGAGTTACATCTGTATTTCGTGGATCTCTTTGCTAGCCTTATTTCTGTGGAATCTGAGAACAGATATTTCGGATCCCTTTGAAGACTACACGGCCAAAGGAAATAACCTCCGATAACAAAGAGAAAGAAGCTTTCTGAGAAACTTCTTTGTGTTCTGTGAACTCTTCTCACAGAGTTACAGCTTTCCCCTCAAGAAGCCTTTCGCTAAGCCAGTTCTTGTGGAATTGGCAAGGTGATATTTGGAAGCCCATAGAGGGCTAAGGTGAAAAAGGAAATATCTTCCGATGAAATCTGGAAAGAAGCTTTCTGAGAAACTGCTTAGTGTTCTGTTAATTCATCTCACAGAGTTACATCTGTATTTCGTGGGTCTGTTTGCTAGGCTTATTTCTGTGGAATCTGAGAACAGATATTTCGGATCCCTTTGGAGACTATAGGGCCAAAGGAAATATCCTCCGACAACAAAGAGAAAGAAGCTTTCTGAGAAACTTCTTTGTGTTCTGTGAAATCATCTCACAGAGTTACAGCTTTCCCCTCAAGAAGCCTTTCGCCAAGACAGTTCTTGTGGAATTGGCAAAGTGATATTTAGAAACCCATAGAGGGCTATGGTGAAAAAGGAAATATCCTCAGATGAAATCTGGAAAGAAGCTTTCTGAGAAACTGCTTAGTGTTCTGTTAATTCATCTCACAGAGTTACATCTGTATTTCGTGGATCTCTTTGCTAGCCTTATTTCTGTGGAATCTGAGAACAGATATTTCGGATCCTTTTGAACACTATAAAGCCAAAGGAAATATCCTCCGATAACAAAGAGAAAGAAGCTTTCTGAGAAACTTCTTTGTGTTCTGTGAAATCATCTCACAGAGTTACAGCTTTCCCCTCAAGAAGCCTTTCGCCAAGACAGTTCTTGTGGAATTGGCAAAGTGATATTTGGAAGCCAGTAGAGGGCTATGGTGAAAAAGGAAATATCCTCAGATGAAATCTGGAAAGAAGCTTTCTGAGAAACTGCTTAGTGTTCTGTTAATTCATCTCACAGAGTTACATCTGTATTTCGTGGATCTCTTTGCTAGCCTTATTTCTGTGGAATCTGAGAACAGATATTTCGGATCCCTTTGAAGACTATTGGGCCAAAGGAAATATCCTGCGATAACAAAGAGAAAGAAGCTTTCTGAGAAACTTCTTTGTGTTCTGTGAAATAATCTCACAGAGTTACAGCTTTCCCCTCAAGAAGCCTTTCGCCAAGACAGTTCTTGTGGAATTGGCAAAGTGACATTTGGAAGTCCATAGAGGGCTATGCTGAAAAAGGAAATATCCTGAGATGAAATCTGGAAAGAAGCTTTCTGAGAAACTGCTTAGTGTTCTGTTATTTCATCTCACAAAGTTACATCTGTATTTCGTGGATCCCTTTGCTAGCCTTATTTCTGTGGAATCTGAGAACAGATATTTTGGATCCCTTTGAAGAGTATAGGGCCAAAGGAAATATCCTTTGATAACAAAGAGAAAGAAGCTTTCTGAGAAACTTCTTTGTGTTCTGGGAAATCATTTCACAGAGTTACAGATTTCCCCTCCAGAAGCCTTTCGCTAAGACAGTTCTTGTGGAATTTGCAAAGTGATATTTGGAAGCCCTTAGTCGGCTATGGTGAAAAAGGAAATATCCTCAGATGAAATCTGGAAAGAAGCTTTCTGAGAAACTGCTTAGTGTTCTGTTAATTCATCTCACAGAGTTACATCTGTATTTCCTGGATCTCTTTGCTAGCCTTATTTCTGTGGAATCTGAGAAAAGATATTTCAGATGCCTTTGAAGACTATAGGGCCAAAGGAAATATCCACCGATAACAAAGATAAAGAAGCTTTGTGAGAAACTTCTTTGTGTTCTGTGAAATCATCTCACAGAGGTACAGCTTTCCCTAGAAGAAGCCATTCGCTAAGACAGTTCTTGTGGATTGGCAAAGTGATATTTGGAAGCCATAGAGGGCTATGGTGAAAAAGGAAATATCCTCAGATGAAATCTGGAAAGAAGCTTTCTGAGAAACTGCTTAGTGTTCCGTTAATTCATCTCACAGAGTTACATCTGTATTTCGTGGATGTCTTTGCTAGCCTTATTTCTGTGGAATCTGAGAACAGATATTTCGGATCCCTTTGAAGACTATAGGGCCAAAGGAAATATCCTCCGATAACAAAGAGAAAGAAGCTTTCTGAGAATCTTCTTTGTGTTCTGTGAAATCATCTCACAGAGTTACAGCTTTCCCCTCAAGAAGCCTTTCTCTAAGACAGTTCTTGTGGAATTGGCAATGTGATATTTGGAAGCCCATAGAGGGCTATGGTGAAAAAGGAAATATCCTCAGATGTAATCTGGAAAGAAGCTTTCTGGGAAACTGTTTAGTGTTGTTTTAATTCATCTGACAGAGTTACATCTGTATTTCCTGGATCTCTTTGCTAGCCTTATTTCTGTGGAATCTGAGAACAGATATTTGAGATCCCTTTGAAGACTATAGGGCCAAAGGAAATATCCCCCGATAACAAAGACAAAGAAGCTTTCTGAGAAACTTCTTTGTGTTCTGTGAAATCATCTCACGGAGTTACAGCTTTCCCCTCAACAAGCCTTTCGCTAAGCCAGTTCTTGTGGAATTGGCAAGGTGATATTGGGAAGCCTATAGACGGCATGGTGAAAAAGGAAATATCCTCAGTTGAAATCTGGAAAGAAGCTTTCTGAGAATCTGCTGAGTGTTCTGTTAATTCATCTCACAGAGTTACATCTGTATTTCGTGGATCTCTTTGCTAGCCTTATTTCTGTGGAATCTGAGAACAGATATTTCGGATCCCTTTGAAGACTATAGGGCCAAAGGAAATATCCTCCGATAACAAAGAGAAAGAAGCTTTCTGAGAAACTTCTTTGTGTTCTGTGAAATCATCTCACGGAGTTACAGCTCTCCCCTCAACAAGCCTTTCGCTAAGCCAGTTCTTGTGGAATTGGCAAAGTGATATTTGGAAGCCTATAGACGGCAATAGTGAAAAAGGAAATATCCTCAGTTGAAATCTGGAAAGAAGCTTTCTGAGAAACTGCTGAGTGTTCTGTTAATTCATCTCACAGAGTTACATCTGTATTTCGTGGATCTCTTTGCTAGCCTTATTTCTATGGAATCTGAGAACAGATATTTCGGATCCCTTTGAAGACTATAGGGCCAAAGGAAATATCCTCCGATAACAAAGAGAAAGAAGCTTTCTGAGAAACTTCTTTGTGTTCTGTGAAATCATCTTACAGAGTTACAGCTTTCCCCTCAAGAAGCCTTTCGCCAAGACAGTTCTTGTGGAATTGGCAAAGTGATATTTGGAAGCCCATAGAGGGCTATGGTGAAAAAGGAAATATCCTGAGATGAAATCTGGAAAGAAGCTTTCTGAGAAACTGCTTAGTGTTCTGTTAATTCATCTCACAGACTTACATCTGTATTTCGTGGATCTCTTTGCTAGCCTTATTTCTGTGGAATCTGAGAACACATATTTTGGATCCCTTTGAAGACTATAGGGCCAAAGGAAATATCCTCCGATAACAAAGAGAAAGAAGGTTTCTGAGAAACTTCTTTGTGTTCTGTGAAATCATTTCACAGAGTTACAGCTTTCCCCTCAACAAGCCTTTCGCTAAGCCAGTTCTTGTGGAATTGGCAAATTGATATTGGGAAGACCATAGACGGCAATGGTGAAAAAGGAAATATCCTCAGTTGAAATCTGGAAAGAAGCTTTCTGAGAAACTGCTGAGTGTTCTGTTAATTCATCTCACAGAGTTACATCTGTATTTCGTGGATCTCTTTGCTAGCCTTATTTCTGTGGAATCTGAGAACAGATATTTCGGATCCCTTTGAAGACTATAGGGCCAAAGGAAATATCCCCCGATAACAAAGAGAAAGAAGCTTTCTGAGAAACTTCTTTGTGTTCTGTGAAATCATCTCACAGAGTTACAGCTTTCCTCTCAAGAAGCCTTTCGCCAAGACAGTTCTCGTGGAATTGGCAAAGTGATATTTGGAAGACCTTAGAGGGCTATGGTGAAAAAGGAAATATCCTCAGATGAAATCTGGTGAGAAGGTTTCTGAAGAACTGCTTAGTGTTCTCTTAATTCATCTCACAGAGTTACATCTGTATTTCGTGGATCTCTTCGATAGCCTTATTTCTGTGGAATCTGAGAACAGATATTTCGTATCCCTTTGAAGACTATAGGACTAAAGGAAATATCCTCCGATAACAAAGAGAAAGAAGCTTTCTGAGAAACTTCTTTGTGTTCTGTGAAATCATCTCACAGAGTTACAGCTTTCCCCTCAAGAAGCCTTTCACCAAGACAGTTCTTGTGGAATTGGCAAAGTGATATTTGGAAGCCCTTAGAGGGCTATGGTGAAAAAGGAAATATCCTGAGATGAAATCTGCAAAGAAGCTTTCTGAGAAACTGCTTAGTGTTCTGTTAATTAATCTCACAGAGTTCCATCTGTATTTCGTGGATCTCTTTGGTAGCCTTATTTCTGTGGAATCTGAGAACAGATATTTCGGATCCCTTTGAAGACTATAGGGCCAAAGGAAATATCCCCCGATAACAAAGACAAAGAAGCTTTCTGAGAAACTTCTTTGTGTTCTGTGAAATCATCTCACGGAGTTACAGCTTTCCCCTCAACAAGCCTTTCGCTAAGCCAGTTCTTGTGGAATTGGCAAGGTGATATTGGGAAGACCATAGACGGCAATGGTGAAAAAGGAAATATCCTCAGTTGAAATATGGAAAGCAGCTTTCTGAGAAACTGCTGAGTGTTTTGTTAATTCATCTCTCAGAATTACATCTGTATTACGTGGATCTCTTTGCTAGCCTCATTTCTGTGGGATCTGAGAACAGATATTTCGAATCCTTTTGAAGACTATAGGGCCAAAGGAAATATCCTCCGATAACAAAGAGAAAGAAGCTTTCTGAGAAACTTCTTTGTGTTCTGTGAAATCATCTCACAGAGTTACAGCTTTCCCCTCAAGAAGCCTTTCGCCAAGACAGTTCTTGTGGAATTGGCAAAGTGATATTTGGAAGCCCTTACAGGGCTATGGTGAAAAAGGAAATATCCTCAGATGAAATCTGGAAAGAAGGTTTCTGAAGAACTGCTTAGTGTTCTGTTAATTCATCTCACAGACTTACATCTGTTTTTCGTGGATCTCTTCGCTGGCCTTATTTCTGTGGAATCTGAGAACAGATATTTCGGATCCCTTTGAAGACTATAGGGCTAAAGGAAATATCCACCGATAACAAAGAGAAAGAAGCTTTCTGGGAAACTTCTTTGTTTTCTGTGAAATCATCTCACAGAGTTACAGCTTTCCCTAGAAGAAGCCTTTCGCTATGACAGTTCTCGTGGAATTGGCAAAGTGATATTTGGATGCCCATAGAGGGCTATGGTGAAAAAGGAAATATCCTGAGATGAAATCTGCAAAGAAGCTTTCTGAGAAACTGCTTAGTGTTCTGTTAATTAATCTCACAGAGTTACATCTGTACTACGTGGATCTCTTTGCTAGCCTCATTTCTGTGGGATCTGAGAACAGATATTTCGGATCCCTTTGAAGACTATAGGGCCAAAGGAAATTTCCACTGATAAAAAAGAGAAAGAAGCTTTCTGAGAAACTTCTTTGTGTTCTGTCAAATCATCTCACAGAGTTACAGCTTTCCCCTCAAGAAGCCTTTCGCTAAGCCAGTTCTTGTGAAATTGGCAAAGTGATATTGGGAAGCCTATAGACGGCAATGGTGAAAAAGGAAATATCCTCAGATGAAATCTGGAAAGAAGCTTTCTGAGAAACTGCTTAGTGTTCTGTTAATTCATCTCACAGAGTTACATCTGTATTTCGTGGATCTCTTTGCTAGCCTTATTTCTGTGGAATCTGAGAACAGATATTTCGGATCCCTTTGAAGACTATAGGGCCAAAGGAAATATCCTCCGATAACAAAGAGAAAGAAGCTTTCTGAGAAAATTCTTTGTGTTCTGTGAAATCATCTCACAGAGTTACAGCTTTCCCCTCAAGAAGCCATTCGCTAAGACAGTTCTTGTGGAATTGGCAAAGTGATATTTGGATGCCCATAGAGGGCTATGGTGAGAAAAGAAATATCCTCAGATGAAATCTGGAAAGAAGCTTTCTGAGAAACTGCTTAGTGTTCTGTTAATTCATCTCACAGACTTACATCTGTATTTCGTGGATCTCTTGCTAGCCTTATTTCTGTGGAATCTGAGAACAGATATTACGGATCCCTTTGAAGACTATAGGGCCAAAGGAAATATCCTCCGATAACAAAGAGAAAGAAGCTTTCTGAGAAACTTCTTTGTGTTCTGTGAAATTATTTCACAGAGTTACAGCTTTCCCCTCAACAAGCCTTTCGCTAAGCCAGTTCTTGTAGAATTGGCAAATTGATATTGGGAAGACCATAGACGGCAATGGTGAAAAAGGAAATATCCTCAGTTGAAATCTGGAAAGAAGCTTTCTGAGAAACTGCTGAGTGTTCTGTTAATTCATCTCACAGAGTTACATCTGTATTTCGTAGATCTCTTTGCTAGCCTTATTTCTGTGGAATCTGAGAACAGATATTTCGGATCCCTTTGAAGACTATAGGGCCAAAGGAAATATCCCCCGATAACAAAGACAAAGAAGCTTTCTGAGAAACTTCTTTGTGTTCTGTGAAATCATCTCACAGAGTTACAGCTTTCCTCTCAAGAAGCCTTTCGCCAAGACAGTTCTTGTGGAATTGGCAAAGTAATATTTGGAAGCCCTTAGAGGGCTATGGTGAAAAAGGAAATATCCTCAGATGAAATCTGGAGAGAAGGTTTCTGAAGAACTGCTTAGTGTTCTGTTAATTCATCTCACAGAGTTACATCTGTATTTCGTGGATCTCTTCGCTAGCCTTATTTCTGTGGAATCTGAGAACAGATATTTCGTATCCCTTTGAAGACTATAGGGCTAAAGGAAATATCCACCGATAACAAAGAGAAAGAAGCTTTCTGAGAAACTTCTTTGTTTTCTGTGAAATCATCTCACAGAGTTACAGCTTTCCCTTCAAGAAGCCTTTCGCTATAACAGTTCTTGTGGAATTGGCAAAGTGATATTTGGATGCCCATAGAGGGCTATTGTGAAAAAGGAAATATCCTGAGATGAAATCTGCAAAGAAACTTTCTGAGAAACTGCTTAGTGTTCTGTTAATTAATCTCACAGAGTTCCATCTGTATTTCGTGGATCTCTTTGCTAGCCTTATTTCTGTGGAATCTGAGAACAGATATTTCGGATCCCTTTGAAGACTATAGGGCCAAAGGAAATATCCCCCGATAACAAAGACAAAGAAGCTTTCTGAGAAACTTCTTTGTGTTCTGTGAAATCATCTCACGGAGTTACAGCTTTCCCCTCAACAAGCCTTTCGCTAAGCCAGTTCTTGTGGAATTGGCAAGGTGATATTGGGAAGACCATAGACGGCAATGGTGAAAAAGGAAATATCCTCAGTTGAAATATGGAAAGAAGCTTTCTGAGAAACTGCTGAGTGTTCTGTTAATTCATCTCACAGAGTTACAACTGTACTACGTGGATCTCTTTGCTAGCCTCATTTCTGTGGGATCTGAGAACAGATATTTCGGACCCTTTTGAAGACTATAGGGCCAAAGGAAATATCCTCCGATAACAAAGAGAAAGAAGCTTTCTGAGAAACTCTTTGTGTTCTGTGAAATCATCTCACAGAGTTACAGCTTTCCCCTCAAGAAGCCTTTCGCCAAGACAGTTCTTGTGGAATTGGCAAAGTGATATTTGGAAGCCCTTACAGGGCTATGGTGAAAAAGGAAATATCCTCAGATGAAATCTGGAAAGAAGGTTTCTGAAGAACTGCTTAGTGTTCTGTTAATTCATCTCACAGACGTACATCTGTTTTTCGTGGATCTCTTCGCTGGCCTTATTTCTGTGGAATCTGAGAACAGATATTTCGGATCCCTTTGAAGACTATAGGGCTAAAGGAAATATTCACCGATAACAAAGAGAAAGAAGCTTTCTGGGAAACTTCTTTGTTTTCTGTGAAATCATCTCACAGAGTTACAGCTTTCCCTAGAAGAAGCCTTTCGCTATGACAGTTCTTGTGGAATTGGCAAAGTGATATTTGGATGCCCATAGAGGGCTATGGTGAAAAAGGAAATATCCTGAGATGAAATCTGCAAAGAAGCTTTCTGAGAAACTGCTTAGTGTTCTGTTAATTAATCTCACAGAGTTACATCTGTACTACGTGGATCTCTTTGCTAGCCTCATTTCTGTGGGATCTGAGAACAGATATTTCGGATCCCTTTGAAGACTATAGGGCCAAAGGAAATTTGCACTGATAACAAAGAGAAAGAAGCTTTCTGAGAAACTTCTTTGTGTTCTGTCAAATCATCTCACAGAGTTACAGCTTTCCCCTCAAGAAGCCTTTCGCTAAGCCAGTTCTTGTGAAATTGGCAAAGTGATATTGGGAAGCCTATAGACGGCAATGGTGAAAAAGGAAATATCCTCAGATGAAATCTGGAAAGAAGCTTTCTGAGAAACTGCTTAGTGTTTTGTTAATTCATCTCACAGAGTTACATCTGTATTTCGTGGATCTCTTTGCTAGCCTTATTTCTGTGGAATCTGAGAACAGATATTTCGGATCCCTTTGAAGACTATAGGGCCAAAGGAAATATCCTCCGATAACAAAGAGAAAGAAGCTTTCTGAGAAAATTCTTTGTGTTCTGTGAAATCATCTCACAGAGTTACAGCTTTCCCCTCAAGAAGCCATTCGCTAAGACAGTTCTTGTGGAATTGGCAAAGTGATATTTGGATGCCCATAGAGGGCTATGGTGAAAAAAGAAATATCCTCAGATGAAATCTGGAAAGAAGCTTTCTGAGAAACTGCTTAGTGTTCTGTTAATTCATCTCACAGACTTACATCTGTATTTCGTGGATCTCTTTGCTAGCCTTATTTCTGTGGAATCTGAGAACAGATATTATGGATCCCTTTGAAGACTATAGGGCCAAAGGAAATATCCTCCGATAACAAAGAGAAAGAAGCTTTCTGAGAAACTTCTTTGTGTTCTGTGAAATCATTTCACAGAGTTACAGCTTTCCCCTCAACAAGCCTTTCGCTAAGCCAGTTCTTGTAGAATTGGCAAATTGATATTGGGAAGACCATAGACGGCAATGGTGAAAAAGGAAATATCCTCAGTTGAAATCTGGAAAGAAGCTTTCTGAGAAACTGCTTAGTGTTCTGTTAATTCATCTCACAGAGTTACATCTGTATTTCGTGGATCTCTTTCCTAGCCTTATTTCTGTGGAATCTGAGAACAGATATTTCGGATCCCTTTGAAGACTATAGGGCCAAAGGAAACATCCTCCGATAACAAAGAGAAAGAAGCTTTCTGAGAAACTTCTTTGTGTTCTGTGAACTCATCTCACAGAGTTACAGCTTTCCCCTCAAGAAGCCTTTCGCTAAGCCAGTTCTTGTGGAATTGGCAAAGTGATATTTGGAAGCCCATAGAGGGCTAAGGTGAAAAAGGAAATATCCTCCGATGAAATCTGGAACGAAGCTTTCTGAGAAACTGCTTAGTGTTCTGTTAATTCATCTCACAGAATTACATCTGTATTTCGTGGATCTCTTTGCTAGGCTTATTTCTGTGGAATCTGAGAACAGATATTTCGGATCCCTTTGGAGACTATAGGGCCAAAGGAAATATCCACCGACAACAAAGAGAAAGAAGCTTTCTGAGAAACTTCTTTGTGTTCTGTGAAATCATCTCACAGAGTTACAGCTTTCCCCTCAAGAAGCCTTTCGCCAAGACAGTTCTTGTGGAATTGGCAAAGTGATATTTAGAAGCCCATAGAGGGCTATGGTGAAAAAGGAAATATCCTCAGATGAAATCTGGAAAGAAGCTTTCTGAGAAACTGCTTAGTGTTCTGTTAATTCATCTCACAGAGTTACATCTGTATTTCGTGGATCTCTTTGCTAGCCTTATTTCTGTGGAATCTGAGAACAGATATTTCGGATCCCTTTGAAGACTATAGGGCCAAAGGAAATATCCCCCGATAACAAAGACAAAGAAGCTTTCTGAGAAACTTCTTTGTTTTCTGTGAAATCATCTCACAGAGTTACAGCTTTCTCTAGAAGAAGCCTTTCGCTATGACAGTTCTTGTGGAATTCGCAAAGTGATATTTGGATGCCCATAGAGGGCTATGGTGAAAAAGGAAATATCCTGAGATGAAATCTGCAAAGAAGCTTTCTGAGAAACTGCTTAGTGTTCTGTTAATTAATCTCACAGAGTTACATCTGTACTACGTGGATCTCTTTGCTAGCCTCATTTCTGTGGGATCTGAGAACAGATATTTCGGATCCCTTTGAAGACTATAGGGCCAAAGGAAATTTCCACTGATAACAAAGAGAAAGAAGCTTTCTGAGAAACTTCTTTGTGTTCTGTCAAATCATCTCACAGAGTTACAGCTTTCCCCTCAAGAAGCCTTTCGCTAAGCCAGTTCTTGTGAAATTGGCAAAGTGATATTGGGAAGCCTATAGACGGCAATGGTGAAAAAGGAAATATCCTCAGATGAAATCTGGAAAGAAGGTTTCTGAGAAACTGCTTAGTGTTCTGTTAATTCATCTCACAGAGTTACATCTGTATTTCGTGGATCTCTTTGCTAGCCTTATTTCTGTGGAATCTGAGAACAGATATTTCGGATCCCTTTGAAGACTATAGGGCCAAAGGAAATATCCTCCGATAACAAAGAGAAAGAAGCTTTCTGAGAAAATTCTTTGTGTTCTGTGAAATCATCTCACAGAGTTACAGCTTTCCCCTCAAGAAGCCATTCGCTAAGACAGTTCTTGTGGAATTGGCAAAGTGATATTTGGATGCCCATAGAGGGCTATGGTGAAAAAAGAAATATCCTCAGATGAAATCTGGAAAGAAGCTTTCTGAGAAACTGCTTAGTGTTCTGTTAATTCATCTCACAGACTTACATCTGTATTTCGTGGATCTCTTGCTAGCCTTATTTCTGTGGAATCTGAGAACAGATATTACGGATCCCTTTGAAGACTATAGGGCCAAAGGAAATATCCTCCGATAACAAAGAGAAAGAAGCTTTCTGAGAAACTTCTTTGTGTTCTGTGAAATCATTTCACAGAGTTACAGCTTTCCCCTCAACAAGCCTTTCGCTAAGCCAGTTCTTGTGGAATTGGCAAGGTGATATTGGGAAGCCCATAGACGGCAACGGTGAAAAAGGAAATATCCTCAGTTGAAATCTGGAAAGAAGCTTTCTGAGAAACTGCTGAGTGTTCTGTTAATTCATCTCACAGAGTTACATCTGTATTTCGTGGATCTCTTTGCTAGCCTTATTTCTGTGGAATCTGAGAACAGATATTTCGGATCCCTTTGAAGACTATAGGGCCAAAGGAAATATCCCCCGATAACAAAGACAAAGAAGCTTTCTGAGAAACTTCTTTGTGTTCTGTGAAATCATCTCACAGAGTTACAGCTTTCCTCTCAAGAAGCCTTTCGCCAAGACAGTTCTTGTGGAATTGGCAAAGTAATATTTGGGAGCCCTTAGAGGGCTATGGTGAAAAAGTAAATATCCTCAGATGAAATCTGCAGAGAAGGTTTCTGAAGAACTGCTTAGTGTTCTGTTAATTCATCTCACAGAGTTACATCTGTATTTCGTGGATCTCTTCGCTAGCCTTATTTCTGTGGAATCTGAGAACAGATATTTCGTATCCCTTTGAAGACTATAGGGCTAAAGGAAATATCCACCGATAACAAAGAGAAAGAAGCTTTCTGAGAAACTTCTTTGATTTCTGTGAAATCATCTCACAGAGTTACAGCTTTAACTAGAAGAAGCCTTTCGCTATGACAGTTCTTGTGGAATTGGCACAGTGATATTTGGATGCCCATAGAGGGCTATGGTGAAAAAGGAAATATCCTGAGATGAAATCTGCAAAGAAGCTTTCTGAGAAACTGCTTAGTATTCTGTTAATTAATCTCACAGAGTTACATCTGTACTACGTGGATCTCTTTGCTAGCCTCATTTCTGTGGGATCTGAGAACAGATATTTCGGATCCCTTTGAAGACTATAGGGCCAAAGGAAATTTCCACTGATAACAAAGAGAAAGAAGCTTTCTGAGAAACTTCTTTGTGTTCTGTCAAATCATCTCACAGAGTTACAGCTTTCCCCTCAACAAGCCTTTCGCTAAGCCAGTTCTTGTAGAATTGGCAAATTGATATTGGGAAGACCATAGACGGCAATGGTGAAAAAGGAAATATCCTCAGTTGAAATCTGGAAAGAAGCTTTCTGAGAAACTGCTTAGTGTTCTGTTAATTCATCTCACAGAGTTACATCTGTATTTCGTGGATCTCTTTGCTAGCCTTATTTCTGTGGAATCTGAGAACAGATATTTCGGATCCCTTTGAAGAGTATAGGGCCAAAGGAAATATCCTCCGATAACAAAGAGAAAGAAGCTTTCTGAGAAACTTCTTTGTGTTCTGTGAAATCATCTCACAGAGTTACAGCTTTCCTCTCATGAAGCCTTTCGCCAAGACAGTTCTTGTGGAATTGGCAAAGTGATATTTGGAAGCCCTTAGAGGGCTATGGTGAAAAAGCAAATATCCTCAGATGAAATCTGGAAAGAAGGTTTCTGAGAAACTGCTGAGTGTTCTGTTAATTCATCTCACAGACTTACATCTGTATTTCGTGGATCTCTTTGCTAGCCTTATTTCTGTGGAATCTGAGAACAGATATTTCGTATCCCTTTGAAGACTATAGGGCTAAAGGAAATATCCACCGATAACAAAGAGAAAGAAGCTTTCTGAGAGACTTCTTTGTTTTCTGTGAAATCATCTCACAGAGTTACAGCTTTCCCTTCAAGAAGCCTTTCGCTATGACAGTTCTTGTGGAATTGGCAAAGTGATATTTGGATGCCCATAGAGGGCTATGGTGAAAAAGGAAATATCCTGAGATGAAATCTGCAAAGAAGCTTTCTGAGAAACTGCTTAGTGTTCTGTTAATTAATCTCACAGAGTTCCATCTGTATTTCGTGGATCTCTTTGCTAGCCTTATTTCTGTGGAATCTGAGAACAGATATTTCGGATCCCTTTGAAGACTATAGGGCCAAAGGAAATATCCCCCGATAACAAAGACAAAGAAGCTTTCTGAGAAACTTCTTTGTGTTCTGTGAAATCATCTCACGGAGTTACAGCTTTCCCCTCAACAAGCCTTTCGCTAAGCCAGTTCTTGTGGAATTGGCAAGGTGATATTGGGAAGCCCATAGACGGCAACGGTGAAAAAGGAAATAAACTCAGTTGAAATCTGGAAAGAAGCTTTCTGAGAAACTGCTGAGTGTTCTGTTAATTCATCTCACAGAGTTACATCTGTACTACGTGGATCTCTTTCCTAGCCTCATTTCTGTGGGATCTGAGAACAGATATTTCGGATCCCTTTGAAGACTATAGGGCCAAAGGAAATATCCTCCGATAACAAAGACAAAGAAGCTTTCTGAGAAACTTCTTTGTGTTCTGTCAAACCATCTCACAGAGTTACAGCTTTCCCCTCAAGAAGCCTTTCGCCAAGACAGTTCTTGTGGAATTGGCAAAGTGATATTTGGATGCACCTAGAGGGCTATTGTGAAAAAGGAAATATCCTCAGATGAAATCTGGAAAGAAGCTTTCTGAGAAACTGCTTAGTGTTCTGTTAATTCATCTCACAGAGTTACATCTGTATTTCGTGGATCTCTTTGCTAGCCTTATTTCTGTGGAATCTGAGAACAGATATTTCGGATCCCTTTGAAGACCATAGGCCCAAAGGAAATATCCACCGATAACAATGAGAAAGAAGCTTTCTGAGAAACTTCTTTGTGTTCTCTGAAATCATCTCACAGAGTTACAGCTTTCCCCTAAAGAAACCTTTCTCTAAGACAGTTCTTGTGGAATTGGCAAAGTGATATTTGGAAGCCCATAGAGGGCTAAGGTGAAAAAGGAAATATCCTCAGATGAAATCTGGAAAGAAGCTTTCTGACAAACTGCTTAGTGTTTTCTTAATTCATCTCACAGAGTTACATCAGTATTTCGTGGATCTCTTTGCTAGCCTTATTTCTGTGGAATCTGAGAACAGATATTTCGGATGCCTTTGAAGACTATAGGGCCAAAGGAAATATCCTCCGATAACAAAGAGAAAGAAGCTTTCTGAGAAACTTCTTTGTGTTCTGTGAAATCATCTCACAGAGTTACAGCTTTCCCCTCCAGAAGCCTTTCGCTAAGACAGTTCTTGTGGAATTGGCAAAGTGATATTTGGAAGCCCCTAGAGGGATATGGTGAAAAAGGAAATATCCTCAGATGAAATCTGGAAAGAAGCTTTCTGAGAAACTGCTTAGTGTTCTGTTAATTCATCTCACAGAGTTACATCTGTATTTCGTGGATCTCTTTGCTAGCCTTATTTCTGTGGAATCTGAGAACATATTTCGGATCCCTTTGAAGACGATAGAAACAAAGGAAATATCCTCCGATAACAAAGAGAAAGAAGCTTTCTGAGAAACTTCTTTGTGTTCTGTGATATCATCTCACAGAGTTACAGTTTTCCCCTCAAGAAGCCTTTCTCTAAGACAGTTCTTGTGGAATTGGCAGAGTGATATTTGGAAGCCCATAGAGGGCTATGGTGAGAAAGGAAATATCCTCAGATGAAATCTGGAAAGAAGCTTTCTGAGAAACTGCTTAGTGTTCTGTTAATTCATCTCACAGACTTACATCTGTATTTCGTGGATCTCTTTGCTAGCCTTATTTCTGTGGAATCTGAGAACAGATATTTCGGATCCCTTTGAAGACTATATGGCCAAAGGAAATATCCTCCGATAACCAAGAGAAAGAAGCTTTCTGAGAAACTTCTTTGTGTTCTGTGAAATCATCTCACAGAGTTACAGCTTTCCCCTAAGGAAGTCTTTCGCTAAGACAGTTCTTGTGGAATTGGCAAAGTGATATTTGGAAGCCCATAGAGGGCTATGGTGAACAGGAAATATCCTCAGATGAAATCTCGAAAGATGCTTTCTGAAGACTGCTTAGTGTTCTGTTAATTCATCTCACAGAGTTACATCTGTATTTCGTGGATCTCTTTGCTAGCCTTATTTCTGTGGAATCTGAGAACAGATATTTCGGATCCCCTTGAACACTATAGGGCCAAAGGAAATATCCACCGATAACAAAGAGAAATAAGCTTTCTGAGAAACTTCTTTGTGTTTTGTGAAATCATCTCACAGAGTTGCAGCTTGCGCCTCAAGAAGCCTTTCGCTAAGAGAGTTCTTGTGGAATTGGCAAAGTGATATTTGGATGCCCTTAGAGGGCTATGGTGAAAAAGGAAATATCCTCCGATGAAACCTGGAAAGAAGCTTTCTGACAAACTGCTTAGTGTTCTGTTAATTCATCTCACAGAGGTACATCAGTATTTCGTGGATCTCTTTGCTAGCCTTATTTCTGTGGAATCTGAGAACAGATACTTCGGATCCCTTTGAACACTATAGGGCCAAAGGAAATATCCACCGATAACAAAGAGAAATAAGCTTTCTGAGAAACTTCTTTGTGTTTTGTGAAATCATCTCACAGAGTTACAGCTTGCCCCTCAAGAAGCCTTTCGCCAAGACAGTTCTTGTGGAATTGGCAAAGTGATATTTCGAAGCCCTTAGAGGGCTATGGTGTAAAAGGAAATATCCTCTGATGAAATCTGGAAAGAAGGTTTCTGAAGAACTGCTTAGTGTTCTGTTAATTCATCTCACAGACTTACATCTGTATTTCCTGTATGTTTGCTAGCCTTATTTCTGTGGAATCTGAGAACAGATATTTCGGATCCCTTTGAAGACTATATGGCCAAAGGAAATATCCTCCGATAACAAAGAGAAAGAAGCATTCTGAGAAACTTCTTTGTGTTCTGTGAAATCATCTCACAGAGGTTCAGCTTTCCCTAGAAGAAGCCATTCGCTAAGACAGTTCTTGTGGAATTGGCAAAGTGATATTTGGATGCCCATAGAAGGCAATGGTGAAAAAAGAAATATCCTCAGATGAAATCTGGAAAGAAGCTTTCTGAGAAACTGCTTAGTGTTCTGTTAATTCATCTCACAGTGTTACATCTGTATTTCGTGGATCTCTTTGCTAGCCTTATTTCTGTGGAATCTGAGAACAGATATTACGGATCCCTTTGAAGACAATACGGCCAACGGAAATATCCTCCGATAACAAAGAGAAAGAATATTTCTGAGAAACTTCTTTGTGTTCTGTGAAATCATCTCACAGACTTACAGCTTTCCCCTCAAGAAGCCTTTCGCTAAGACAGTTCTTGTGGAATTGGCAAAGTGATATTTGGAAGCCCATAGAGGGCTATGGTGAAAAAGGAAATATCCTCAGATGAAATCTGGAAAGAAGCTTTCTGAGAAATTGCTTAGTCTTCTGTTAATTCATCTGACAGAGTTACATCTGTATTTCGTGGATCTCTTTGCTAGCCGTATTTCTGTGGAATCTGAGAACAGATATTTCGGATCCCTTTGAAGACTATAGGGCCAAAGGAAATATCCTCCGATAACAAAGAGAAAGAAGCTTTCTGAGAAACTTCTTTGTGTTCTGTGAAATCATCTCACAGAGTTACAGCTTTCCCCTCAAGAAGCCTTTCACCAAGACAGTTCTTGTGGAATTGGCAAAGTGATATTTGGAAGCCCTTAGAGGGCTATGGTGAAAAAGGAAATATCCTCAGATGAAATCTGGAAAGAAGCTTTCTGAAGAACTGCTTAGTGTTCTGTTAATTCATCTCACAGAGTTACATCTGTATTTCGTAGATCTCTTTGCTAGCCTTATTTCTGTGGAATCTGAGAACAGATATTTCGGATCCCTTTGAAGACTATTGTGCAAAAGGAAATATCCACCGATAACAAAGAGAAAGAAGCTTTCTGAGAAACTTCTTTGTGTTCTGTGAAATCATCTCACAGAGTTACAGCTTTCCCCTCAAGAAGCCTTTCGCTAAGACAGTTCTTGTGGAATTGCAAAGTGATATTTGGATGCCCTTAGAGGGCTATGGTGAAAAAGGAAATATCCTCCGATGAAATCTGGAAAGAAGCTTTCTGAGAAACTGATTAGTGTTCTGTTAATTCATCTCACAGAGTTACATCTGTATTTCGTGGATGTCTTTGATAGCCTTATTTCTGCGGAATCTGAGAACAGATATTTCGGATCCCTTTGAAGACTATAGGGCCAAAGTAAATATCCTCCGATAACAAAGAGAAAGAAGCTTTCTGAGAAACTTCTTTGTGTTCTGTGAAATCATCTCACAGAGTTACAGCTTTCCCCTCAAGAAGCCTTTCTCTAAGACAGTTCTTGTGGAATTGGCAAAGTGATATTTGGAAGCCCATAGAGGGCTATGGTGAAAAAGGAAATATCCTCAGATGAAATCTGGAAAGAAGCTTTCTGAGAAACTGCTTAGTGTTCTGTTAATTGATCTCACAGACTTACATCTGTATTTCGTGGATCTCTTTGCTAGCCTTATTTCTGTGGAATCTGAGAACAGATATTTCGGATCCCTTTGAAGACTCTATGGCCAAAGGAAATATCCTCCGATAACAAAGAGAAAGAAGCTTTCTGAGAAACTTCTTTGTGTTCTGTGAAATCATCTCACAGAGGTACAGCTTTCCCTAGAAGAAGCCTTTCGCTAAGACAGTTCTTGTAGAATTGGCAAAGTGATAATTGGATGCCCATAGAGGGCTATGGTGAAAAAGGAAATATCCTCAGATGAAATCTGGAAAGAAGCTTTCTGAGAAACTTCTTAGTGTACTGTTAATTCATCTCACAGAGTTACATCTGTATTTCGTGGATCTCTTTGCTAGCCTTAATTCTACGGAATCTGAGAACAGATATTTCGGATCCCTTTGAAGACTACACGGCCAAAGGAAATATCCTCCGATAACAAAGAGAAAGAAGCTTTCTGAGAAACTTCTTTGTGTTCTGTGAAATCATCTCACGGAGTTACAGCTTTCCCCTCAACAAGCCTTTCGCTAAGCCAGTTCTTGTGGAATTGGCAAGGTGATATTGGGAAGCCCTTAGACGGCAATGGTGAAAAAGGAAATATCCTCAGTTGAAATCTGGAAAGAAGATTTCTGAGAAACTGCTGAGTGTTCTGTTAATTCATCTCACAGAGTTACATCTGTATTACGTGGATCTCTTTGCTAGCCTTATTTATGTGGGATCTGAGAACAGATATTTCGGATCCCTTTGAAGACTATTGGGCTAAAGGAAATTTCCACTGATAACAAAGAGAAAGAAGCTTTCTGAGAAACTTCTTTGTGTTCTGTGAAATCATCTCACAGAGTTACAGCTTTCCCCTCAAGAAGCGTTTCGCCAAGACACTTTTTGTGGAATTGGCAAAGTGATATTTCGAAGCCCTTAGAGGGCTATGGTGAAAAAGGAAATATCCTCAGATGAAATCTGGAAAGAAGGTTTCTGAAGAACTGCTTAGTGTTCTGTTAATTCATCTCACAGAGTTACATCTGTATTTCGTGGATCTCTTTGCTAGCCTTTTTTCTGTGGAATCTGAGAACAGATATTTCGGATCCCTTTGAAGACTATAGGGCCAAAGGAAATATCCACCGATAACAAAAAGAAAGAAGCTTTCTGAGAAACTTCTTTGTGTTCTGTGAAATCATCTCACAGAGTTACAGCTTTCCCCTCAGGAAGCCTTTCGCTATGACAGTTCTTGTGGAATTGGCAAAGTGATATTTGGATGCCCATAGAGGGCTATGGTGAAAAAGGAAATATCCTCAGATGAAATCTGGAAAGAAGATTTCTGAGAGACTGCTTAGTGTTCTGTTAATTCATCTCAGAGAGCTACATCTGTTTTTCGTGTATGTCTTTGCTAGCCTTATTTCTGTGGAATCTGAGAACAGATATTTCGGATCCCTTTGAAGACGATAGGGCCAAAGGAAATATCCTCCGATAACAAAGACAAAGAAGCTTTGTGAGAAACTTCTTTGTGTTCTGTGAAATCATCTCACAGAGGTACAGCTTTCCCTAGAAGAAGCCATTCGCTAAGACAGTTCTTGTGGATTGGCAAAGTGATATTTGGAAGCCATAGAGGGCTATGGTGAAAAAGGAAATATCCTCAGATGAAATCTGGAAAGAAGTTTTCTGAGAAACTGCTTAGTGTTCCGTTAATTCATCTCACAGAGTTACATCTGTATTTCTTGGATGTCTTTGCTAGCCTTATTTCTGTGGAATCTGAGAACAGATATTTCGGATCCCTTTGAAGACTATAGGGCCAAAGGAAATATCCTCCGATAACAAAGAGAAAGAAGCTTTCTGAGAATCTTCTTTGTGTTCTGTGAAATCATCTCACAGAGTTACAGCTTTCCCCTCAAGAAGCCTTTCTCTAAGACAGTTCTTGTGGAATTGGCAAAGTGATATTTGGAAGCCCATAGAGGGCTATGGTGAAAAAGGAAATATCCTCAGATGTAATCTGGAAAGAAGCTTTCTGGGAAACTGCTTAGTGTTGTTTTAATTCATCTCACAGAGTTACATCTGTATTTCCTGGATCTCTTTGCTAGCCTTATTTCTGTGGAATCTGAGAACAGATATTTCAGATCCCTTTGAAGACTATAGGGCCAAAGGAAATATCCCCCGATAACAAAGACAAAGAACCTTTCTGAGAAACTTCTTTGTGTTCTGTTAAATCATCTCACGGAGTTACAGCTTTCCCCTCAACAAGCCTTTCGCTAAGCCAGTTCTTGTGGAATTGGCAAGGTGATATTGGGAAGCCTATAGACGGCATGGTGAAAAAGGAAATATCCTCAGTTGAAATCTGGAAAGAAGCTTTCTGAGAAACTGCTGAGTGTTCTGTTAATTCATCTCACAGAGTTACATCTGTATTTCGTGGATCTCTTTGCTAGCCTTATTTCTGTGGAATCTGAGAACAGATATTTCGGATCCCTTTGAAGACTATAGGGCCAAAGGAAATATAATCCGATAACAAAGAGAAAGAAGCTTTCTGAGAAACTTCTTTGTGTTCTGTGAAATTATCTCACAGAGTTACAGCTTTCCCCTCAAGAAGCCTTTCGCCAAGACAGTTCTTGTGGAATTGGCAAAGTGATATTTGGAAGCCCATAGAGGGCTATGGTGAAAAAGGAAATATCCTGAGATGAAATCTGGAAAGAAGCTTTCTGAGAAACTGCTTAGTGTTCTGTTAATTCATCTCACAGACTTACATCTGTATTTCGTGGATCTCTTTGCTAGCCTTATTTCTGTGGAATCTGAGAACAGATATTTTGGATCCCTTTGAAGACTATAGGGCCAAAGGAAATATCCTCCGATAACAAAGAGAAAGAAGCTTTCTGAGAAACTTCTTTGTGTTCTGTGAAATCATTTCACAGAGTTACAGCTTTCCCCTCAACAAGCCTTTCGCTAAGCCAGTTCTTGTGGAATTGGCAAATTGATATTGGGAAGACCATAGACGGCAATGGTGAAAAAGGAAATATCCTCAGTTGAAATCTGGAAAGAAGCTTTCTGAGAAACTGCTGAGTGTTCTGTGAAATCATCTCACAGAGTTACAGCTTTCCCTTCAAGAAGCCTTTCGCTATGACAGTTCTTGTGGAATTGGCAAAGTGATATTTGGATGCCCATAGAGGGCTATGGTGAAAAAGGAAATATCCTGAGATGAAATCTGCAAAGAAGCTTTCTGAGAAACTGCTTAGTGTTCTGTTAATTAATCTCACAGAGTTCCATCTGTATTTCGTGGATCTCTTTGCTAGCCTTATTTCTGTGGAATCTGAGAACAGATATTTCGGATCCCTTTGAAGACTATAGGGCCAAAGGAAATATCCCCCGATAACAAAGACAAAGAAGCTTTCCGAGAAACTTCTTTGTGTTCTGTGAAATCATCTCACGGAGTTACAGCTTTCCCCTCAACAAGCCTTTCGCTAAGCCAGTTCTTGTGGAATTGGCAAGGTGATATTGGGAAGCCCATAGACGGCAACGGTGAAAAAGGAAATATCCTCAGTTGAAATCTGGAAAGAAGCTTTCTGAGAAACTGCTGAGTGTTCTGTTAATTCATCTCACAGAGTTACATCTGTACTACGTGGATCTCTTTCCTAGCCTCATTTCTGTGAGATCTGAGAACAGATATTTCGGATCCCTTTGAAGACTATAGGGCCAAAGGAAATATCCTCCGATAACAAAGACAAAGAAGATTTCTGAGAAACTTCTTTGTGTTCTGTCAAATCATCTCACGGAGTTACAGCTTTCCCCTCAAGAAGCCTTTCGCCAAGACAGTTCTTGTGGAATTGGCAAAGTGATATTTCGAAGCCCTTAGAGGGCTATGGTGAAAAAGGAAATATCCTCAGTTGAAATCTTGAAAGAAGCTTTCTGAGAAACTGCTGAGTGTTCTGTTAATTCATCTCACAGAGTTACATCTGTATTTCGTGGATCTCTTTGCTAGCCTTTTTTCTGTGGAGTCTGAGAACAGATATTTCGGATGCCTTTGAAGACTATAGGGCTGAAGGAAATATCCACCGACAACAAAGAGAAAGAAGCTTTCTGAGAAACTTCTTTGTGTTCTCTGAAATCATCTCTCAGAGTTACAGCTTTCCCCTCAAGAAGCCTTTCGCTAAGACAGTTCTTGTGGAATTGGCAAAGTGATATTTGGATGCACCTAGAGGGCTATTGTGAAAAAGGAAATATCCTCAGATGAAATCTGGAAAGAAGCTTTCTGAGAAACTGCTTAGTGTTCTGTTAATTCATCTCAGAGAGTTACATCTGTATTTCGTGGATCTCTTTGCTAGCCTTATTTCTGTGGAATCTGAGAACAGATATTTCGGATCCCTTTGAAGACGATAGGGCCAAAGGAAATATCCTCCGATAACAAAGAGAGAGAAGCTTTCTGAGAAACTTCTTTGTGTTCTCTGAAATCATCTCACAGAGTTACACCTTTCTCCTCAAGAAGCCTTTCGCTAAGACAGTTCTTGTGGAATTGGCAAAGTGCTATTTGGATGACCATAGAGGGATATGGTGAAAAAGGAAATATCCTCAGTTGAAATCTTGAAAGAAGCTTTCTGAGAAACTGCTGAGTGTTCTGCTAATTCATCTCACAGAGTTACATCTGTATTTCGTGGATCTCTTTGCTAGCCTTATTTCTGTGGAATCTGAGAACAGATATTTCGGATCCCTTTGAAGACCATAGGGCCAAAGGAAATATCCTCCGATAACAAAGAGAAAGAAGCTTTCTGAGTAACTTCTTTGTGTTCTGTGAAATCATCTCACAGAGGTACAGCTTACCCTAGGAGAAGCCTTTCGCTAAGGCAGTTCTTGTGTAATTGGCAAAGTGATATTTGGAAGCCCATAGAGGACTATGGTGAGAAAGGAAATATCCTCAGATGAAACCTGGAAAGAAGCTTTCTGAGAAACTGCTTAGTGTTCTGTTAATTCATGTCAGAAAGTTACATCTGTATATCGTGGATGTCTTTGCTAGCCTTATTTCAGTGGAATCTGAGAACAGATATTTCGGATCCCTTTGAAGACGATAGGGCCAAAGGAAATATCCTCCGATAACAAAGAGAAAGAAGCTTTCTGAGAAACTTCTTTGTGTTCTGTGAAATCATCTCGCAGAGTTAAAGCTTTCCCCTCAAGAAGCCTTTCTCTAAGACAGTTCTTGTGGCATTGGCAAAGTGATATTTGGAAGCCCATAGAGGGCTATGGTGAAAAAGGAAATATCCTCATATGAAATCTGGAAAGAAACTTTCTGAGAAACTGCATCGTGTTCTGTTAATTCATCTCACAGACGTACATCTGTATTTCGTGGATCTCTTTGCTAGCCTTATTTCTGTGGAATCTGAGAACAGATATTTCGGATCCCTTTGAAGACTATAGGGCCAAAGGAAATATCCTCCGATAACAAAGAGAAAGAAGCTTTCTGAGAAACTTGTTTGTGTTCTGTGAAATCATCTTACAGAGTTACAGCTTTCCCCTACAGAAGCCTTTCGCTACGACAGTTCTTGTGGAATTGGCAAAGTGATATTTCGAAGCCCTTAGAGGGCTATGGTGAAAAAGGAAATATCCTCAGATGAAATCTGGAAAGAAGCTTTCTGAGAAACTGCTTAGTGTTCTGTTAATTCATCTCACAGAGTTACATCTGTATTTCGTGGATCTCTTTGCCAGCCTTATTTCTGTGGAATCTGAGAACAGATATTTCGGATCCCTTTGAAGACGATAGGGCCAAAGGAAATATCCTCCGATAACAAACAGAAAGAAGCTTTCTGAGAAACTTCTTTGTGTTCTGTGAAATCATCTCACAAAGGTACAGCTTTCCATAGAAGACGCCCTTCGCTAAGACAGTTCTTGTGGAATTGGAAAAGTGATATTTGGATGCCCATAGAGGGCTATGGTGAAAAAGGAAATATCCTCAGATGAAATCTGGAAAGAAGCTTTCTGAGAAACTGCTTAGTGTTCTGTTAATTCTACTCACTGAGTTACATTTGTACTTGGTGGATCTCTTTGCTATCCTTATTTCTGTGGAATCTGAGAACAGATATTTCGGATCCCTTTGAAGACAATAGGGCCAAAGGAAATATCCTCCGATAACAAAGAGAAAGAATCTTTCTGAGAAACTTCTTTGTGTTCTGTGAAATCATCTCACAGAGTTAGAGCTTGCCCCTCAAGAAGCCTTTCGCTAAGACAGTTCTTGTGGAATTGGAAAAGTGATATTTGGATGCCCATAGAGGGCTATGGTGAAAAAAGAAATATCCTCAGATGAAATCTGGAAAGAAGCTTTCTGAGAAACTGCTTAGTGTTCTGTTAATTCATCTCACAGACTTACATCTGTATTTCGTGGATCTCTTTGCTAGCCTTATTTCTGTGGAATCTGAGAACAGATATTATGGATCCCTTTGAAGACTATAGGGCCAAAGGAAATATCCTCCGATAACAAAGAGAAAGAAGCTTTCTGAGAAACTTCTTTGTGTTCTGTGAAATCATTTCACAGAGTTACAGCTTTCCCCTCAACAAGCCTTTCGCTAAGCCAGTTCTTGTAGAATTGGCAAATTGATATTGGGAAGACCATAGACGGCAATGGTGAAAAAGGAAATATCCTCAGTTGAAATCTGGAAAGAAGCTTTCTGAGAAACTGCTTAGTGTTCTGTTAATTCATCTCACAGAGTTACATCTGTATTTCGTGGATCTCTTTCCTAGCCTTATTTCTGTGGAATCTGAGAACAGATATTTCGGATCCCTTTGAACACTATAGGGCCAAAGGAAACATCCTCCGATAACAAAGAGAAAGAAGCTTTCTGAGAAACTTCTTTGTGTTCTGTGAACTCATCTCACAGAGTTACAGCTTTCCCCTCAAGAAGCCTTTCGCTAAGCCAGTTCTTGTGGAATTGGCAAAGTGATATTTGGAAGCCCCTAGAGGGATATGGTGAAAAAGGAAATATCCTCCGATGAAATCTGGAACGAAGCTTTCTGAGAAACTGCTTAGTGTTCTGTTAATTCATCTCACAGAATTACATCTGTATTTCGTGGATCTCTTTGCTAGGCTTATTTCTGTGGAATCTGAGAACAGATATTTCGGATCCCTTTGGAGACTATAGGGCCAAAGGAAATATCCACCGACAACAAAGAGAAAGAAGCTTTCTGAGAAACTTCTTTGTGTTCTGTGAAATCATCTCACAGAGTTACAGCTTTCCCCTCAAGAAGCCTTTCGTCAAGACAGTTCTTGTGGAATTGGCAAAGTGATATTTAGAAGCCCATAGAGGGCTATGGTGAAAAAGGAAATATCCTCAGATGAAATCTGGAAAGAAGCTTTCTGAGAAACTGCTTAGTGTTCTGTTAATTCATCTCACAGAGTTACATCTGTATTTCGTGGATCTCTTTGCTAGCCTTATTTCTGTGGAATCTGAGAACAGATATTTCGGATCCCTTTGAAGACTATAGGGCCAAAGGAAATATCCCCCGATAACAAAGACAAAGAAGCTTTCTGAGAAACTTCTTTGTTTTCTGTGAAATCATCTCACAGAGTTACAGCTTTCTCTAGAAGAAGCCTTTCGCTATGACAGTTCTTGTGGAATTCGCAAAGTGATATTTGGATGCCCATAGAGGGCTATGGTGAAAAAGGAAATATCCTGAGATGAAATCTGCAAAGAAGCTTTCTGAGAAACTGCTTAGTGTTCTGTTAATTAATCTCACAGAGTTACATCTGTACTACGTGGATCTCTTTGCTAGCCTCATTTCTGTGGGATCTGAGAACAGATATTTCGGATCCCTTTGAAGACTATAGGGCCAAAGGAAATTTCCACTGATAACAAAGAGAAAGAAGCTTTCTGAGAAACTTCTTTGTGTTCTGTCAAATCATCTCACAGAGTTACAGCTTTCCCCTCAAGAAGCCTTTCGCTAAGCCAGTTCTTGTGAAATTGGCAAAGTGATATTGGGAAGCCTATAGACGGCAATGGTGAAAAAGGAAATATCCTCAGATGAAATCTGGAAAGAAGATTTCTGAGAAACTGCTTAGTGTTCTGTTAATTCATCTCACAGAGTTACATCTGTATTTCGTGGATCTCTTTGCTAGCCTTATTTCTGTGGAATCTGAGAACAGATATTTCGGATCCCTTTGAAGACTATAGGGCCAAAGGAAATATCCTCCGATAACAAAGAGAAAGAAGCTTTCTGAGAAAATTCTTTGTGTTCTGTGAAATCATCTCACAGAGTTACAGCTTTCCCCTCAAGAAGCCATTCGCTAAGACAGTTCTTGTGGAATTGGCAAAGTGATATTTGGATGCCCATAGAGGGCTATGGTGAAAAAAGAAATATCCTCAGTGAAATCTGGAAAGAAGCTTTCTGAGAAACTGCTTAGTGTTCTGTTAATTCATCTCACAGACTTACATCTGTATTTCGTGGATCTCTTGCTAGCCTTATTTCTGTGGAATCTGAGAACAGATATTACGGATCCCTTTGAAGACTATAGGGCCAAAGGAAATATCCTCCGATAACAAAGAGAAAGAAGCTTTCTGAGAAACTTCTTTGTGTTCTGTGAAATCATTTCACAGAGTTACAGCTTTCCCCTCAACAAGCCTTTCGCTAAGCCAGTTCTTGTGGAATTGGCAAGGTGATATTGGGAAGCCCATAGACGGCAACGGTGAAAAAGGAAATATCCTCAGTTGAAATCTGGAAAGAAGCTTTCTGAGAAACTGCTGAGTGTTCTGTTAATTCATCTCACAGAGTTACATCTGTATTTCGTGGATCTCTTTGCTAGCCTTATTTCTTTGGAATCTGAGAACAGATATTTCGGATCCCTTTGAAGACTATAGGGCCAAAGGAAATATCCCCCGATAACAAAGACAAAGAAGCTTTCTGAGAAACTTCTTTGTGTTCTGTGAAATCATCTCACAGAGTTACAGCTTTCCTCTCAAGAAGCCTTTCGCCAAGACAGTTCTTGTGGAATTGGCAAAGTAATATTTGGGAGCCCTTAGAGGGCTATGGTGAAAAAGGAAATATCCTCAGATGAAATCTGCAGAGAAGGTTTCTGAAGAACTGCTTAGTGTTCTGTTAATTCATCTCACAGAGTTACATCTGTATTTCGTGGATCTCTTCGGTAGCCTTATTTCTGTGGAATCTGACAACAGATATTTCGTATCCCTTTGAAGACTATAGGGCTAAAGGAAATATCCACCGATAACAAAGAGAAAGAAGCTTTCTGAGAAACTTCTTTGATTTCTGTGAAATCATCTCACAGAGTTACAGCTTTCCCTAGAAGAAGCCTTTCGCTATGACAGTTCTTGTGGAATTGGCACAGTGATATTTGGATGCCCATAGAGGGCTATGGTGAAAAAGGAAATATCCTGAGATGAAATCTGCAAAGAAGCTTTCTGAGAAACTGCTTAGTGTTCTGTTAATTAATCTCACAGAGTTACATCTGTACTACGTGGATCTCTTTGCTAGCCTCATTTCTGTGGGATCTGAGAACAGATATTTCGGATCCCTTTGAAGACTATAGGGCCAAAGGAAATTTCCACTGATAACAAAGAGAAAGAAGCTTTCTGAGAAACTTCTTTGTGTTCTGTCAAATCATCTCACAGAGTTACAGCTTTCCCCTCAACAAGCCTTTCGCTAAGCCAGTTCTTGTAGAATTGGCAAATTGATATTGGGAAGACCATAGACGGCAATGGTGAAAAAGGAAATATCCTCAGTTGAAATCTGGAAAGAAGCTTTCTGAGAAACTGCTTAGTGTTCTGTTAATTCATCTCACAGAGTTACATCTGTATTTCGTGGATCTCTTTGCTAGCCTTATTTCTGTGGAATCTGAGAACAGATATTTCGGATCCCTTTGAAGAGTATAGGGCCAAAGGAAATATCCTCCGATAACAAAGAGAAAGAAGCTTTCTGAGAAACTTCTTTGTGTTCTGTGAAATCATCTCACAGAGTTACAGCTTTCCTCTCATGAAGCCTTTCGCCAAGACAGTTCTTGTGGAATTGGCAAAGTGATATTTGGAAGCCCTTAGAGGGCTATGGTGAAAAAGCAAATATCCTCAGATGAAATCTGGAAAGAAGGTTTCTGAGAAACTGCTGAGTGTTCTGTTAATTCATCTCACAGACTTACATCTGTATTTCGTGGATCTCTTTGCTAGCCTTATTTCTGTGGAATCTGAGAACAGATATTTCGTATCCCTTTGAAGACTATAGGGCTAAAGGAAATATCCACCGATAACAAAGAGAAAGAAGCTTTCTGAGAAACTTCTTTGTTTTCTGTGAAATCATATCACAGAGTTACAGCTTTCCCTTCAAGAAGCCTTTCGCTATGACAGTTCTTGTGGAATTGGCAAAGTGATATTTGGATGCCCATAGAGGGCTATGGTGAAAAAGGAAATATCCTGAGATGAAATCTGCAAAGAAGCTTTCTGAGAAACTGCTTAGTGTTCTGTTAATTAATCTCACAGAGTTCCATCTGTATTTCGTGGATCTCTTTGCTAGCCTTATTTCTGTGGAATCTGAGAACAGATATTTCGGATCCCTTTGAAGACTATAGGGCCAAAGGAAATATCCCCCGATAACAAAGACAAAGAAGCTTTCTGAGAAACTTCTTTGTGTTCTGTGAAATCATCTCACGGAGTTACAGCTTTCCCCTCAACAAGCCTTTCGCTAAGCCAGTTCTTGTGGAATTGGCAAGGTGATATTGGGAAGCCCATAGACGGCAACGGTGAAAAAGGAAATATCCTCAGTTGAAATCTGGAAAGAAGCTTTCTGAGAAACTGCTGAGTGTTCTGTTAATTCATCTCACAGAGTTACATCTGTACTACGTGGATCTCTTTCCTAGCCTCATTTCTGTGGGATCTGAGAACAGATATTTCGGATCCCTTTGAAGACTATAGGGCCAAAGGAAATATCCTCCGATAACAAAGACAAAGAAGCTTTCTGAGAAACTTCTTTGTGTTCTGTCAAACCATCTCACAGAGTTACAGCTTTCCCCTCAAGAAGCCTTTCGCCAAGACAGTTCTTGTGGAATTGGCAAAGTGATATTTGGATGCACCTAGAGGGCTATTGTGAAAAAGGAAATATCCTCAGATGAAATCTGGAAAGAAGCTTTCTGAGAAACTGCTTAGTGTTCTGTTAATTCATCTCACAGAGTTACATCTGTATTTCGTGGATCTCTTTGCTAGCCTTATTTCTGTGGAATCTGAGAACAGATATTTCGGATCCCTTTGAAGACCGTAGGCCCAAAGGAAATATCCACCGATAACAATGAGAAAGAAGCTTTCTGAGAAACTTCTTTGTGTTCTCTGAAATCATCTCACAGAGTTACAGCTTTCCCCTCAAGAAACCTTTCTCTAAGACAGTTCTTGTGGAATTGGCAAAGTGATATTTGGAAGCCCATAGAGGGCTAAGGTGAAAAAGGAAATATCCTCAGATGAAATCTGGAAAGAAGCTTTCTGAGAAACTGCTTAGTGTTCTGTTAATTCATCTCACAGACTTACATCTGTATTTCGTGGATCTCTTTGCTAGCCTTATTTCTGTGGAATCTGAGAACAGATATTTCGGATCCCCTTGAACACTATAGGGCCAAAGGAAATATCCACCGATAACAAAGAGAAATAAGCTTTCTGAGAAACTTCTTTGTGTTTTGTGAAATCATCTCACAGAGTTACAGCTTGCCCCTCAAGAAGCCTTTCGCTAAGAGAGTTCTTGTGGAATTGGCAAAGTGATATTTGGATGCCCTTAGAGGGCTATGGTAAAAAAGGAAATATCCTCCGATGAAACCTGGAAAGAAGCTTTCTGAGAAACTGCTTAGTGTTCTGTTAATTCATCTCACAGAGGTACATCAGTATTTCGTGGATCTCTTTGCTAGCCTTATTTCTGTGGAATCTGAGAACAGATACTTCGGATCCCTTTGAACACTATAGGGCCAAAGGAAATATCCACCGATAACAAAGAGAAATAAGCTTTCTGAGAAACTTCTTTGTGTTTTGTGAAAACATCTCACAGAGTTACAGCTTGCCCCTCAAGAAGCCTTTCGCCAAGACAGTTCTTGTGGAATTGGCAAAGTGATATTTCGAAGCCCTTAGAGGGCTATGGTGAAAAAGGAAATATCCTCTGATGAAATCTGGAAAGAAGGTTTCTGAAGAACTGCTTAGTGTTCTGTTAATTCATCTCACAGACTTACATCTGTATTTCCTGTATGTTTGCTAGCCTTATTTCTGTGGAATCTGAGAACAGATATTTCGGATCCCTTTGAAGACTATATGGCCAAAGGAAATATCCTCCGATAACCAAGAGAAAGAAGCATTCTGAGAAACTTCTTTGTGTTCTGTGAAATCATCTCACAGAGGTTCAGCTTTCCCTAGAAGAAGCCATTCGCTAAGACAGTTCTTGTGGAATTGGCAAAGTGATATTAGGATGCCCATAGAAGGCAATGGTGAAAAAAGAAATATCCTCAGATGAAATCTGGAAAGAAGCTTTCTGAGAAACTGCTTAGTGTTCTGTTAATTCATCTCACAGTGTTACATCTGTATTTCGTGGATCTCTTTGCTAGCCTTATTTCTGTGGAATCTGAGAACAGATATTACGGATCCCTTTGAAGACAATACGGCCAACGGAAATATCCTCCGATAACAAAGAGAAAGAATATTTCTGAGAAACTTCTTTGTGTTCTGTGAAATCATCTCACAGACTTACAGCTTTCCCCTCAAGAAGCCTTTCGCTAAGACAGTTCTTGTGGAATTGGCAAAGTGATATTTGGAAGCCCATAGAGGGCTATGGTGAAAAAGGAAATATCCTCAGATGAAATCTGGAAAGAAGCTTTCTGAGAAATTGCTTAGTCTTCTGTTAATTCATCTGACAGAGTTACATCTGTATTTCGTGGATCTCTTTGCTAGCCTTATTTCTGTGGAATCTGAGAACAGATATTTCGGATCCCTTTGAAGACTATAGGGCCAAAGGAAATATCCTCCGATAACAAAGAGAAAGAAGCTTTCTGAGAAACTTCTTTGTGTTCTGTGAAATCATCTCACAGAGTTACAGCTTTCCCCTCAAGAAGCCTTTCACCAAGACAGTTCTTGTGGAATTGGCAAAGTGATATTTGGAAGCCCTTAGAGGGCTATGGTGAAAAAGGAAATATCCTCAGATGAAATCTGGAAAGAAGCTTTCTGAAGAACTGCTTAGTGTTCTGTTAATTCATCTCACAGAGTTACATCTGTATTTCGTAGATCTCTTTGCTAGCCTTATTTCTGTGGAATCTGAGAACAGATATTTCGGATCCCTTTGAAGACTATTGTGCAAAAGGAAATATCCACCGATAACAAAGAGAAAGAAGCTGTCTGAGAAACTTCTTTGTGTTCTGTGAAATCATCTCACAGAGTTACAGCTTTCCCCTCAAGAAGCCTTTCGCTAAGACAGTTCTTGTGGAATTGGCAAAGTGATATTTGGATGCCCTTAGAGGGCTATGGTGAAAAAGGAAATATCCTCCGATGAAATCTGGAAAGAAGCTTTCTGAGAAACTGATTAGTGTTCTGTTAATTCATCTCACAGAGTTACATCTGTATTACGTGGATCTCTTTGCTAGCCTTATTTATGTGGGATCTGAGAACAGATATTTCGGATCCCTTTGAAGACTATTGGGCTAAAGGAAATTTCCACTGATAACAAAGAGAAAGAAGCTTTCTGAGAAACTTCTTTGTGTTCTGTGAAATCATCTCACAGAGTTACAGCTTTCCGCTCAAGAAGCGTTTCGCCAAGACACTTCTTGTGGAATTGGCAAAGTGATATTTCGAAGCCCTTAGAGGGCTATGGTGAAAAAGGAAATATCCTCAGATGAAATCTGGAAAGAAGGTTTCTGAAGAACTGCTTAGTGTTCTGTTAATTCATCTCACAGAGTTACATCTGTATTTCGTGGATGTCTTTGCTAGCCTTTTTTCTGTGGAATCTGAGAACAGATATTTCGGATCCCTTTGAAGACTATAGGGCCAAAGGAAATATCCACCGATAACAAAAAGAAAGAAGCTTTCTGAGAAACTTCTTTGTGTTCTGTGAAATCATCTCACAGAGTTACAGCTTTCCCCTCAGGAAGCCTTTCGCTATGACAGTTCTTGTGGAATTGGCAAAGTGATATTTGGATGCCCATAGAGGGCTATGGTGAAAAAGGAAATATCCTCAGATGAAATCTGGAAAGAAGATTTCTGAGAGACTGCTTAGTGTTCTGTTAATTCATCTCAGAGAGCTACATCTGTTTTTCGTGTATGTCTTTGCTAGCCTTATTTCTGTGGAATCTGAGAACAGATATTTCGGATCCCTTTGAAGACGATAGGGCCAAAGGAAATATCCTCCGATAACAAAGACAAAGAAGCTTTGTGAGAAACTTCTTTGTGTTCTGTGAAATCATCTCACAGAGGTACAGCTTTCCCTAGAAGAAGCCATTCGCTAAGACAGTTCTTGTGGATTGGCAAAGTGATATTTGGAAGCCATAGAGGGCTATGGTGAAAAAGGAAATATCCTCAGATGAAATCTGGAAAGAAGTTTTCTGAGAAACTGCTTAGTGTTCCGTTAATTCATCTCACAGAGTTACATCTGTATTTCGTGGATGTCTTTGCTAGCCTTATTTCTGTGGAATCTGAGAACAGATATTTCGGATCCCTTTGAAGACTATAGGGCCAAAGGAAATATCCTCCGATAACAAAGAGAAAGAAGCTTTCTGAGAATCTTCTTTGTGTTCTGTGAAATCATCTCACAGAGTTACAGCTTTCCCCTCAAGAAGCCTTTCTCTAAGACAGTTCTTGTGGAATTGGCAAAGTGATATTTGGAAGCCCATAGAGGGCTATGGTGAAAAAGGAAATATCCTCAGATGTAATCTGGAAAGAAGCTTTCTGGGAAACTGCTTAGTGTTGTTTTAATTCATCTCACAGAGTTACATCTGTATTTCCTGGATCTCTTTGCTAGCCTTATTTCTGTGGAATCTGAGAACAGATATTTCAGATCCCTTTGAAGACTATAGGGCCAAAGGAAATATCCCCCGATAACAAAGACAAAGAACCTTTCTGAGAAACTTCTTTGTGTTCTGTGAAATCATCTCACGGAGTTACAGCTTTCCCCTCAACAAGCCTTTCGCTAAGCCAGTTCTTGTGGAATTGGCAAGGTGATATTGGGAAGCCTATAGACGGCATGGTGAAAAAGGAAATATCCTCAGTTGAAATCTGGAAAGAAGCTTTCTGAGAAACTGCTGAGTGTTCTGTTAATTCATCTCACAGAGTTACATCTGTATTTCGTGGATCTCTTTGCTAGCCTTATTTCTGTGGAATCTGAGAACAGATATTTCGGATCCCTTTGAAGACTATAGGGCCAAAGGAAATATAATCCGATAACAAAGAGAAAGAAGCTTTCTGAGAAACTTCTTTGTGTTCTGTGAAATTATCTCACAGAGTTACAGCTTTCCCCTCAAGAAGCCTTTCGCCAAGACAGTTCTTGTGGAATTGGCAAAGTGATATTTGGAAGCCCATAGAGGGCTATGGTGAAAAAGGAAATATCCTGAGATGAAATCTGGAAAGAAGCTTTCTGAGAAACTGCTTAGTGTTCTGTTAATTCATCTCACAGACTTACATCTGTATTTCGTGGATCTCTTTGCTAGCCTTATTTCTGTGGAATCTGAGAACAGATATTTTGGATCCCTTTGAAGACTATAGGGCCAAAGGAAATATCCTCCGATAACAAAGAGAAAGAAGCTTTCTGAGAAACTTCTTTGTGTTCTGTGAAATCATTTCACAGAGTTACAGCTTTCCCCTCAACAAGCCTTTCGCTAAGCCAGTTCTTGTGGAATTGGCAAATTGATATTGGGAAGACCGTAGACGGCAATGGTGAAAAAGGAAATATCCTCAGTTGAAATCTGGAAAGAAGCTTTCTGAGAAACTACTGAGTGTTCTGTGAAATCATCTCACAGAGTTACAGCTTTCCCTTCAAGAAGCCTTTCGCTATGACAGTTCTTGTGGAATTGGCAAAGTGATATTTGGATGCCCATAGAGGGCTATGGTGAAAAAGGAAATATCCTGAGATGAAATCTGCAAAGAAGCTTTCTGAGAAACTGCTTAGTGTTCTGTTAATTAATCTCACAGAGTTCCATCTGTATTTCGTGGATCTCTTTGCTAGCCTTATTTCTGTGGAATCTGAGAACAGATATTTCGGATCCCTTTGAAGACTATAGGGCCAAAGGAAATATCCCCCGGTAACAAAGACAAAGAAGCTTTCCGAGAAACTTCTTTGTGTTCTGTGAAATCATCTCACGGAGTTACAGCTTTCCCCTCAACAAGCCTTTCGCTAAGCCAGTTCTTGTGGAATTGGCAAGGTGATATTGGGAAGCCCATAGACGGCAACGGTGAAAAAGGAAATATCCTCAGTTGAAATCTGGAAAGAAGCTTTCTGAGAAACTGCTGAGTGTTCTGTTAATTCATCTCATAGAGTTACATCTGTACTACGTGGATCTCTTTCCTAGCCTCATTTCTGTGAGATCTGAGAACAGATATTTCGGATCCCTTTGAAGACTATAGGGCCAAAGGAAATATCCTCCGATAACAAAGACAAAGAAGATTTCTGAGAAACTTCTTTGTGTTCTGTCAAATCATCTCACAGAGTTACAGCTTTCCCCTCAAGAAGCCTTTCGCCAAGACAGTTCTTGTGGAATTGGCAAAGTGATATTTCGAAGCCCTTAGAGGGCTATGGTGAAAAAGGAAATATCCTCAGTTGAAATCTTGAAAGAAGCTGTCTGAGAAACTGCTGAGTGTTCTGTTAATTCATCTCACAGAGTTACATCTGTATTTCGTGAATCTCTTTGCTAGCCTTTTTTCTGTGGAGTCTGAGAACAGATATTTCGGATGCCTTTGAAGACTATAGGGCTGAAGGAAATATCCACCGACAACAAAGAGAAAGAAGCTTTCTGAGAAACTTCTTTGTGTTCTCTGAAATCATCTCTCAGAGTTACAGCTTTCCCCTCAAGAAGCCTTTCGCTAAGACAGTTCTTGTGGAATTGGCAAAGTGATATTTGGATGCACCTAGAGGGCTATTGTGAAAAAGGAAATATCCTCAGATGAAATCTGGAAAGAAGCTTTCTGAGAAACTGCTTAGTGTTCTGTTAATTCATCTCAGAGAGTTACATCTGTATTTCGTGGATCTCTTTGCTAGCCTTATTTCTGTGGAATCTGAGAACAGATATTTCGGATCCCTTTGAAGACGATAGGGCCAAAGGAAATATCCTCCGATAACAAAGAGAGAGAAGCTTTCTGAGAAACTTCTTTGTGTTCTCTGAAATCATCTCACAGAGTTACACCTTTCTCCTCAAGAAGCCTTTCGCTAAGACAGTTCTTGTGGAATTGGCAAAGTGCTATTTGGATGACCATAGAGGGATATGGTGAAAAAGGAAATATCCTCAGTTGAAATCTTGAAAGAAGCTTTCTGAGAAACTGCTGAGTGTTCTGCTAATTCATCTCACAGAGTTACATCTGTATTTCGTGGATCTCTTTGCTAGCCTTATTTCTGTGGAATCTGAGAACAGATATTTCGGATCCCTTTGAAGACCATAGGCCCAAAGGAAATATCCACCGATAACAATGAGAAAGAAGCTTTCTGAGAAACTTCTTTGTGTTCTCTGAAATCATCTCACAGAGTTACAGCTTTCCCCTCAAGAAACCTTTCTCTCAGACAGTTCTTGTGGAATTGGCAAAGTGATATTTGGAAGCCCATAGAGGGCTATGGTGAAAAAGGAAATATCCTCAGATGAAATCTGGAAAGAAGCTTTCTGAGAAACTGCTTAGTGTTCTGTTAATTCATCTCACAGACTTACATCTGTATTTCGTGGATCTCTTTGCTAGCCTTATTTCTGTGGAATCTGAGAACAGATATTTCGGATCCCTTTGAAGACTATAGGGCCAAAGGAAATATCCTCCGATAACAAAGAGAAAGAAGCTTTCTGAGAAACTTCTTTGTGTTCTGTGAAATCATCTCACAGAGGTACAGCTTACCCTAGGAGAAGCCTTTCGCTAAGGCAGTTCTTGTGTAATTGGCAAAGTGATGTTTGGATGCCCATAGAGGGCTATGGCGAGAAAGGAAATATCCTCAGATGAAATCTGGAAAGAAGCTTTCTGAGAAACTGCTTAGTGTTCTGTTAATTCATCTCACAGAGTTCCATCTGTATTTCGTGGATCTCTTTGCTAGCCTTATTTCTGTGGAATCTGAGAACAGATATTTCGGATCCCTTTGAAGACGATAGGGCCAAAGGAAATATCCTCCGATAACAAAGAGAAAGAAGCTTTCTGAGAAACTTCTTTGTGTTCTGTGAAATCAGCTCACAGAGTTACACCTTTCCCCTCAAGAAGCCTTTCGCTAAGCAGTTCTTGTGGAATTGGCAAAGTGATATTTGGAAGCCCATAGAGGGCTATGGTGAAAAAGGAAATATCCTCAGAAAATCTGGAAAGAAGCTTTCTGACAAACTGCTTAGTGTTTTCTTAATTCATCTCACAGAGTTGCATCAGTATTTCGTGGATCTCTTTGCTAGCCTTATTTCTGTGGAATCTGAGAACAGATATTTCGGATACCTTTGAACACTATAGGGCCAAAGGAAATATCCACCGATAACAAAGAGAAATAAGCTTTCTGAGAAACTTCTTTGTGTTTTGTGAAATCATCTCACAGAGTTACAGCTTGCCCCTCAAGAAGCCTTTCGCCAAGACAGTTCTTGTGGAATTGGCAAAGTGATATTTCGAAGCCCTTAGAGGGCTGTGGTGAAAAAGGAAATATCCTCTGATGAAATCTGGAAAGAAGGTTTCTGAAGAACTGCTTAGTGTTCTGTTAATTCATCTCACAGACTTACATCTGTATTTCCTGGATGTTTGCTAGCCTTATTTCTGTGGAATCTGAGAACAGATATTTCGGATCCCTTTGAAGACTATAGGGCCAAAGGAAATATCCTCCGATAACAAAGACAAAGAAGCTTTCTGAGAAACTTCTTTGTGTTCTGTAAAATCATCTCACATATTTACAGTTTCCCCTCTACAAGCCTTTCGCTAAGACATTTCTTGTGGAATTGGCAAAGTGATATTGGGAAGCCCATAGAGGGCTATGGTGAAAAAGGAAATATCCTCAGTTGAAATCTTGAAAGAAGCTGTCTGAGAAACTGCTGAGTGTTCTGTTAATTCATCTCACAGAGTTACATCTGTATTTCGTGGATCTCTTTGCTAGCCTTATTTCTGTAGAATCTGAGAACAGATATTTCGGATCCCTTTTAAGACTATAGGGCTGAAGGAAATATCCACCGACAACAAAGAGAAAGAAGCTTTCTGAGAATCTTCTTTGTGTTCTGTGAAATCATCTCACAGAGTTACAGCTTTCCCCTCAAGAAGCCTTTCGCTACGACAGTTCTTGTGGAATTAGCAAAGTGATATTTGGATGCACATAGAAGGCTATTGTGAAAAAGGAAATATCCTCAGATGAAATCTGGAAAGAAGCTTTCTGAGAAACTGCTTAGTGTTCTGTTAATTCATCTCAGAGAGTTACATCCGTATTTCGTGGATCTCTTTGCTAGCCTTATTTCTGTGGAATCTGAGAACAGATATTTCGGATCCCTTTGAAGACATAGGGCCAAAGGAAATATCCTCCGATAACAAAGAGAGAGAAGCTTTCTGAGAAACTTCTTTGTGTTCTCTGAAATCATCTGACAGTGTTACAGCTTTCCCCTCAAGAAGCCTTTCGCTAAGACAGTTCTTGTGGAATTGGCAAAGTGATATTTGGAAGAACATAGAGGGCTATGGTGAAAAAGGAAATATCCTCAGATGAAATCTGGAAAGAAGCTTACTGAGAAACTGCTTAGTGCTCTGTTAATTCATCTCACAGGCTTACATTTGTATTTCGTCGATCTCTTTGGAAGCCTTATTTCTGTGGAATCTGAGAACAGATATTTCGGATCCCATTGAAGACTATAGGGGCAAAGGAAATATCCTCCGATAACAAAGAGAAAGAAGCTTTGTGAGAAACGTCTTTGTGTTCTGTGAAATCATCTCACAGAGTTACAGTTTCCCCTCAACAAGCTTTTCGTTAAGCCAGTTCTTGTGGAATTGGCAAAGTGATATTTGGAAGCCCATAGAGGGATATGGTGAAAAAGGAAATATCCTCAGTTGAAATCTTGAAAGAAGCTTTCTGAGAAACTGCTGAGTGTTCTGTTAATTCATCTCACAGAGTTACATCTGTATTTCGTGGATCTCTTTGCTAGCCTTATTTCTGTGGAATCTGAGAACAGATATTTCGGATCCCTTTGAAGACTATAGGTCCAAAGGAAATATCCTCCGATAACAAAGAGAAAGAAGCTTTCTGAGAAACTTCTTTGTGTTCTGTGAAATCATCTCACAGAGTTACAGCTTTCCCCTCAAGAAGCCTTTCTCTAAGACAGTTCTTGTGGAATTGGCAAAGTGATATTTGGAAGCCCATAGAGGGCTATGGTGAAAAAGGAAATATCCTCAGATGAAATCTGGAAAGAAGCTTTCTGAGACACTGCTTAGTGTTCTGTTAATTCATCTCAGAGACTTACATCTGTATTTCGTGGATCTTTTTGCTAGACTTATTTCTGTGGAATCTGAGAACAGATATTTCGGATCCCTTTGAAGACTGTATGGCCAAAGGAAATATCCTCCGAAAACAAAGAGAAAGAAGCTTTCTGAAAAACTTCTTTGTGTTCTCTAAAATCATCTCACAGAGTTACATCTTTCCCCTCAAGAAGCCTTTCGCTAAGACAGTTCTTGTGGAATTGGCAAAGTGATATTTGGAAGCCCATAGAGGGCTATGGTGAAAAAGGAAATATCCTCAGATGAAATCTGGAAAGAAGCTTTCTGAGAAACTGCTTAGTGTTCTGTTAATTCATCTCACAGAGTTACATCAGTATTTCGTGGATCTCTTTGCTAGCCTTATTTCTGTGGAATCTGACAACAGATATTTCGGATCCCTTTGAAGACTATAGGGCCAAAGGAAATATCCTCCGATAACAAAGAGAAAGAAGCTTTCTGAGAAACTTCTTTGTGTTCTGTGAAATCATCTCACAGAGTTACAGCTTTCCCCTCAAGAAGCCTTTCGCTAAGACAGTTCTTGTGGAATTGGCAAAGTGATATTTGGAAGCCCCTAGAGGGATATGGTGAAAAAGGAAATATCCTCAGATGAAATCTGGAAAGAAGCTTTCTGAGAAACTGCTAAGTGTTCTGTTAATTCATCTCACAGAGTTCCTTCGGTATTTCGTGGATCTCTTTGCTAGCCTTATTTCTGTGGAATCTGAGAACAGATATTTCGGATCCCTTTGAAGACGATAGAAACAAAGGAAATATCCTCCGATAACAAAGAGAAAGAAGCTTTCTGAGAAACTTCTTTGTGTTCTGTGAAATCATCTCACACAGTTACAGCTTTCCCCTCAAGAAGCCTTTCTCTAAGATAGTTCTTGTGGAATTGGCAAAGTGATATTTGGAAGCCCATAGAGGACTATGGTGAGAAAGGAAATATCCTCAGATGAAACCTGGAAAGAAGCTTTCTGAGAAACTGCTTAGTGTTCTGTTAATTCATGTCAGAAAGTTACATCTGTATATCGTGGATGTCTTTGCTAGCCTTATTTCAGTGGAATCTGAGAACAGATATTTCGGATCCCTTTGAAGACGATAGGGCCAAAGGAAATATCCTCCGATAACAAAGAGAAAGAAGCTTTCTGAGAAACTTCTTTGTGTTCTGTGAAATCATCTCGCAGAGTTAAAGCTTTCCCCTCAAGAAGCCTTTCTCTAAGACAGTTCTTGTGGCATTGGCAAAGTGATATTTGGAAGCCCATAGAGGGCTATGGTGAAAAAGGAAATATCCTCATATGAAATCTGGAAAGAAACTTTCTGAGAAACTGCATCGTGTTCTGTTAATTCATCTCACAGACGTACATCTGTATTTCGTGGATCTCTTTGCTAGCCTTATTTCTGTGGAATCTGAGAACAGATATTTCGGATCCCTTTGAAGACTATAGGGCCAAAGGAAATATCCTCCGATAACAAAGAGAAAGAAGCTTTCTGAGAAACTTGTTTGTGTTCTGTGAAATCATCTTACAGAGTTACAGCTTTCCCCTACAGAAGCCTTTCGCTACGACAGTTCTTGTGGAATTGGCAAAGTGATATTTCGAAGCCCTTAGAGGGCTATGGTGAAAAAGGAAATATCCTCAGATGAAATCTGGAAAGAAGCTTTCTGAGAAACTGCTTAGTGTTCTGTTAATTCATCTCACAGACTTACATCTGTATTTCGTGGATCTCTTTGCCAGCCTTATTTCTGTGGAATCTGAGAACAGATATTTCAGATCCCTTTGAAGACGATAGGGCCAAAGGAAATATCCTCCGAAAACAAAGAGAAAGAAGCTTTCTGAGAAACTTCTTTGTGTTCTCTAAAATCATCTCACAGAGTTACATCTTTCCCCTCAAGAAGCCATTCGCTAAGACAGTTCTTGTGGAAGTGGCAAAGTGATATTTGGAAGCCCATAGAGGGCTATGGTGAAAAAGGAAATATCCTCAGATGAAATCTGGCAAGAAGCTTTCTGACAAACTGCTTAGTTTTCTGTTAATTCATCTCACAGAGTTACATCAGTATTTCGTGGATCTCTTTGCTAGCCTTATTTCTGTGGAATCTGAGAACAGATATTTCGGATCCCTTTGAACACTATAGGGCCAAAGGAAATATCCACCGATAACAAAGAGAAAGAAGCTTTCTGAGAAACTTCTTTGTGTTTTGTGAAATCATCTCACAGAGTTACAGCTTGCCCCTCAAGAAGCCTTTCGCTAAGAGAGTTCTTGTGGAATTGGCAAAGTGATATTTGGATGCCCATAGAGGGCTATGGTGAAAAAAGAAATATCCTCCGATGAAACCTGGAAAGAAGCTTTCTGAGAAACTGCTTAGTGTTCTGTTAATTCATCTCAGTGAGTTACATCCGTATTTCGTGGATCTCTTTGCTAGCCTTATTTCTGTGGAATCTGAGAACAGATATTTCGGATCCCTTTGAAGACGATAGGGCCAAAGGAAATATCCTCCGATAACAAAGAGAAAGAAGCTTTCTGAGAAACTTCTTTGTGTTCTGTGAAATCATCTCACAGAGTTACAGCTTTCCCCTCAAGAAGCCTTTTACTAAGACAGTTCTTGTGGCATTGGCAAAGTGATATTTGGAAGCCCTTAGAGGGCTATGGTGAAAAAGGAAATATCCTCAGATGAAATCTGGAAAGAAGCTTTCTGAAGAACTGCTTAGTGTTCTGTTAATTCATCTCACAGAGTTACATCTGTATTTCGTGGATCTCTTTGCTAGCCTTATTTCTGTGGAATCTGAGAACAGATATTTCCGATCCCTTTGAAGACTATAGGGCCAAAGGAAATATCCACCGATAAAAAAGAGAAAGAAGCTTTCTGAGAAACTTCTTTGTGTTCTGTGAAATCATCTCACAGAGTTACAGCTTTCCCCTCAAGAAGCCTTTCGCTAAAACAGTTCTTGTGGAATTGGCAAAGTGATATTTGGATGCCCATAGAGGGCTATCGTGAAAAAGGAAATATCCCCAGATGAAATCTGGAAAGAACCTTTCTGAGAAACTGCTTAGTGTTCTGTTAATTCATCTCACAGAGTTACATCTGTATTTCGTGGATGTCTTTGCTAGCCTTATTTCTGTGGAATCTGAGAACAGATATTTCGGATCCCTTTGAAGACGATAGGCCCAAAGGAAATATCCTCCGATAACAAAGAGAAAGAAGCTTTCTGAGAAACTTCTTTGTGTTCTGTGAAATCATCTCACAGAGTTACAGCTTTGCCCTCAAGAAGCCTTTCTCTAAGACAGTTCTTGTGGAATTGTCAAAGTGATATTTGGAAGCCCATAGAGGGCTATGGTGAAAAAGGAAATATCCTGAGATGAAATCTGGAAAGAAGCTTTCTGAGAAACTGCTTAGTGTTCTGTTAATTCATCTCACAGACTTACATCTGTATTTCGTGGATCTCTTTGCTAGCCTTATTTCTGTGTCATCTGAGAACAGATATTTTTGATCCCTTTGAAGATTATAGGGCCAAAGGAAATATCCACCGATAACAAAGAGAAAGAAGATTTCTGAGAAACTTCTTTGTGTTCTGTGAAATCATCTCACAAAGTTACAGCTTTCCCCTCAAGAAGCCTTTCGCTAAGACAGTTCTTGTGGAATTGGCAAAGTGATATTTGGATGCCCATAGAGGGCAATGGTGAAAAAGGAAATATCCTCAGATGAAATCTGGAAAGAAGCTTTCTGAGAAACTGCTTAGTGTTCTGTTAATTCATCTCACAGAGTTACATCTATATTTCGTGGATCTCTTTGCCAGCCTTATTTCTGTGGAATCTGAGAACAGATATTTCGGATCCCTTTGAAGACGATAGGGCCAAAGGAAATATCCTCCGATAACAAACAGAAAGAAGCTTTCTGAGAAACTTCTTTGTGTTCTGTGAAATCATCTCACAAAGGTACAGCTTTCCATAGAAGACGCCATTCGCTAAGACAGTTCTTGTGGAATTGGAAAAGTGATATTTGGATGCCCATAGAGGGCTACGGTGAAAAAGGAAATATCCTCAGATGAAATCTGGAAAGAAGCTTTCTGAGAAACTGCTTAGTGTTCTGTTATTTCTACTCACTGAGTTACATTTGTACTTGGTGGATCTCTTTGCTATCCTTATTTCTGTGGAATCTCAGAACAGATATTTCGGATCCCTTTGAAGACAATAGGGCCAAAGGAAATATCCTCCGATAACAAAGAGAAAGAAGCTTTCTGAGAAACTTCTTTGTGTTCTGTGAAATCATCTCACAGAGTTAGAGCTTGCCCCTCAAGAAGCCTTTCGCTAAGACAGTTCTTGTGGAATTGGCAAAGTGATATTTGGATGCCCATAGAGGGCTATGTTGAAAAAGGAAATATCCTCCGATGAAACCTGGAAAGAAGCTTTCTGAGAAACTGCTTAGTGTTCTGTTAATTCATGTCAGAGAGTTACATCTGTATTTCGTGGATGTCTTTGCTAGCCTTATTTCTGTGGAATCTGAGAACAGATATTTCGAATCCCTTTGAAGACGATAAGGCCAAAGGAAATATCCTCCGATAACAGAGAGAAAGAAGCTTTCTGAGAAACTTCTTTGTGTTCTGTGAAATCATCTCACAGAGTTACAGCTTTCCCCTCAAGAATCCTTTCTCTAAGACAGTTCTTGTGGAATTGGCAAAGTGATATTTGGAAGCCCATAGAGGGCTATGGTGAAAAAGGAAATATCCTCAGATGAAATCTGGAAAGAAGCTTTCTGAGAAACTGCTTAGTGTTCTGTTAATTCATCTCACAGACTTACATCTGTATTTCGTGGATCTTTTTGCTAGCCTTATTTCTGTGGAATCTGAGAACAGATATTTCGGTTCCCTTTGAAGACTATATGGCCAAAGGAAATATCCTCCGAAAACAAAGAGAAAGAAGCTTTCTGAGAAACTTCTTTGTGTTCTCTAAAATCATCTCACAGAGTTACATCTTTCCCCTCAAGAAGCCTTTCGCTAAGACAGTTCTTGTGGAAGTGGCAAAGTGATATTTGGAAGCCCATAGAGGGCTATGGTGAAAAAGGAAATATCCTCAGATGAAATCTGGAAAGAAGCTTTCTGACAAACTGCTTAGTTTTCTGTTAATTCATCTCACAGAGTTACATCAGTATTTCGTGGATCTCTTTGCTAGCCTTATTTCTGTGGAATCTGAGAACAGATATTTCGGATCCCTTTGAACACTATAGGGCCAAAGGAAATATCCACCGATAACAAAGAGAAATAAGCTTTCTGAGAAACTTCTTTGTGTTTTGTGAAATCATCTCACAGAGTTACAGCTTGCACCTCAAGAAGCCTTTCGCTAAGAGAGTTCTTGTGGAATTGGCAAAGTGATATTTGGATGCCCATAGAGGGCTATGGTGAAAAAGGAAATATCCTCCGATGAAACCTGGAAAGAAGCTTTCTGAGAAACTGCTTAGTGTTCTGTTAATTCATGTCAGAGAGTTACATCTGTATATCGTGGATGTCTTTGCTAGCCTTATTTCAGTGGAATCTGAGAACATATATTTCGGATCCCTTTGAAGACGATAGGGCCAAAGGAAATATCCTCCGATAACAAAGAGAAAGAAGCTTTCTGAGAAACTTCTTTGTGTTCTGTGAAATCATCTCACAGAGTTACAGCTTTCCCCTCAAGAAGCCTTTTACTAAGACAGTTCTTGTGGCTTTGGCAAAGTGATATTTGGAAACCCTTAGAGGGCTATGGTGAAAAAGGAAATATCCTCAGATGAAATCTGGAAAGAAGCTTTCTGAAGAACTGCTTAGTGTTCTGTTAATTCATCTCACAGAGTTACATCTGTATTTCGTGGATCTCTTTGCTAGCCTTATTTCTGTGGAATCTGAGAACAGATATTTCCGATCCCTTTGAAGACTATAGGGCCAAAGGAAATATCCACCGATAAAAAAGAGAAAGAAGCTTTCTGAGAAACTTGTTTGTGTTCTGTGAAATCATCTTACAGAGTTACAGCTTTCCCCTACAGAAGCCTTTCGCTACGACAGTTCTTCTGGAATTGGCAAAGTGATATTTCGAAGCCCATAGAGGGCTATGGTGAAAAAGGAAATATCCTCAGATGAAATCTGGAAAGAAGCTTTCTGAGAAACTGCTTAGTGTTCTGTTAATTCATCTCACAGAGTTACATCTGTATTTCGTGGATCTCTTTGCCAGCCTTATTTCTGTGGAATCTGAGAACAGATATTTCGGATCCCTTTGAAGACGATAGGGCCAAAGGAAATATCCTCCGATAACAAAGAGAAAGAAGCTTTCTGAGAAACTTCTTTGTGTTCTGTGAAATCATCTCACAAAGGTACAGCTTTCCATAGAAGACGCCATTCGCTAAGACAGTTCTTGTGGAATTGGAAAAGTGATATTTGGATGTCCATAGAGGGCTAAGTTGAAAAAGGAAATATCCTCAGATGAAATCTGGAAAGAAGCTTTCTGAGAAACTGCTTAGTGTTCTGTTAATTCTACTCACTGAGTTACATTTGTACTTGGTGGATCTCTTTGCTATCCTTATTTCTGTGGAATCTGAGAACAGATATTTCGGATCCCTTTGAAGACAATAGGGCCAAAGGAAATATCCTCCGATAACAAAGAGAAAGAATCTTTCTGAGAAACTTCTTTGTGTTCTGTGAAATCATCTCACAGAGTTAGAGCTTGCCCCTCAAGAAGCCTTTCGCTAAGACAGTTCTTGTGGAATTGGCAAAGTGACATTTGGATGCCCATAGAGGGCTATGGTGAAAAAGGAAATATCCTCCGATGAAACCTGGAAAGAAGCTTTCTGAGAAACTGCTTAGTGTTCTGTTAATTCATGTCAGAGAGTTACATCTGTATTTCGTGGATGTCTTTGCTAGCCTTATTTCTGTGGAATCTGAGAACAGATATTTCGAATCCCTTTGAAGACGATAAGGCCAAAGGAAATATCCTCCGATAACAGAGAGAAAGAAGCTTTCTGAGAAACTTCTTTGTGTTCTGTGAAATCATCTCACAGAGTTACAGCTTTCCCCTCAAGAATCCTTTCTCTAAGACAGTTCTTGTGGAATTGGCAAAGTGATATTTGGAAGCCCATAGAGGGCTATCGTGAAAAAGGAAATATCCTCAGATGAAATCTGGAAAGAAGCTTTCTGAGAAACTGCTTAGTGTTCTGTTAATTCATCTCACAGACTTACATCTGTATTTCGTGGATCTCTTCGCTAGCCTTATTTCTGTGGAATCTGAGAACAGATATTTCGGTTCCCTTTGAAGACTATATGGCCAAAGGAAATATCCTCCGAAAACAAAGAGAAAGAAGCTTTCTGAGAAACTTCTTTGTGTTCTCTAAAATCATCTCACAGAGTTACATCTTTCCCCTCAAGAAGCCTTTCGCTAAGACAGCTCTTGTGGAAGTGGCAAAGTGATATTTGGAAGCCCATAGAGGGCTATGGTGAAAAAGGAAATATATTCAGATGAAATCTGGAAAGAAGCTTTCTGACAAACTGCTTAGTTTTCTGTTAATTCATCTCACAGAGTTACATCAGTATTTCGTGGATCTCTTTGCTAGCCTTATTTCTGTGGAATCTGAGAACAGATATTTCGGATCCCTTTGAACACTATAGGGCCAAAGGAAATATCCACCGATAACAAAGAGAAATAAGCTTTCTGAGAAACTTCTTTGTGTTTCGTGAAATCATCTCACAGAGTTACAGCTTGCCCCTCAAGAAGCCTTTCGCTAAGAGAGTTCTTGTGGAATTGGCAAAGTGATACTTGGATGCCCATAGAGGGCTATGGTGAAAAAGGAAATATCCTCCGATGAAACCTGGAAAGAAGCTTTCTGAGAAACTGCTTAGTGTTCTGTTAATTCATGTCAGAGAGTTACATCTGTATATCGTGGATGTCTTTGCTAGCCTTATTTCAGTGGAATCTGAGAACAGATATTTCGGATCCCTTTGAAGACGATAGGGCCAAAGGAAATATCCTCCGATAACAAAGAGAAAGAAGCTTTCTGAGAAACTTCTTTGTGTTCTGTGAAATCATCTCAGAGTTACAGCTTTCCCCTCAAGAAGCCTTTTACTAAGACAGTTCTTGTGGCTTTGGCAAAGTGATATTTGGAAACCCTTAGAGGGCTATGGTGAAAAAGGAAATATCCTCAGATGAAATCTGGAAAGAAGCTTTCTGAAGAACTGCTTAGTGTTCTGTTAATTCATCTCACAGAGTTACATCTGTATTTCGTGGATCTCTTTGCTAGCCTTATTTCTGTGGAATCTGAGAACAGATATTTCCGATCCCTTTGAAGACTATAGGGCCAAAGGAAATATCCACCGATAAAAAAGAGAAAGAAGCTTTCTGAGAAACTTCTTTGAGTTCTGTGAAATCATCTCACAGAGTTACAGCTTTCCCCTCAAGAAGCCTTTCGCTAAAACAGTTCTTGTGGAATTGGCAAAGTGATATTTGGATGCCCATAGAGGGCTATCGTGAAAAAGGAAATATCCCCAGATGAAATCTGGAAAGAACCTTTCTGAGAAACTGCTTAGTGTTCTGTTAATTCATCTCACAGAGTTACATCTGTATTTCGTGGATGTCTTTGCTAGCCTTATTTCTGTGGAATCTGAGAACAGATATTTCGGATCCCTTTGAAGACGATAGGCCCAAAGGAAATATCCTCCGATAACAAAGAGAAAGAAGCTTTCTGAGAAACTTCTTTGTGTTCTGTGAAATCATCTCACAGAGTTACAGCTTTCCCCTCAAGAAGCCTTTCTCTAAGACAGTTCTTGTGGAATTGTCAAAGTGATATTTGGAAGCCCATAGAGGGCTATGGTGAAAAAGGAAATATCCTGAGATGAAATCTGGAAAGAAGTTTTCTGAGAAACTGCTTAGTGTTCTGTTAATTCATCTCACAGACTTACATCTGTATTTCGTGGTTCTCTTTGCTAGCCTTATTTCTGTGTCATCTGAGAACAGATATTTTTGATCCCTTTGAAGATTATAGGGCCAAAGGAAATATCCACCGATAACAAAGAGAAAGAAGCTTTCTGAGAAACTTCTTTGTGTTCTGTGAAATCATCTCACAGAGTTACAGCTTTCCCCTCAAGAAGCCTTTCGCTAAGACAGTTCTTGTGGAATTGGCAAAGTGATATTTGGATGCCCATAGAGGGCAATGGTGAAAAAGGAAATATCCTCAGATGAAATCTGGAAAGAAGCTTTCTGAGAAAATGCTTAGTGTTCTGTTAATTCATCTCACAGAGTTACATCTGTATTTCGTGGATCCCTTTGCCAGCCTTATTTCTGTGGAATCTGAGAACAGATATTTCGGATCCCTTTGAAGACGATAGGGCCAAAGGAAATATCCTCCGATAACAAACAGAAAGAAGCTTTCTGAGAAACTTCTTTGTGTTCTGTGAAATCATCTCACAAAGGTACAGCTTTCCATAGAAGACGCCATTCGCTAAGACAGTTCTTGTGGAATTGGAAAAGTGATATTTGGATGCCCATAGAGGGCTACGGTGAAAAAGGAAATATCCTCAGATGAAATCTGGAAAGAAGCTTTCTGAGAAATTGCTTAGTGTTCTGTTAATTCTACTCACTGAGTTACATTTGTACTTGGTGGATCTCTTTGCTATCCTTATTTCTGTGGAATCTGAGAACAGATATTTCGGATCCCTTTGAAGACAATAGGGCCAAAGGAAATATCCACCGATAAAAAAGAGAAAGAAGCTTTCTGAGAAACTTCTTTGTGTTCTGTGAAATCATCTCACAGAGTTAGAGCTTGCCCCTCAAGAAGCCTTTCGCTAAGACAGTTCTTGTGGAATTGGCAAAGTGATATTTGGATGCCCATAGAGGGCTATGTTGAAAAAGGAAATATCCTCCGATGAAACCTGGAAAGAAGCTTTCTGAGAAACTGCTTAGTGTTCTGTTAATTCATGTCAGAGAGTTACATCTGTATTTCGTGGATGTCTTTGCTAGCCTTATTTCTGTGGAATCTGAGAACAGATATTTCGAATCCCTTTGAAGACGATAGGGCCAAAGGAAATATCCTCCGATAACAGAGAGAAAGAAGCTTTCTGAGAAACTTCTTTGTGTTCTGTGAAATCATCTCACAGAGTTACAGCTTTCCCCTCAAGAATCCTTTCTCTAAGACAGTTCTTCTGGAATTGGCAAAGTGATATTTGGAAGCCCGTAGAGGGCTATGGTGAAAAAGGAAATATCCTCAGATGAAATCTGGAAAGAAGCTTTCTGAGAAACTGCTTAGTGTTCTGTTAATTCATCTCACAGACTTACATCTGTATTTCGTGGATCTTTTTGCTCGCCTTATTTCTGTGGAATCTGAGAACAGATATTTCGGATCCCTTTGAAGACTATAGGGCCAAAGGAAATATCCTCCGAAAACAAAGAGAAAGAAGCTTTCTGAGAAACTTCTTTGTGTTCTCTAAAATCATCTCACAGAGTTACATCTTTCCCCTCAAGAAGCCATTCGCTAAGACAGTTCTTGTGGAAGTGGCAAAGTGATATTTGGAAGCCCATAGAGGGCTATGGTGAAAAAGGAAATATCCTCAGATGAAATCTGGCAAGAAGCTTTCTGACAAACTGCTTAGTTTTCTGTTAATTCATCTCACAGAGTTACATCAGTATTTCGTGGATCTCTTTGCTAGCCTTATTTCTGTGGAATCTGAGAACAGATATTTCGGATCCCTTTGAACACTATAGGGCCAAAGGAAATATCCACCGATAACAAAGAGAAATAAGCTTTCTGAGAAACTTCTTTGTGTTTTGTGAAATCATCTCACAGAGTTACAGCTTGCCCCTCAAGAAGCCTTTCGCTAAGAGAGTTCTTGTGGAATTGGCAAAGTGATATTTGGATGCCCATAGAGGGCTATGGTGAAAAAGGAAATATCCTCCGATGAAACCTGGAAAGAAGCTTTCTGAGAAACTGCTTAGTGTTCTGTTAATTCATCTCAGTGAGTTACATCCGTATTTCGTGGATCTCTTTGCTAGCCTTATTTCTGTGGAATCTGAGAACAGATATTTCGGATCCCTTTGAAGACGATAGGGCCAAAGGAAATATCCTCCGATAACAAAGAGAAAGAAGCTTTCTGAGAAACTTCTTTGTGTTCCGTGAAATCATCTCACAGAGTTACAGCTTTCCCCTCAAGAAGCCTTTTACTAAGACAGTTCTTGTGGCATTGGCAAAGTGATATTTGGAAGCCCTTAGAGGGCTATGGTGAAAAAGGAAATATCCTCAGATGAAATCTGGAAAGAAGCTTTCTGAAGAACTGCTTAGTGTTCTGTTAATTCATCTCACAGAGTTACATCTGTATTTCGTGAATCTCTTTGCTAGCCTTATTTCTGTGGAATCTGAGAACAGATATTTCCGATCCCTTTGAAGACTATAGGGCCAAAGGAAATATCCACCGATAAAAAAGAGAAAGAAGCTTTCTGAGAAACTTCTTTGTGTTCTGTGAAATCATCTCACAGAGTTACAGCTTTCCCCTCAAGAAGCCTTTCGCTAAAACAGTTCTTGTGGAATTGGCAAAGTGATATTTGGATGCCCATAGAGGGCTATCGTGAAAAAGGAAATATCCCCAGATGAAATCTGGAAAGAACCTTTCTGAGAAACTGCTTAGTGTTCTGTTAATTCATCTCACAGAGTTACATCTGTATTTCGTGGATGTCTTTGCTAGCCTTATTTCTGTGGAATCTGAGAACAGATATTTCGGATCCCTTTGAAGACGATAGGCCCAAAGGAAATATCCTCCGATAACAAAGAGAAAGAAGCTTTCTGAGAAACTTCTTTGTGTTCTGTGAAATCATCTCACAGAGTTACAGCTTTGCCCTCAAGAAGCCTTTCTCTAAGACAGTTCTTGTGGAATTGTCAAAGTGATATTTGGAAGCCCATAGAGGGCTATGGTGAAAAAGGAAATATCCTGAGATGAAATCTGGAAAGAAGCTTTCTGAGAAACTGCTTAGTGTTCTGTTAATTCATCTCACAGACTTACATCTGTATTTCGTGGATCTCTTTGCTAGCCTTATTTCTGTGTCATCTGAGAACAGATATTTTTGATCCCTTTGAAGATTATAGGGCCAAAGGAAATATCCACCGATAACAAAGAGAAAGAAGATTTCTGAGAAACTTCTTTGTGTTCTGTGAAATCATCTCACAAAGTTACAGCTTTCCCCTCAAGAAGCCTTTCGCTAAGACAGTTCTTGTGGAATTGGCAAAGTGATATTTGGATGCCCATAGAGGGCAATGGTGAAAAAGGAAATATCCTCAGATGAAATCTGGAAAGAAGCTTTCTGAGAAACTGCTTAGTGTTCTGTTAATTCATCTCACAGAGTTACATCTATATTTCGTGGATCTCTTTGCCAGCCTTATTTCTGTGGAATCTGAGAACAGATATTTCGGATCCCTTTGAAGACGATAGGGCCAAAGGAAATATCCTCCGATAACAAACAGAAAGAAGCTTTCTGAGAAACTTCTTTGTGTTCTGTGAAATCATCTCACAAAGGTACAGCTTTCCATAGAAGACGCCATTTGCTAAGACAGTTCTTGTGGAATTGGAAAAGTGATATTTGGATGCCCATAGAGGGCTACGGTGAAAAAGGAAATATCCTCAGATGAAATCTGGAAAGAAGCTTTCTGAGAAACTGCTTAGTGTTCTGTTATTTCTACTCACTGAGTTACATTTGTACTTGGTGGATCTCTTTGCTATCCTTATTTCTGTGGAATCTGAGAACAGATATTTCGGATCCCTTTGAAGACAATAGGGCCAAAGGAAATATCCTCCGATAACAAAGAGAAAGAAGCTTTCTGAGAAACTTCTTTGTGTTCTGTGAAATCATCTCACAGAGTTAGAGCTTGCCCCTCAAGAAGCCTTTCGCTAAGACAGTTCTTGTGGAATTGGCAAAGTGATATTTGGATGCCCATAGAGGGCTATGTTGAAAAAGGAAATATCCTCCGATGAAACCTGGAAAGAAGCTTTCTGAGAAACTGCTTAGTGTTCTGTTAATTCATGTCAGAGAGTTACATCTGTATTTCGTGGATGTCTTTGCTAGCCTTATTTCTGTGGAATCTGAGAACAGATATTTCGAATCCCTTTGAAGACGATAAGGCCAAAGGAAATATCCTCCGATAACAGAGAGAAAGAAGCTTTCTGAGAAACTTCTTTGTGTTCTGTGAAATCATCTCACAGAGTTACAGCTTTCCCCTCAAGAATCCTTTCTCTAAGACAGTTCTTGTGGAATTGGCAAAGTGATATTTGGAAGCCCATAGAGGGCTATGGTGAAAAAGGAAATATCCTCAGATGAAATCTGGAAAGAAGCTTTCTGAGAAACTGCTTAGTGTTCTGTTAATTCATCTCACAGACTTACATCTGTATTTCGTGGATCTTTTTGCTAGCCTTATTTCTGTGGAATCTGAGAACAGATATTTCGGTTCCCTTTGAAGACTATATGGCCAAAGGAAATATCCTCCGAAAACAAAGAGAAAGAAGCTTTCTGAGAAACTTCTTTGTGTTCTCTAAAATCATCTCACAGAGTTACATCTTTCCCCTCAAGAAGCCTTTCGCTAAGACAGTTCTTGTGGAAGTGGCAAAGTGATATTTGGAAGCCCATAGAGGGCTATGGTGAAAAAGGAAATATCCTCAGATGAAATCTGGAAAGAAGCTTTCTGACAAACTGCTTAGTTTTCTGTTAATTCATCTCACAGAGTTCCATCTGTATTTCGTGGATCTCTTTGCTAGCCTTATTGCTGTGGAATCTGAGAACAGATATTTCGGATCCCTTTGAAGACGATAGGCCCAAAGGAAATATCCTCCGATAACAAAGAGAAAGAAGCTTTCTGAGAAACTTCTTTGTGTTCTGTGAAATCATCTCACAGAGTTACAGCTTTGCCCTCAAAAAGCCTTTCTCTAAGACAGTTGTTGTGGAATTGTCAAAGTGATATTTGGAAGCCCATAGAGGGCTATGGTGAAAAAGGAAATATCCTGAGATGAAATCTGGAAAGAAGCTTTCTGAGAAACTGCTTAGTGTTCTGTTAATTCATCTCACAGACTTACATCTGTATTTCGTGGATCTCTTTGCTAGCCTTATTTCTGTGTCATCTGAGAACAGATATTTTTGATCCCTTTGAAGATTATAGGGCCAAAGGAAATATCCACCGATAACAAAGAGAAAGAAGATTTCTGAGAAACTTCTTTGTGTTCTGTGAAATCATCTCACAAAGTTACAGCTTTCCCCTCAAGAAGCCTTTCGCTAAGACAGTTCTTGTGGAATTGGCAAAGTGATATTTGGATGCCCATAGAGGGCAATGGTGAAAAAGGAAATATCCTCAGATGAAATCTGGAAAGAAGCTTTCTGAGAAACTGCTTAGTGTTCTGTTAATTCATCTCACAGAGTTACATCTATATTTCGTGGATCTCTTTGCCAGCCTTATTTCTGTGGAATCTGAGAACAGATAATTCGGATCCCTTTGAAGACGATAGGGCCAAAGGAAATATCCTCCGATAACAAACAGAAAGAAGCTTTCTGAGAAACTTCTTTGTGTTCTGTGAAATCATCTCACAAAGGTACAGCTTTCCATAGAAGACGCCATTTGCTAAGACAGTTCTTGTGGAATTGGAAAAGTGATATTTGGATGCCCATAGAGGGCTACGGTGAAAAAGGAAATATCCTCAGATGAAATCTGGAAAGAAGCTTTCTGAGAAACTGCTTAGTGTTCTGTTATTTCTACTCACTGAGTTACATTTGTACTTGGTGGATCTCTTTGCTATCCTTATTTCTGTGGAATCTGAGAACAGATATTTCGGATCCCTTTGAAGACAATAGGGCCAAAGGAAATATCCTCCGATAACAAAGAGAAAGAAGCTTTCTGAGAAACTTCTTTGTGTTCTGTGAAATCATCTCACAGAGTTAGAGCTTGCCCCTCAAGAAGCCTTTCGCTAAGACAGTTCTTGTGGAATTGGCAAAGTGATATTTGGATGCCCATAGAGGGCAATGGTGAAAAAGGAAATATCCTCAGATGAAATCTGGAAAGAAGCTTTCTGAGAAACTGCTTAGTGTTCTGTTAATTCATCTCACAGAGTTACATCTGTATTTCGTGGATCCCTTTGCCAGCCTTATTTCTGTGGAATCTGAGAACAGATATTTCGGATCCCTTTGAAGACGATAGGGCCAAAGGAAATATCCTCCGATAACAAACAGAAAGAAGCTTTCTGAGAAACTTCTTTGTGTTCTGTGAAATCATCTCACAAATTTACAGCTTTCCATAGAAGACGCCATTCGCTAAGACAGTTCTTGTGGAATTGGAAAAGTGATATTTGGATGCCCATAGAGGGCTACGGTGAAAAAGGAAATATCCTCAGATGAAATCTGGAAAGAAGCTTTCTGAGAAATTGCTTAGTGTTCTGTTAATTCTACTCACTGAGTTACATTTGTACTTGGTGGATCTCTTTGCTATCCTTATTTCTGTGGAATCTGAGAACAGATATTTCGGATCCCTTTGAAGACAATAGGGCCAAAGGAAATATCCACCGATAAAAAAGAGAAAGAAGCTTTCTGAGAAACTTCTTTGTGTTCTGTGAAATCATCTCACAGAGTTAGAGCTTGCCCCTCAAGAAGCCTTTCGCTAAGACAGTTCTTGTGGAATTGGCAAAGTGATATTTGGATGCCCATAGAGGGCTATGTTGAAAAAGGAAATATCCTCCGATGAAACCTGGAAAGAAGCTTTCTGAGAAACTGCTTAGTGTTCTGTTAATTCATGTCAGAGAGTTACATCTGTATTTCGTGGATGTCTTTGCTAGCCTTATTTCTGTGGAATCTGAGAACAGATATTTCGAATCCCTTTGAAGACGATAGGGCCAAAGGAAATATCCTCCGATAACAGAGAGAAAGAAGCTTTCTGAGAAACTTCTTTGTGTTCTGTGAAATCATCTCACAGAGTTACAGCTTTCCCCTCAAGAATCCTTTCTCTAAGACAGTTCTTCTGGAATTGGCAAAGTGATATTTGGAAGCCCGTAGAGGGCTATGGTGAAAAAGGAAATATCCTCAGATGAAATCTGGAAAGAAGCTTTCTGAGAAACTGCTTAGTGTTCTGTTAATTCATCTCACAGACTTACATCTGTATTTCGTGGATCTTTTTGCTCGCCTTATTTCTGTGGAATCTGAGAACAGATATTTCGGATCCCTTTGAAGACTATAGGGCCAAAGGAAATATCCTCCGAAAACAAAGAGAAAGAAGCTTTCTGAGAAACTTCTTTGTGTTCTCTAAAATCATCTCACAGAGTTACATCTTTCCCCTCAAGAAGCCATTCGCTAAGACAGTTCTTGTGGAAGTGTCAAAGTGATATTTGGAAGCCCATAGAGGGCTATGGTGAAAAAGGAAATATCCTCAGATGAAATCTGGCAAGAAGCTTTCTGACAAACTGCTTAGTTTTCTGTTAATTCATCTCACAGAGTTACATCAGTATTTCGTGGATCTCTTTGCTAGCCTTATTTCTGTGGAATCTGAGAACAGATATTTCGGATCCCTTTGAACACTATAGGGCCAAAGGAAATATCCACCGATAACAAAGAGAAATAAGCTTTCTGAGAAACTTCTTTGTGTTTTGTGAAATCATCTCACAGAGTTACAGCTTGCCCCTCAAGAAGCCTTTCGCTAAGAGAGTTCTTGTGGAATTGGCAAAGTGATATTTGGATGCCCATAGAGGGCTATGGTGAAAAAGGAAATATCCTCCGATGAAACCTGGAAAGAAGCTTTCTGAGAAACTGCTTAGTGTTCTGTTAATTCATCTCAGTGAGTTACATCCGTATTTCGTGGATCTCTTTGCTAGCCTTATTTCTGTGGAATCTGAGAACAGATATTTCGGATCCCTTTGAAGACGATAGGGCCAAAGGAAATATCCTCCGATAACAAAGAGAAAGAAGCTTTCTGATAAACTTCTTTGTGTTCTGTGAAATCATCTCACAGAGTTACAGCTTTCCCCTCAAGAAGCCTTTTACTAAGACAGTTCTTGTGGCATTGGCAAAGTGATATTTGGAAGCCCTTAGAGGGCTATGGTGAAAAAGGAAATATCCTCAGATGAAATCTGGAAAGAAGCTTTCTGAAGAACTGCTTAGTGTTCTGTTAATTCATCTCACAGAGTTACATCTGTATTTCGTGAATCTCTTTGCTAGCCTTATTTCTGTGGAATCTGAGAACAGATATTTCCGATCCCTTTGAAGACTATAGGGCCAAAGGAAATATCCACCGATAAAAAAGAGAAAGAAGCTTTCTGAGAAACTTCTTTGTGTTCTGTGAAATCATCTCACAGAGTTACAGCTTTCCCCTCAAGAAGCCTTTCGCTAAAACAGTTCTTGTGGAATTGGCAAAGTGATATTTGGATGCCCATAGAGGGCTATCGTGAAAAAGGAAATATCCCCAGATGAAATCTGGAAAGAACCTTTCTGAGAAACTGCTTAGTGTTCTGTTAATTCATCTCACAGAGTTACATCTGTATTTCGTGGATGTCTTTGCTAGCCTTATTTCTGTGGAATCTGAGAACAGATATTTCGGATCCCTTTGAAGACGATAGGCCCAAAGGAAATATCCTCCGATAACAAAGAGAAAGAAGCTTTCTGAGAAACTTCTTTGTGTTCTGTGAAATCATCTCACAGAGTTACAGCTTTGCCCTCAAGAAGCCTTTCTCTAAGACAGTTCTTGTGGAATTGTCAAAGTGATATTTGGAAGCCCATAGAGGGCTATGGTGAAAAAGGAAATATCCTGAGATGAAATCTGGAAAGAAGCTTTCTGAGAAACTGCTTAGTGTTCTGTTAATTCATCTCACAGACTTACATCTGTATTTCGTGGATCTCTTTGCTAGCCTTATTTCTGTGTCATCTGAGAACAGATATTTTTGATCCCTTTGAAGATTATAGGGCCAAAGGAAATATCCACCGATAACAAAGAGAAAGAAGATTTCTGAGAAACTTCTTTGTGTTCTGTGAAATCATCTCACAAAGTTACAGCTTTCCCCTCAAGAAGCCTTTCGCTAAGACAGTTCTTGTGGAATTGGCAAAGTGATATTTGGATGCCCATAGAGGGCAATGGTGAAAAAGGAAATATCCTCAGATGAAATCTGGAAAGAAGCTTTCTGAGAAACTGCTTAGTGTTCTGTTAATTCATCTCACAGAGTTACATCTATATTTCGTGGATCTCTTTGCCAGCCTTATTTCTGTGGAATCTGAGAACAGATATTTCGGATCCCTTTGAAGACGATAGGGCCAAAGGAAATATCCTCCGATAACAAACAGAAAGAAGCTTTCTGAGAAACTTCTTTGTGTTCTGTGAAATCATCTCACAAAGGTACAGCTTTCCATAGAAGACGCCATTTGCTAAGACAGTTCTTGTGGAATTGGAAAAGTGATATTTGGATGCCCATAGAGGGCTACGGTGAAAAAGGAAATATCCTCAGATGAAATCTGGAAAGAAGCTTTCTGAGAAACTGCTTAGTGTTCTGTTATTTCTACTCACTGAGTTACATTTGTACTTGGTGGATCTCTTTGCTATCCTTATTTCTGTGGAATCTGAGAACAGATATTTCGGATCCCTTTGAAGACAATAGGGCCAAAGGAAATATCCTCCGATAACAGAGAGAAAGAAGCTTTCTGAGAAACTTCTTTGTGTTCTGTGAAATCATCTCACAGAGTTACAGCTTTCCCCTCAAGAATCCTTTCTCTAAGACAGTTCTTGTGGAATTGGCAAAGTGATATTTGGAAGCCCATAGAGGGCTATGGTGAAAAAGGAAATATCCTCAGATGAAATCTGGAAAGAAGCTTTCTGAGAAACTGCTTAGTGTTCTGTTAATTCATCTCACAGACTTACATCTGTATTTCGTGGATCTTTTTGCTAGCCTTATTTCTGTGGAATCTGAGAACAGATATTTCGGTTCCCTTTGAAGACTATATGGCCAAAGGAAATATCCTCCGAAAACAAAGAGAAAGAAGCTTTCTGAGAAACTTCTTTGTGTTCTCTAAAATCATCTCACAGAGTTACATCTTTCCCCTCAAGAAGCCTTTCGCTAAGACAGTTCTTGTGGAAGTGGCAAAGTGATATTTGGAAGCCCATAGAGGGCTATGGTGAAAAAGGAAATATCCTCAGATGAAATCTGGAAAGAAGCTTTCTGACAAACTGCTTAGTTTTCTGTTAATTCATCTCACAGAGTTACATCAGTATTTCGTGGATCTCTTTGCTAGCCTTATTTCTGTGGAATCTGAGAACAGATATTTCGGATCCCTTTGAACACTATAGGGCCAAAGGAAATATCCACCGATAACAAAGAGAAATAAGCTTTCTGAGAAACTTCTTTGTGTTTTGTGAAATCATCTCACAGAGTTACAGCTTGCCCCTCAAGAAGCCTTTCGCTAAGAGAGTTCTTGTGGAATTGGCAAAGTGATATTTGGATGCCCATAGAGGGCTATGGTGAAAAAGGAAATATCCTCCGATGAAACCTGGAAAGAAGCTTTCTGAGAAACTGCTTAGTGTTCTGTTAATTCATGTCAGAGAGTTACATCTGTATATCGTGGATGTCTTTGCTAGCCTTATTTCAGTGGAATCTGAGAACATATATTTCGGATCCCTTTGAAGACGATAGGGACAAAGGAAATATCCTCCGATAACAAAGAGAAAGAAGCTTTCTGAGAAACTTCTTTGTGTTCTGTGAAATCATCTCACAGAGTTACAGCTTTCCCCTCAAGAAGCCTTTTACTAAGACAGTTCTTGTGGCTTTGGCAAAGTGATATTTGGAAACCCTTAGAGGGCTATGGTGAAAAAGGAAATATCCTCAGATGAAATCTGGAAAGAAGCTTTCTGAAGAACTGCTTAGTGTTCTGTTAATTCATCTCACAGAGTTACATCTGTATTTCGTGGATCTCTTTGCTAGCCTTATTTCTGTGGAATCTGAGAACAGATATTTCCGATCCCTTTGAAGACTATAGGGCCAAAGGAAATATCCACCGATAAAAAAGAGAAAGAAGCTTTCTGAGAAACTTGTTTGTGTTCTGTGAAATCATCTTACAGAGTTACAGCTTTCCCCTACAGAAGCCTTTCGCTACGACAGTTCTTGTGGAATTGGCAAAGTGATATTTCGAAGCCCATAGAGGGCTATGGTGAAAAAGGAAATATCCTCAGATGAAATCTGGAAAGAAGCTTTCTGAGAAACTGCTTAGTGTTCTGTTAATTCATCTCACAGAGTTACATCTGTATTTCGTGGATCTCTTTGCCAGCCTTATTTCTGTGGAATCTGAGAACAGATATTTCGGATCCCTTTGAAGACGATAGGGCCAAAGGAAATATCCTCCGATAACAAAGAGAAAGAAGCTTTCTGAGAAACTTCTTTGTGTTCTGTGAAATCATCTCACAAAGGTACAGCTTTCCATAGAAGACGCCATTCGCTAAGACAGTTCTTGTGGAATTGGAAAAGTGATATTTGGATGTCCATAGAGGGCTATGGTGAAAAAGGAAATATCCTCAGATGAAATCTGGAAAGAAGCTTTCTGAGAAACTGCTTAGTGTTCTGTTAATTCTACTCACTGAGTTACATTTGTACTTGGTGGATCTCTTTGCTATCCTTATTTCTGTGGAATCTGAGAACAGATATTTCGGATCCCTTTGAAGACAATAGGGCCAAAGGAAATATCCTCCGATAACAAAGAGAAAGAATCTTTCTGAGAAACTTCTTTGTGTTCTGTGAAATCATCTCACAGAGTTAGAGCTTGCCCCTCAAGAAGCCTTTCGCTAAGACAGTTCTTGTGGAATTGGCAAAGTGATATTTGGATGCCCATAGAGGGCTATGGTGAAAAAGGAAATATCCTCCGATGAAACCTGGAAAGAAGCTTTCTGAGAAACTGCTTAGTGTTCTGTTAATTCATGTCAGAGAGTTACATCTGTATTTCGTGGATGTCTTTGCTAGCCTTATTTCTGTGGAATCTGAGAACAGATATTTCGAATCCCTTTGAAGACGATAAGGCCAAAGGAAATATCCTCCGATAACAGAGAGAAAGAAGCTTTCTGAGAAACTTCTTTGTGTTCTGTGAAATCATCTCACAGAGTTACAGCTTTCCCCTCAAGAATCCTTTCTCTAAGACAGTTCTTGTGGAATTGGCAAAGTGATATTTGGAAGCCCATAGAGGGCTATCGTGAAAAAGGAAATATCCTCAGATGAAATCTGGAAAGAAGCTTTCTGAGAAACTGCTTAGTGTTCTGTTAATTCATCTCACAGACTTACATCTGTATTTCGTGGATCTCTTCGCTAGCCTTATTTCTGTGGAATCTGAGAACAGATATTTCGGTTCCCTTTGAAGACTATATGGCCAAAGGAAATAACCTCCGAAAACAAAGAGAAAGAAGCTTTCTGAGAAACTTCTTTGTGTTCTCTAAAATCATCTCACAGAGTTACATCTTTCCCCTCAAGAAGCCTTTCGCTAAGACAGCTCTTGTGGAAGTGGCAAAGTGATATTTGGAAGCCCATAGAGGGCTATGGTGAAAAAGGAAATATCCTCAGATGAAATCTGGAAAGAAGCTTTCTGACAAACTGCTTAGTTTTCTGTTAATTCATCTCACAGAGTTACATCAGTATTTCGTGGATCTCTTTGCTAGCCTTATTTCTGTGGAATCTGAGAACAGATATTTCGGATCCCTTTGAACACTATAGGGCCAAAGGAAATATCCACCGATAACAAAGAGAAATAAGCTTTCTGAGAAACTTCTTTGTGTTTTGTGAAATCATCTCACAGAGTTACAGCTTGCCCCTCAAGAAGCCTTTCGCTAAGAGAGTTCTTGTGGAATTGGCAAAGTGATACTTGGATGCCCATAGAGGGCTATGGTGAAAAAGGAAATATCCTCCGATGAAACCTGGAAAGAAGCTTTCTGAGAAACTGCTTAGTGTTCTGTTAATTCATGTCAGAGAGTTACATCTGTATATCGTGGATGTCTTTGCTAGCCTTATTTCAGTGGAATCTGAGAACAGATATTTCGGATCCCTTTGAAGACGATAGGGCCAAAGGAAATATCCTCCGATAACAAAGAGAAAGAAGCTTTCTGAGAAACTTCTTTGTGTTCTGTGAAATCATCTCAGAGTTACAGCTTTCCCCTCAAGAAGCCTTTTACTAAGACAGTTCTTGTGGCTTTGGCAAAGTGATATTTGGAAACCCTTAGAGGGCTATGGTGAAAAAGGAAATATCCTCAGATGAAATCTGGAAAGAAGCTTTCTGAAGAACTGCTTAGTGTTCTGTTAATTCATCTCACAGAGTTACATCTGTATTTCGTGGATCTCTTTGCTAGCCTTATTTCTGTGGAATCTGAGAACAGATATTTCCGATCCCTTTGAAGACTATAGGGCCAAAGGAAATATCCACCGATAAAAAAGAGAAAGAAACTTTCTGAGAAACTTCTTTGAGTTCTGTGAAATCATCTCACAGAGTTACAGCTTTCCCCTCAAGAAGCCTTTCGCTAAAACAGTTCTTGTGGAATTGGCAAAGTGATATTTGGATGCCCATAGAGGGCTATCGTGAAAAAGGAAATATCCCCAGATGAAATCTGGAAAGAACCTTTCTGAGAAACTGCTTAGTGTTCTGTTAATTCATCTCACAGAGTTACATCTGTATTTCGTGGATGTCTTTGCTAGCCTTATTTCTGTGGAATCTGAGAACAGATATTTCGGATCCCTTTGAAGACGATAGGCCCAAAGGAAATATCCTCCGATAACAAAGAGAAAGAAGCTTTCTGAGAAACTTCTTTGTGTTCTGTGAAATCATCTCACAGAGTTACAGCTTTCCCCTCAAGAAGCCTTTCTCTAAGACAGTTCTTGTGGAATTGTCAAAGTGATATTTGGAAGCCCATAGAGGGCTATGGTGAAAAAGGAAATATCCTGAGATGAAATCTGGAAAGAAGTTTTCTGAGAAACTGCTTAGTGTTCTGTTAATTCATCTCACAGACTTACATCTGTATTTCGTGGATCTCTTTGCTAGCCTTATTTCTGTGTCATCTGAGAACAGATATTTTTGATCCCTTTGAAGATTATAGGGCCAAAGGAAATATCCAACGATAACAAAGAGAAAGAAGCTTTCTGAGAAACTTCTTTGTGTTCTGTGAAATCATCTCACAGAGTTACAGCTTTCCCCTCAAGAAGCCTTTCGCTAAGACAGTTCTTGTGGAATTGGCAAAGTGATATTTGGATGCCCATAGAGGGCAATGGTGAAAAAGGAAATATCCTCAGATGAAATCTGGAAAGAAGCTTTCTGAGAAACTGCTTAGTGTTCTGTTAATTCATCTCACAGAGTTACATCTGTATTTCGTGGATCCCTTTGCCAGCCTTATTTCTGTGGAATCTGAGAACAGATATTTCGGATCCCTTTGAAGACGATAGGGCCAAAGGAAATATCCTCCGATAACAAACAGAAAGAAGCTTTCTGAGAAACTTCTTTGTGTTCTGTGAAATCATCTCACAAAGGTACAGCTTTCCATAGAAGACGCCATTCGCTAAGACAGTTCTTGTGGAATTGGAAAAGTGATATTTGGATGCCCATAGAGGGCTACGGTGAAAAAGGAAATATCCTCAGATGAAATCTGGAAAGAAGCTTTCTGAGAAATTGCTTAGTGTTCTGTTAATTCTACTCACTGAGTTACATTTGTACTTGGTGGATCTCTTTGCTATCCTTATTTCTGTGGAATCTGAGAACAGATATTTCGGATCCCTTTGAAGACAATAGGGCCAAAGGAAATATCCACCGATAAAAAAGAGAAAGAAGCTTTCTGAGAAACTTCTTTGTGTTCTGTGAAATCATCTCACAGAGTTAGAGCTTGCCCCTCAAGAAGCCTTTCGCTAAGACAGTTCTTGTGGAATTGGCAAAGTGATATTTGGATGCCCATAGAGGGCTATGTTGAAAAAGGAAATATCCTCCGATGAAACCTGGAAAGAAGCTTTCTGAGAAACTGCTTAGTGTTCTGTTAATTCATGTCAGAGAGTTACATCTGTATTTCGTGGATGTCTTTGCTAGCCTTATTTCTGTGGAATCTGAGAACAGAAATTTCGAATCCCTTTGAAGACGATAGGGCCAAAGGAAATATCTTCCGATAACAGAGAGAAAGAAGCTTTCTGAGAAACTTCTTTGTGTTCTGTGAAATCATCTCACAGAGTTACAGCTTTCCCCTCAAGAATCCTTTCTCTAAGACAGTTCTTGTGGAATTGGCAAAGTGATATTTGGAAGCCCATAGAGGGCTATGGTGAAAAAGGAAATATCCTCAGATGAAATCTGGAAAGAAGCTTTCTGAGAAACTGCTTAGTGTTCTGTTAATTCATCTCACAGACTTACATCTGTATTTCGTGGATCTTTTTGCTAGCCTTATTTCTGTGGAATCTGAGAACAGATATTTCAGTTCCCTTTGAAGACTATATGGCCAAAGGAAATATCCTCCGAAAACAAAGAGAAAGAAGCTTTCTGAGAAACTTCTTTGTGTTCTCTAAAATCATCTCACAGAGTTACATCTTTCCCCTCAAGAAGCCTTTCGCTAAGACAGTTCTTGTGGAAGTGGCAAAGTGATATTTGGAAGCCCATAGAGGGTTATGGTGAAAAAGGAAATATCCTCAGATGAAATCTGGAAAGAAGCTTTCTGAGAAACTGCTTAGTGTTCTGTTAATTCATCTCAGAGAGTTACATCCGTATTTCGTGGATCTCTTTGCTAGCCTTATTTCTGTGGAATCTGAGAACAGATATTTCGGATCCCTTTGAAGACGATAGGGCCAAAGGAAATATCCTCCGATAACAAAGAGAGAGAAGCTTTCTGAGAAACTTCTTTGTGTTCTCTGAAATCATCTCACAGAGTTACAGCTTTCCCCTCAAGAAGCCTTACGCTAAGACAGTTCTTGTGGAATTGGCAAAGTGATATTTGGATGCCCATAGAGGGATATGGTGAAAAAGGAAATATCCTCAGCTGAAATCTTGAAAGAAGCTTTCTGAGAAACTGCTGAGTGTTCTGTTAATTCATCTCACAGAGTTACATCTGTATTTCGTGGATCTCTTTGCTAGCCTTATTTCTGTGGAATCTGAGAACAGATATTTCGGATCCCTTTGAAGACCATAGGGCCAAAGGAAATATCCACCGATAACAATGAGAAAGAAGCTTTCTGAGAAACGTCTTGTGTTCTCTGAAATCATCTGACAGAGTTACAGCATTCCCCTCAAGAAGCCTTTCTCTAAGACAGTTCTTGTGGAATTGGCAAAGTGATATTTGGAAGACCATAGAGGGCTATGGTGAAAAAGGAAATATCCGCAGATGAAATCTGGAAAGAAGCTTTCTTAGAAACTGCTTAGTGCTCTGTTAATTCATCTCACAGACTTACATCTGTATTTCGTCGATCTCTTTGGAAGCCTTATTTCTGTGGAATCTGAGAACAGATATTTCGGGTCCCTTTGAAGACTATAGGGCCAAAGGAAACATCCTCCGATAACAAAGAGAAAGAAGCTTTCTGAGAAACTTCTTTGTGTTCTGTGAAATCATCTCACAGAGGTACAGCTTTCCCTAGAAGAAGCCATTCGCTAAGGCAGTTCTTGTGGAATTGGCAAAGTGATATTTGGATGCCCGTAGAGGGCTATGGTGAGAAAGGAAATATCCTCAGATGATATCTGGAAAGAAGCTTTCTGAGAAACTGCTTAGTGTTCTGTTAATTCATCTCACAGAGTTCCATCTGTATTTCGTGGATCTCTTTGCTAGCCTTATTGCTGTGGAATCTGAGAACAGATATTTCGGATCCCTTTGAAGACGATAGGGCCAAAGGAAATATCCTCCGATAACAAAGAGAAACAAGCTTTCTGAGAAACTTCTTTGTGTTCTGTGAAATCATCTCACAGAGGTACAGCTTTCCATAGAAGAATCCATTCGCTAAGACAGTTCTTGTGGAATTGGCAAAGTGATATTTGGATGCCCATAGAGGGCTATGGTGAAAAAGGAAATATCCTCAGCTGAAATCTGGAAAGAAGCTTTCTGAGAAACTGCTTAGTGTTCTGTTAATTCATCTCACAGAGTTACATCTGTACTTGGTGGATCTCTTTGCTAGCCTTATTTCTGTGGAATCTGAGAAAAGATATTTCGGATCCCTTTGAAGACTACAGGGCCAAAGGAAATATCCTCCGATAACAAAGACAAAGAAGCTTTCTGAGAAACTTCTTTGTGTTCTGTGAAATCATCTCACAGAGTTACAGTTTCCCCTCAACAAGCTTTTCGTTAAGCCAGTTCTTGTGGAATTGGCAAAGTGATATTTGGAAGCCCATAGAGGGCTATGGTGAAAAAGGAAATATCCTCAGTTGTAATCTTGAAAGAAGCTTTCTGAGAAACTACTGAGTGTTCTGTTAATTCATCTCACAGAGTTACATCTGTATTTCGTGGATCTCTTTGCTAGCCTTATTTCTGTGGAATCTGAGAACAGATATTTCGGATCCCTTTGAAGACTATAGGGCCAAAGGAAATATCCTCCGATAACAAAGAGAAAGAAGCTTTCTGAGAAACTTCTTTGTGTTCTGTGAAATCATCTCACAGAGTTACAGCTTTCCCCTCAAGAAGCCTTTCTCTAAGACAGTTCTTGTGGAATTGGCAAAGTGATATTTGGAAGCCCATAGAGGGCTATGGTGAAAAAGGAAATATCCTCAGATGAAATCTGGAAAGAAGCTTTCTGAGAAACTGCTTAGTGTTCTGTTAATTCATCTCACAGACTTATATCTGTATTTCGTGGATCTTTTTGCTAGACTTATTTCTGTGGAATCTGAGAACAGATATTTCGGATCCCTTTGAAGACTGTATGGCCAAAGGAAATATCCTCCGAAAACAAAGAGAAAGAAGCTTTCAGAGAAACTTCTTTGTGTTCTCTAAAATCATCTCACAGAGTTACATCTTTCCCCTCAAGAAGCCTTTCGCTTAGACAGTTCTTGTGGAATTGGCAAAGTGATATTTGGAAGCCCATAGAGGGCTATGGTGAAAAAGGAAATATCCTCAGATGAAATCTGGAAAGAAGCTTTCTGAGAAACTGCTTAGTGTTCTGTTAATTCATCTCACAGAGTTACATCAGTATTTCGTGGATCTCTTTGCTAGCCTTATTTCTGTGGAATCTGACAACAGATATTTCGGATCCCTTTGAAGACTATAGGGCCAAAGGAAATATCCTCCGATAACAAAGAGAAAGAAGCTTTCTGAGAAACTTCTTTGTGTTCTGTGAAATCATCTCACAGAGTTACAGCTTTCACCTCCAGAAGCCTTTCGCTAAGACAGTTCTTGTGGAATTGGCAAAGTGATATTTGGAAGCCCCTAGAGGGATATGGTGAAAAAGGAAATATCCTCAGATGAAATCTGGAAAGAAGCTTTCTGAGAAACTGCTTAGTGTTCTGTTAATTCATCTCACAGAATTACTTCTGTATTTGGTGGATCTCTTTGCTAGCCTTATTTCTGTGGAATCTGAGAACAGATATTTCGGATCCCTTTGAAGACGATAGAAACAAAGGAAATATCCTCCGATAACAAAGAGAAAGAAGCTTTCTGAGAAACTTCTTTGTGTTCTGTGAAATCATCTCACAAAGGTACAGCTTTCCATAGAGGACGCCATTCGCTAAGACAGTTCTTGTGGAATTGGAAAAGTGATATTTGGATGCCCATAGAGGGCTATGGTGAAAAAGGAAATATCCTCAGATGAAATCTGGAAAGAAGCTTTCTGAGAAACTGCTTAGTGTTCTGTTAATTCTACTCACTGAGTTACATTTGTACTTGGTGGATCTCTTTGCTATCCTTATTTCTGTGGAATCTGAGAACAGATATTTCGGATCCCTTTGAAGACAATAGGGCCAAAGGAAATATCCTCCGATAACAAAGAGAAAGAAGCTTTCTGAGAAACTTCTTTGTGTTCTGTGAAATAATCTCACAGATTTAGAGCTTGCCCCTCAAGAAGCCTTTCGCTAAGACAGTTCTTGTGGAATTGGCAAAGTGATATTTGGATGCCCATAGAGGGCTATGGTGAAAAAGGAAATATCCTCCGATGAAACCTGGAAAGAAGCTTTCTGAGAAACTGCTTAGTGTTCTGTTAATTCATGTCAGAGAGTTACATCTGTATTTCGTGGATGTCTTTGCTAGCCTTATTTCTGTGGAATCTGAGAACAGATATTTCGAATCCCTTTGAAGACGATAGGGCCAAAGGAAATATCCTCCGATAACAGAGAGAAAGAAGCTTTCTGAGAAACTTCTTTGTGTTCTGTGAAATCATCTCACAGAGTTACAGCTTTCCCCTCAAGAATCCTTTCTCTAAGACAGTTCTTGTGGAATTGGCAAAGTGATATTTGGAAGCCCATAGAGGGCTATGGTGAAAAAGGAAATATCCTCAGATGAAATCTGGAAAGAAGCTTTCTGAGAAACTGCTTAGTGTTCTGTTAATTCATCTCACAGACTTACATCTGTATTTCGTGGATATTTTTGCTAGCCTTATTTCCGTGGAATCTGAGAACAGATATTTCGGATCCCTTTGAAGACTATATGGCCAAAGGAAATATCCTCCGAAAACAAAGAGAAAGAAGCTTTCTGAGAAACTTCTTTGTGTTCTCTAAAATCATCTCACAGAGTTACATCTTTCCCCTCAGGAAGCCTTTCGCTAAGACAGTTCTTGTGGAAGTGGCAAAGTGATATTTGGAAGCCCATAGAGGGCTATGGTGATAAAGGAAATATCCTCAGATGAAATCTGGAAAGAAGCTTTCTGACAAACTGCTTAGTTTTCTGTTAATTCATCTCACAGAGTTACATCAGTATTTCGTGGATCTCTTTGCTAGCCTTATTTCTGTGGAATCTGAGAACAGATATTTCGGATCCCTTTGAACACTATAGGGCCAAAGGAAATATCCACCGATAACAAAGAGAAATAAGCTTTCTGAGAAACTTCTTTGTGTTTTGTGAAATCATCTCACAGAGTTACAGCTTTCCCCTCAAGAAGCCTTTCGCTAAGAGAGTTCTTGTGGAATTGGCAAAGTGATATTTGGATGCCCATAGAGGGCTATGGTGAAAAAGGAAATATCCTCCGATGAAACCTGGAAAGAAGCTTTCTGAGAAACTGCTTAGTGTTCTGTTAATTCATGTCAGAGAGTTACATCTGTATATCGTGGATGTCTTTGCTAGCCTTATTTCAGTGGAATCTGAGAACAGATATTTCGGATCCCTTTGAAGACGATAGTGCCAAAGTAAATATCCTCCGATAACAAAGAGAAAGAAGCTTTCTGAGAAACTTCTTTGTGTTCTGTGAAATCATCTCACAGAGTTACAGCTTTCCCCTCAAGAAGCCTTTTTCTAAGACAGTTCTTGTGGCATTGGCAAAGTGATATTTGGAAACCCTTAGAGGGCTACGGTGAAAAAGGAAATATCCTCAGATGAAATCTGGAAAGAAGCTTTCTGAAGAACTGCTTAGTGTTCTGTTAATTCATCTCACAGAGTTACATCTGTATTTCGTGCATCTCTTTGCTAGCCTTATTTCTGTGGAATCTGAGAACAGATATTTCCGATCCCTTTGAAGACTATAGGGCCAAAGGAAATATCCACCGATAAAAAAGAGAAAGAAGCTTTCTGAGAAACTTCTTTGTGTTCTGTGAAATCATCTCAGAGAGTTACAGCTTTCTCCTCAAGAAGCCTTTCGCTAAGACAGTTCTTGTGTAATTGGCAAAGTGATATTTGGATGCCCAAAGAGGGCTATAGTGAAAAAGGAAATATCCCCAGATGAAATCTGGAAAGAACCTTTCTGAGAAACTGCTTAGTGTTCTGTTAATTCATCTCACAGAGTTACATCTGTATTTCGTGGATCTCTTTGCTAGCCTTATTTCTGTGGAATCTGAGAACAGATATTTCGGATCCCTTTGAAGACGATAGGGCCAAAGGAAATATCCTCCGATAACAAAGAGAAAGAAGCTTTCTGAGAAACTTCTTTGTGTTCTGTGAAATCATCTCACAGAGTTACAGCTTTCCCATCTAGAAGCCTTTCGCTAAGACAGTTCTTGTGGAATTGGCAAAGTGATATTTGGAAGCCCATAGAGGGCTAAGGTGAAAAAGGAAATATCCTGAGATGAAATCTGGAAAGAAGCTTTCTGAGAAACTGCTTAGTGTTCTGTTAATTCATCTCACAGACGTACATCTGTATTTGGTGGATCTCTTTGCTAGCCTTATTTCTGTGGAATTTGAGAACAGATATTTCGGATCCCTTTGAAGACGATAGAAACAAAGGAAATATCCTCCGATAACAAAATGAAAGAAGCTTTCTGAGAAACTTCTTTGTGTTCTGTGAAATCATCTCACAGAGTTACAGCTTTCCCCTCAAGAAGCCTTTCTCTAAGATAGTTCTTGTGGAATTGGCAAAGTGATATTTGGAAGCCCATAGAGGGCTATGGTGAGAAAGGAAATATCCTCAGATGAAACCTGGAAAGAAGCTTTCTGAGAAACTGCTTAGTGTTCTGTTAATTCATGTCAGAGAGTTACATCTGTATATCGTGGATGTCTTTGCTGGCCTTATTTCAGTGGAATCTGAGAACAGATATTTCGGATCCCTTTGAAGACGATAGGACCAAAGGAAATATCCTCCGATAACAAAGAGAAAGAAGCTTTCTGAGAAATTTCTTTGTGTTCTGTGAAATCATCTCACAGAGTTAAAGCTTTCCCCTCAAGAAGCCTTTCTCTAAGACAGTTCTTGTGGAATTGGCAAAGTGATATTTGGAAGCCCTTAGAGGGCTATGGTGAAAAAGGAAATATCCTCATATGAAATCTGGAAAGAAACTTTCTGAGAAACTGCTTAGTGTTCTGTTAATTCATCTCACAAACGTACATCTGTATTTCGTGGATCTCTTTGCTAGCCTTATTTCTGTGGAATCTGAGAACAGATATTTCAGATCCCTTTGAAGACTATAGGGCCAAAGGAAATATCCTCCGATAACAAAGAGAAAGAAGCTTTCTGAGAAACTTGTTTGTGTTCTGTGAAATCATCTTACAGAGTTACAGCTTTCCCCTACAGAAGCCTTTCGCTACGACAGTTCTTGTGGAATTGGCAAAGTGATATTTCGAAGCCCTTAGAGGGCTATGGTGAAAAAGGAAATATCCTCAGATGAAATCTGGAAAGAAGATTTCTGAGAAACTGCTCAGTGTTCTGTTAATTCATCTCACAGAGTTACATCTGTATTTCGTGGATCTCTTTGCCAGCCTTATTTCTGTGGAATCTGAGAACAGATATTTCGGATCCCTTTGAAGACGATAGGGCCAAAGGAAATATCCTCCGATAACAAAGAGAAAGAAGCTTTCTGAGAAACTTCTTTGTGTTCTGTGAAATCATCTCACAAAGGTACAGCTTTCCATAGAGGACGCCATTCGCTAAGACAGTTCTTGTGGAATTGGAAAAGTGATATTTGGATGCCCATAGAGGGCTATGGTGAAAAAGGAAATATCCTCAGATGAAATCTGGAAAGAAGCTTTCTGAGAAACTGCTTAGTGTTCTGTTAATTCTACTCACTGAGTTACATTTGTACTTGGTGGATCTCTTTGCTATCCTTATTTCTGTGGAATCTGAGAACAGATATTTCGGATCCCTTTGAAGACAATAGGGCCAAAGGAAATATCCTCCGATAACAAAGAGAAAGAAGCTTTCTGAGAAACTTCTTTGTGTTCTGTGAAATAATCTCACAGATTTAGAGCTTGCCCCTCAAGAAGCCTTTCGCTAAGACAGTTCTTGTGGAATTGGCAAAGTGATATTTGGATGCCCATAGAGGGCTATGGTGAAAAAGGAAATATCCTCCGATGAAACCTGGAAAGAAGCTTTCTGAGAAACTGCTTAGTGTTCTGTTAATTCATGTCAGAGAGTTACATCTGTATTTCGTGGATGTCTTTGCTAGCCTTATTTCTGTGGAATCTGAGAACAGATATTTCGAATCCCTTTGAAGACGATAGGGCCAAAGGAAATATCCTCCGATAACAGAGAGAAAGAAGCTTTCTGAGAAACTTCTTTGTGTTCTGTGAAATCATCTCACAGAGTTACAGCTTTCCCCTCAAGAATCCTTTCTCTAAGACAGTTCTTGTGGAATTGGCAAAGTGATATTTGGAAGCCCATAGAGGGCTATGGTGAAAAAGGAAATATCCTCAGATGAAATCTGGAAAGAAGCTTTCTGAGAAACTGCTTAGTGTTCTGTTAATTCATCTCACAGACTTACATCTGTATTTCGTGGATCTTTTTGCTAGCCTTATTTCCGTGGAATCTGAGAACAGATATTTCGGATCCCTTTGAAGACTATATGGCCAAAGGAAATATCCTCCGAAAACAAAGAGAAAGAAGCTTTCTGAGAAACTTCTTTGTGTTCTCTAAAATCATCTCACAGAGTTACATCTTTCCCCGCAGGAAGCCTTTCGCTAAGACAGTTCTTGTGGAAGTGGCAAAGTGATATTTGGAAGCCCATAGAGGGCTATGGTGATAAAGGAAATATCCTCAGATGAAATCTGGAAAGAAGCTTTCTGACAAACTGCTTAGTTTTCTGTTAATTCATCTCACAGAGTTACATCAGTATTTCGTGGATCTCTTTGCTAGCCTTATTTCTGTGGAATCTGAGAACAGATATTTCGGATCCCTTTGAACACTATAGGGCCAAAGGAAATATCCACCGATAACAAAGAGAAATAAGCTTTCTGAGAAACTTCTTTGTGTTTTGTGAAATCATCTCACAGAGTTACAGCTTTCCCCTCAAGAAGCCTTTCGCTAAGAGAGTTCTTGTGGAATTGGCAAAGTGATATTTGGATGCCCATAGAGGGCTATGGTGAAAAAGGAAATATCCTCCGATGAAACCTGGAAAGAAGCTTTCTGAGAAACTGCTTAGTGTTCTGTTAATTCATGTCAGAGAGTTACATCTGTATATCGTGGATGTCTTTGCTAGCCTTATTTCAGTGGAATCTGAGAACAGATATTTCGGATCCCTTTGAAGACGATAGTGCCAAAGTAAATATCCTCCGATAACAAAGAGAAAGAAGCTTTCTGAGAAACTTCTTTGTGTTCTGTGAAATCATCTCACAGAGTTACAGCTTTCCCCTCAAGAAGCCTTTTTCTAAGACAGTTCTTGTGGCATTGGCAAAGTGATATTTGGAAACCCTTAGAGGGCTACGGTGAAAAAGGAAATATCCTCAGATGAAATCTGGAAAGAAGCTTTCTGAAGAACTGCTTAGTGTTCTGTTAATTCATCTCACAGAGTTACATCTGTATTTCGTGCATCTCTTTGCTAGCCTTATTTCTGTGGAATCTGAGAACAGATATTTCGGATCCCTTAGAAGACTATAGGGCCAAAGGAAATATCCACCGATAAAAAAGAGAAAGAAGCTTTCTGAGAAACTTCTTTGTGTTCTGTGAAATCATCTCACAGAGTTACAGCTTTCTCCTCAAGAAGCCTTTCGCTAAGACAGTTCTTGTGTAATTGGCAAAGTGATATTTGGATGCCCATAGAGGGCTATAGTGAAAAAGGAAATATCCCCAGATGAAATCTGGAAAGAACCTTTCTGAGAAACTGCTTAGTGTTCTGTTAATTCATCTCACAGAGTTACATCTGTATTTCGTGGATCTCTTTGCTAGCCTTATTTCTGTGGAATCTGAGAACAGATATTTCGGATCCCTTTGAAGACGATAGGGCCAAAGGAAATATCCTCCGATAACAAAGAGAAAGAAGCTTTCTGAGAAACTTCTTTGTGTTCTGTGAAATCATCTCACAGAGTTACAGCTTTCCCATCTAGAAGCCTTTCGCTAAGACAGTTCTTGTGGAATTGGCAAAGTGATATTTGGAAGCCCATAGAGGGCTAAGGTGAAAAAGGAAATATCCTGAGATGAAATCTGGAAAGAAGCTTTCTGAGAAACTGCTTAGTGTTCTGTTAATTCATCTCACAGACGTACATCTGTATTTCGTGGATCTCTTTGCTAGCCTTATTTCTGTGGAATCTGAGAACAGATATTTCGGATCCCTTTGAAGACTATAGGGCCAAAGGAAACATCCTCCGATAACAAAGACAAAGAAGCTTTCTGAGAAACTTCTTTGTGTTCTGTGAATTCATCTCACAGAGTTACAGCTTTCCCCTGAAGAAGCCTTTCGCCAAGACAGTTCGTGTGGAATTGGCAAAGTGATATTTGGAAGACCTTAGAGGGCTATGGTGAAAAAGGAAATATCCTCAGATGAAATCTGGAAAGAAGCTTTCTGAAGAACTGCTTAGTGTTCTGTTAATACATCTCACAGAATTACATCTGTATTTCGTGGATGTCTTTGCTAGCCTTATTTCTGTGGAATCTGAGAGCAGATATTTCGGATCCCTTTGAAGACTATAGGGCCACAGGAAATATCCACCGATAACAAAGAGAAAGAAGCTTTCTGAGAAACTTCTTTGTGTTCTGTGAAATCATCTCACAGAGTTACAGCTTTCTCCTCAAGAAGCCTTTCGCTACGACAGTTCTTGTGGAATTGGCAAAGTGATATTTGGATGCCCATAGAGGGCTATGGTGAAAAAGGAAATATCCTCCGATGAAATATGGAAAGAAGCTTTCTGAGAAACTGCTTAGTGTTCTGTGAATTCATCTCAGAGAGTTACATCTGTATTTCGTGGATGTCTTTGCTAGCCTTATTTCTGTGGAATCTGAGAACAGATATTTCAGATCCCTTTGAAGACTATAGGGCCAAAGGAAATATCCCCCGATAACAAAGAGAAAGAAGCTTTCTGAGAAACTTCTTTGTTTTCTGTGAAATCATTTCACAGAGTTAGAGCTTTCCCTAGAAGAAGCCTTTCGCTAAGACAGTTCTTGTGGAATTGGCAAAGTGATATTTGGTAACCCTTTGAGGGCTATGGTGAAAAAGGAAATATCCTCAGATGAAATCTGGAAAGAAGCTTTCTGAAGAACTGCTTAGTGTTCTGTTAATTCATCTCACAGAGTTACATCTGTATTTCGTGGATCTCTTTGCTAGCCTTATTTCTGTGGAATCTGAGAACAGATATTTCGGATCCCTTTGAAGACTATAGGGCCAAAGGAAATATCCACCGATAACAAAGAGAAAGAAGCTTTCTGAGAAACTTCTTTGTGTTCTGCGAAATCATCTCACAGAGTTACAGCTTTCCCCTCAAGAAGCCTTTCGCTAAGACATTTCTTGTGGAATTTGAAAGGGATATTTGGATGCCCATAGAGGGCTATCGTGAAAAAGGAAATATCTTGAGATGAAATCTGGAAAGAAGCTTTCTGAGAAAATGCTTAGTGTTCTGTTAATTCATCTCACAGAGTTACATCTGTATTTCGTGGATGTCTTTGCTAGCCTTATTTCTGTGGAATCTGAGAACAGATATTTCGGATCCCTTTGAAGACCATAGGCCCAAAGGAAATATCCACCGATAACAATGAGAAAGAAGGTTTCTGAGAAACTTTTTGTGTTCTGTGAAATCATCTCACAAAGTTACAGCTTTCCCCTCAAGAAGCCTTTCGCCAATACAGTTCTTGTGGAATTGGCAAAGTGATATTTGGAAGCCCTTGGAGGGCTATGGTGAAAAAGGAAATATCCTCAGATGAATCTGGAAAGAAGCTTTCTGAGAAACTGCTTAGTGTTCTGTTATTTCATCTCACAGACTTACATCTGTATTTCGTGGATCTCTTTGCTAGCCTTATTTCTGTGGAATCTGAGAACAGATATTTCGGATCCCTTTGAGACTATAGAGCCAAAGGAAATATCCACCGATAACAAAGAGAAAGAAGCTTTCTGAGATACTTCTTTGTGGTCCGTGAAATCATCTCACAGAGTTACAGCTTTCCCCTCAAGAAGCCTTTCGCTAAGACAGTTCTTGTGGAATTGACAAAGTGATATTTGGATGCCCTTAGAGTGCTATGGTGAAAAAGGAAATATCCTCAGATGAAATCTGGAAAGAAGCTTTCTGAGAAACTGCTTAGTGTTCTGTTAATTCATCTCAGAGAGTTACATCTGTATTTCGTGGATCTCTTTGCTAGCCTTATTTCTGTGGAATCTGAGAACAGATATTTCGGATCCCTTTGAAGACGATAGGGCCAAAGGAAATATCCTCCGATAACAAAGAGAAAGAAGCTTTCTGAGAAACTTCTTTGTGTTCTGTGAAATCATCTCACAGAGTTACAGCTTTCCCCTCAAGAAGCCTTTCTCTAAGACAGTTCTTGTGGAATTGTCAAAGTGATATTTGGAAGCACATAGAGGGCTATGGTGAAAAAGGAAATATCCTGAGATGAAATCTGGAAAGAAGCTTTCTGAGAAACTGCTTAGTGTTCTGTTAATTCATCTCACAGACTTACATCTGTATTTCGTGGATCTCTTTGCTAGCCTTATTTCTGTGTCATCTGAGAACAGATATTTTTGATCCCTTTGAAGATTATAGGGCCAAAGGAAATATCCACCGATAACAAAGAGAAAGAAGCTTTCTGAGAAACTTCTTTGTGTTCTGTGAAATCATCTCACAGAGTTACAGCTTTCCCCTCAAGAAGCCTTTCGCTAAGACAGTTCTTGTGGAATTGGCAAAGTGATATTTGGATGCCCATAGAGGGCTATGGTGAAAAAGGAAATATCCTCAGATGAAATCTGGAAAGAAGCTTTCTGAGAAACTGCTTAGTGTTCTGTTAATTCTACTCACTGAGTTACATTTGTACTTTGTGGATCTCTTTGCTATCCTTATTTCTGTGGAATCTGAGAACAGATATTTCGGATCCCTTTGAAGACAATAGGGCCAAAGGAAATATCCTCCGATAACAAAGACAAAGAAGCTTTCTGAGAAACTTCTTTGTGTTCTGTGAAATCATCTCACAGAGTTAGAGCTTTCCCCTCAAGAAGCCTTTCGCTAAGACAGTTCTTGTGGAATTGGCAATGTGATATTTGGATGCCCATAGAGGGCTATGGTGAAAAAGGAAATATCCTCCGATGAAACCTGGAAAGAAGCTTTCTGAGAAACTGCTTAGTGTTCTGTTAATTCATGTCAGAGAGTTACATCTGTATTTCGTGGATGTCTTTGCTAGCCTTATTTCTGTGGAATCTGAGAACAGATATTTCGAATCCCTTTGAAGACGATAGGGCCAAAGGAAATATCCTCCGATAACAGAGAGAAAGAAGCTTTCTGAGAAACTTCTTTGTGTTCTGTGAAATCATCTCACAGAGTTACAGCTTTCCCCTCAAGAATCCTTTCTCTAAGACAGTTCTTGTGGAATTGGCAAAGTGATATTTGGAAGCCCATAGAGGGCTATGGAGAAAAAGGAAATATCCTCAGCTGAAATCTGGAAAGAAGCTTTCTGAGAAACTGCTTAGTGTTCTGTTAATTCATCTCACAGAGTTACATCTGTACTTGGTGGATCTCTTTGCTAGCCTTATTTCTGTGGAATCTGAGAAAAGATATTTCGGATCCCTTTGAAGACTCTAGGGCCAAAGGAAATATCCTCCGATAACAAAGACAAAGAAGCTTTCTGAGAAACTTCTTTGTGTTCTGTGAAATCATCTCACAGAGTTACAGTTTCCCCTCAACAAGCTTTTCGTTAAGCCAGTTCTTGTGGAATTGGCAAAGTGATATTTGGAAGACCATAGAGGGATATGGTGAAAAAGGAAATATCCTCAGTTGAAATCTTGAAAGAAGCTTTCTGAGAAACTGCTGAGTGTTCTGTTAATTCATCTCACAGAGTTACATCTGTATTTCGTGGATCTCTTTGCTAGCCTTATTTCTGTGGAATCTGAGAACAGATATTTCGGATCCCTTTGAAGACTATAGGGCCAAAGGAAATATCCTCCGATAACAAAGAGAAAGAAGCTTTCTGAGAAACTTCTTTGTGTTCTGTGAAATCATCTCACAGAGTTACAGCTTTCCCCTCAAGAAGCCTTTCTCTAAGACAGTTCAGGTGGAATTGGCAAAGTGATATTTGGAAGCCCATAGAGGGCTATGGTGAAAAAGGAAATATCCTCAGATGAAATGTGGAAAGAAGCTTTCTGAGAAACTGCTTAGTGTTCTGTTAATTCATCTCACAGACTTACATCTGTATTTCGTGGATCTTTTTACTAGACTTATTTCTGTGGAATCTGAGAACAGACATTTCGGATCCCTTTGAAGACTGTATGGCCAAAGGAAATATCCTCCGAAAACAAAGAGAAAGAAGCTTTCTGAGAAACTTCTTTGTGTTCTCTAAAATCATCTCACCGAGTTACATCTTTCCCCTCAAGAAGCCTTTCGCTAAGACAGTTTTTGTGGAATTGGCAAAGTGATATTTGGAAGCCCATAGAGGGCTATGGTGAAAAAGGAAATATCCTCAGATGAAATCTGGAAAGAAGCTTTCTGAAGAACTGCTTAGTGTTCTGTTAATACATCTCACAGAATTACATCTGTATTTCGTGGATGTCTTTGCTAGCCTTATTTCTGTGGAATCTGAGAGCAGATATTTCGGATCCCTTTGAAGACTATAGGGCCACAGGAAATATCCACCGATAACAAAGAGAAAGAAGCTTTCTGAGAAACTTCTTTGTGTTCTGTGAAATCATCTCACAGACTTACGGCTTTCCCCTCAAGAAGCCTTTCGCTACGACAGTTCTTGTGGAATTGGCAAAGTGATATTTGGATGCCCATAGAGGGCTATGGTGAAAAAGGAAATATCCTCCGATGAAATCTGGAAAGAAGCTTTCTGAGAAACTGCTTAGTGTTCTGTGAATTCATCTCAGAGAGTTTCATCTGTATTTCGTAGATGTCTTTGCTAGCCTTATTTCTGTGGAATCTGAGAACAGATATTTCAGATCCCTTTGAAGACTATAGGGCCAAAGGAAATATCCCCCGATAACAAAGAGAAAGAAGCTTTCTGAGAAACTTCTTTGTTTTCTGTGAAATCATTTCACAGAGTTAGAGCTTTCCCTAGAAGAAGCCTTTCGCTAAGACAGTTCTTGTGGAATTGGCAAAGTGATATTTGGTAACCCTTTGAGGGCTATGGTGAAAAAGGAAATATCCTCAGATGAAATCTGGAAAGAAGCTTTCTGAAGAACTGCTTAGTGTTCTGTTAATTCATCTCACAGAGTTACATCTGTATTTCGTGGATCTCTTTGCTAGCCTTATTTCTGTGGAATCTGAGAACAGATATTTCGGATCCCTTGAAGACTATAGGGCCAAAGGAAATATCCACCGATAACAAAGAGAAAGAAGCTTTCTGAGAAACTTCTTTGTGTTCTGTGAAATCATCTCACAGAGTTAAAGCTTTCCCCTCAAGAAGCCTTTCGCCAAGACAGTTCTTGTGGAATTGGGAAAGTGATATTTGGAAGCCCTTAGAGGGCTATGGTGAAAAAGGAAATATCCTCAGATGAAATCTGGAAAGAAGCTTTCTGAAGAACTGCTTAGTGTTCTGTTAATTCATCTCACAGAGTTACATCTGTATTTCGTGGATCTCTTTGCTAGCCTTATTTCTGTGGAATCTGAGAACAGATATTTCGGATCCCTTTGAAGACTATAGGGCCAAAGTAAATATCCACCGATAACAAAGAGAAAGAAGCTTTCTGAGAAACTTCTTTGTGTTCTGTGAAATCATCCCACAGAGTTACAGCTTTCCCCTCAAGAAGTCTTTCGTTAAGACAGTTCTTGTGGAATTGGCAAAGTGATATTTGGATGCCCTTAGAGGGCTATGGTGAAAAAGGAAATATTCTCCGATTAAATCTGGAAAGAAGCTTCCTGAGAAACTGCTTAGTGTTCTGTTAATTCATCTCAGAGAGTTCCATCTGTATTTCGTGGATGTCTTTGCTAGCCTTATTTCTGTGGAATCTGAGAACAGATATTTCGGATCCCTTTGAAGACGATAGGGCCAAAGGAAATATCCTCCGATTACAAAGAGAAAGAAGCTTTCTGAGAAACTTGTTTGTGTTCTGTGAAATCATCTCACAGAGTTACAGCTTTCCCCTCCAGAATCCTTTCGCTAAGACAGTTCTTCTGGAATTGGCAAAGTGATATTTGGAAGCCCATAGAGGGCTATGGTGAAAAAGGAAATATCCTCAGATGAAATTTGGAAAGAAACTTTCTGAGAAACTGCTTAGTGTTCTGTTAATTCATCTCAAAGAGTTACATCTGTATTTCGTGGATCTCTTTGCTTGCCTTATTTCTGTGGAATCTGAGAACAGATATTTCGGATCCCTTTGAAGACTATAGGGCCAAAGGAATATATCCTCCGATAACAAAGACAAAGAAGCTTTCTGAGAAACTTCTTTGTGTTCTGTGAAATCATCTCACAGAGTTACAGCTTTCCCCTCAAGAAGCCTTTCGCTAAGACAGTTCTTGTGGAATTGGCAAAGTGATATTTGGAAGCCCTTAGAGGGCTATGGTGAAAAAGGAAATATCCTCAGATGAAATCTGGAAAGAAGCTTTCTGAAGAACTGCTTAGTGTTCTGTTAATTCATCTCACAGAGTTACATCGGTATTTCGTGGATCTCTTTGCTAGCCTTATTTCTGTGGAATCTGAGAACAGATATTTGGGATCCCTTTGAAGACTATAGGGCCAAAGGAAATATCCTCCAATAACAAAGAAAAAGAAGCTTTCTGAGAAACTTCTTTGTGTTCTGTGAAATCACCTCACAGAGTTAAAGCTTTCCCCTCAAGAAGCCTTTCGCCAAGAGAGTTCTTGTGGAATTGGCAAAGTGATATTTGGAAGCCCTTAGAGGGCTATGGTGAAAAAGGAAATATCCTCAGAGGAAATCTGGAAAGAAGCTTTCTGAAGAACTGCTTAGTGTTCTGTTAATTCATCTCACAGAGTTACATCTGTATTTCGTGGATCTCTTTGCTAGCCTTATTTCTGTGGAATCTGAGAACAGATATTTCGGATCCCTTTGAAGACTATAGGGCCAAAGGAAATATCCACCGATAACAAAGAGAAAGAAGCTTTCTGAGAAACTTCTTTTTGTTCTGTGAAATCATCTCACAGAGGTACAGCTTCCCCCTCAAGAAGTCTTTCGTTAAGACAGTTCTTGTGGAATTGGCAAAGTGATATTTGGATGCCCTTATAGGGCTATGGTGAAAAAGGAAATATCCTCCGATGAAATCTGGAAAGAAGCTTTCTGAGAAACTGCTTAGTGTTCAGTTAATTCATCTCAGAGAGTTCCATCTGTATTTCGTGGATGTCTTTGCTAGCCTTATTTCTGTGGAATCTGAGAACAGATATTTCGGATCCCTTTGAAGACGATAGGGCCAAAGGAAATATCCTCCGATTAAAAAGAGAAAGAAGCTTTCTGAGAAACTTCTTTGTGTTCTGTGAAATCATCTCACAAAGTTACAGCTTTCCCCTCAAGAAGCCTTTCGCCAAGACAGTTCTTGTGGAATTGGCAAAGTGATATTTGGAAGCCCTTGGAGGGCTATGGTGATAAAGGAAATATCCTCAGATGAATCTGGAAAGAAGCTTTCTGAAGAACTGCTTAGTGTTCTGTTAATTCATCTCACAGAGTTACATCTGTATTTCGTGGATCTCTTTGCTAGCCTTATTTCTGTGGAATCTGAGAACAGATATTTCGGATCCCTTTGAGACTATAGGGCCAAAGGAAATATCTACCGATAACAAAGAGAAAGAAGCTTTCTGAGAAACTTCTTTGTGTTCTGTGAAATCATCTGACAGAGTTACAGCTTTCCCCTCAACAAGCCTTTCGCTAAGCCAGTTCTTGTGGAATTGGCAAAGTGATATTGGGAAGCCCATTGACGGCTATGGTGAAAAAGGAAATATCCTCAGTTGTAATCTGGAAGGAAGCTTTCTGAGAAACTGCTGAGTGTTCCGTTCATTCATCTCACAGAGGTACATCTGTATTCAGTGGATCTCTTTGCTAGCCTTTTTTCTGTGGTATGTGAGAACAGATATTTCGGATCCCTTTGAAGACTAATAGGCCAAAGGAAATATCCTCCGATAACAAAGAGAAAGAAGCTTTCTGAGAAACTTCTTTGTGTTCTGTGAAATCACCTCACAGAGTTACAGCTTTCCCCTCAAGAAGGCTTTCGCCAAGACAGTTCTTACGGAATTGGCAAAGTGATATTTGGAAGCCCTTAGAGGGCTATGGTGAAAAAGGAAATATCCTCAGATGAAATCTGGAAAGACGGTTTCTGAAGAACTTCTTAGTGTTCTGTTAATTCATCTCACAGATTTACATCGGTATTTCGTGGATCTCTTTGCTAGCCTTATTTCTGTGGAATCTGAGAACAGATATTTGGGATCCCTTTGAAGACTATAGGGCCAAAGGAAATATCCTCCAATAACAAAGAAAAAGAAGCTTTCTGAGAAACTTCTTTGTGTTCTGTGAAATCACCTCACAGAGTTAAAGCTTTCCCCTCAAGAAGCCTTTCGCCAAGAGAGTTCTTGTGGAATTGGCAAAGTGATATTTGGAAGCCCTTAGAGGGCTATGGTGAAAAAGGAAATATCCTCAGAGGAAATCTGGAAAGAAGCTTTCTGAAGAACTGCTTAGTGTTCTGTTAATTCATCTCACAGAGTTACATCTGTATTTCGTGGATCTCTTTGCTAGCCTTATTTCTGTGCAATCTGTGAACAGATATTTCGGATCCCTTTGAAGACTATAGGGGCAAAGGAAATATCCACCGATAACAAAGAGAAAGAAGCTTTCTGAGAAACTTCTTTTTGTTCTGTGAAATCATCTCACAGAGGTACAGCTTCCCCCTCAAGAAGTCTTTCGTTAAGACAGTTCTTGTGGAATTGGCAAAGTGATATTTGGATGCCCTTATAGGGCTATGGTGAAAAAGGAAATATCCTCCGATGAAATCTGGAAAGAAGCTTTCTGAGAAACTGCTTAGTGTTCAGTTAATTCATCTCAGAGAGTTCCATCTGTATTTCGTGGATGTCTTTGCTAGCCTTATTTCTGTGGAATCTGAGAACAGATATTTCGGATCCCGTTGAAGACGATAGGGCCAAAGGAAATATCCTCCGATTAAAAAGAGAAAGAAGCTTTCTGAGAAACTTCTTTGTGTTCTGTGAAATCATCTCACAAAGTTACAGCTTTCCCCTCAAGAAGCCTTTCGCCAAGACAGTTCTTGTGGAATTGGCAAAGTGATATTTGGAAGCCCTTGGAGGGCTATGGTGATAAAGGAAATATCCTCAGATGAATCTGGAAAGAAGCTTTCTGAAGAACTGCTTAGTGTTCTGTTAATTCATCTCACAGAGTTACATCTGTATTTCGTGGATCTCTTTGCTAGCCTTATTTCTGTGGAATCTGAGAACAGATATTTCGGATCCCTTTGAGACTATAGGGCCAAAGGAAATATCTACCGATAACAAAGAGAAAGAAGCTTTCTGAGAAACTTCTTTGTGTTCTGTGAAATCATCTGACAGAGTTACAGCTTTCCCCTCAACAAGCCTTTCGCTAAGCCAGTTCTTGTGGAATTGGCAAAGTGATATTGGGAAGCCCATTGACGGCTCTGGTGAAAAAGGAAATATCCTCAGTTGTAATCTGGAAGGAAGCTTTCTGAGAAACTGCTGAGTGTTCCGTTCATTCATCTCACAGAGGTACATCTGTATTCAGTGGATCTCTTTGCTAGCCTTTTTTCTGTGGTATGTGAGAACAGATATTTCGGATCCCTTTGAAGACTAATAGGCCAAAGGAAATATCCTCCGATAACAAAGAGAAAGAAGCTTTCTGAGAAACTTCTTTGTGTTCTGTGAAATCATCTCACAGAGTTACAGCTTTCCCCTCAAGAAGGCTTTCGCCAAGACAGTTCTTACGGAATTGGCAAAGTGATATTTGGAAGCCCTTAGAGGGCTATGGTGAAAAAGGAAATATCCTCAGATGAAATCTGGAAAGACGGTTTCTGAAGAACTTCTTAGTGTTCTGTTAATTCATCTCACAGATTTACATCGGTATTTCGTGGATCTCTTTGCTAGCCTTATTTCTGTGGAATCTGAGAACAGATATTTCGGATCCATTTGAAGACTATAGGGCCAAAGGAAATATCCACCGATGACAAAGAGAAAGAAGCTTTCTGAGAAACTTCTTTGTGTTCTGTAAAATCATCTCACAGAGTTACAGCTTTCCCCTCAAGAAGCCTTTCGCTAAGACAGTTCTTGTGGAATTGGCAAAGGGATATTTGGATGCCCTTAAAGGGCTATGGTGAAAAAGGAAATATCGTCAGATGAAATCTGGAAAGAAGCTTTCTGAGAAACTGCTTAGTGTTCTGTTAATTCATCTCAGAGAGTTACATCTGTATTTCGTGGATGTCTTTGCTAGCCTTATTTCTGTGGAATCTGAGAACAGATATTTCGGATCCCTTTGAAGACTATAGGACCAAAGGAAATATCCTCCGATAACAAAGAGAAAGAAGCTTTCTGAGAAACTTCTTTGTGTTCTGTGAAATCATCTCACAGAGTTACAGCTTTCCCCTCAAGAAGCCTTTCGCTAAGACAGTTCTTGTGGAATTGGCAAAGTGTTATTTGGAAGCCCATAGAGGGCTATGGTGAAAAAGGAAATATCCTCAGATGAAATCTGGAAAGAAGCTTTCTGAGAAACTGCTTAGTTTTGTGTTAATTCATCTCACAGAGTTACATCTCTATTTCGTGGATCTCTTTGCTAGCCTTATTTCTGTGGAATCTGAGAACAGATATTTCGGATCCCTTTGAAGACTAATAGGCCAAAGGAAATATCCTCCGATAACAAAGAAAAAGAAGCTTTCTGAGAAACTTCTTTGTGTTCTGTGAAATCATCTCACAGAGTTAAAGCTTTCCCCTCAAGAAGCCTTTCGCCAAGACAGTTCTTGTGGAATTGGCAAAGTGATATTTGGAAGCCCTTAGAGGGCTATGGTGAAAAAGGAAATATCCTCAGATGAAATCTGGAAAGAAGCTTTCTGAAGAACTGCTTAGTGTTCTGTTAATTCACCTCACAGAGTTACATCTGTATTTCGTGGATCTCTTTGCTAGCCTTATTTCTGTGGAATCTGAGAACAGATATTTCGGATCCCTTTGAAGACTATAGGGGCAAATTAAATATCCACCGATAACAAAGAGAAAGAAGCTTTCTGAGAAACTTCTTTGTGTTCTGTGAAATCATCTCACAGAGTTACAGCTTTCCCCTCAAGAAGTCTTTCGTTTAGACAGTTCTTGTGGAATTGGCAAAGTGATATTTGGATGCCCTTAGAGGGATATGGTGAAAAAGGAAATATCCTCCAATGAAATCTGGAAAGAAGCATTCTGAGAAACTGCTTGGTGTTCTGTTAATTCATCTCAGAGAGTTCCATCTGTGTTTCGTGGATGGCTTTGCTAGCCTTATTTCTGTGGAATCTGAGAACAGATATTTTGGATCCCTTTGAAGACTATAGGGCCAAAGGAAATATCCTCCGATTACAAAGAGAAAGAAGCTTTCTGAGAAACTTGTTTGTGTTCTGTGAAATCATCTCACAGAGTTACAGCTTTCCCCTCCAGAATCCTTTCGCTAAGACAGTTCTTGTGGAATTGGCAAAGTGATATTTGGAAGCCCATAGAGGGCTATGGTGAAAAAGGAAATATCCTCAGATGAAATCTGGAAAGAAGCTTTCTGAGAAACTGCTTAGTGTTCTGTTAATTCATCTCACAGAGTTACATCTGTATTTCGTGGATCTCTTTGCTAGCCTTATTTCTGTGGAATCTGAGAACAGATATTTCGGATCCCTTTGAAGACGATAGGGCCAAAGGAAATATCCTCCGATAACAAAGAAAAAGAAGCTTTCTGAGAAACTTCTTTGTGTTCTGTGAAATCATCTCACAGAGTTAAAGCTTTCCCCTCAAGAAGCCTTTCGCCAAGACAGTTCTTGTGGAATTGGCAAAGTGATATTTGGAAGCCCTTAGAGGGCTATGGTGAAAAAGGAAATATCCTCAGATGAAATCTGGAAAGAAGCTTTCTGAAGAACTGCTTAGTGTTCTGTTAATTCATCTCACAGAGTTACATCTGTATTTCGTGGATCTCTTTGCTAGCCTTTTTTCTGTGGAATCTGAGAACAGATATTTCGGATCCCTTTGAAGACTATAGGGTCAAAGTAAATATCCTCCGAAAACAAAGAGAAAGAAGCTTTCTGAGAAACTTCTTTGTGTTCTCTAAAATCATCTCACCGAGTTACATCTTTCCCCTCAAGAAGCCTTTCGCTAAGACAGTTCTTGTGGAATTGGCAAAGTGATATTTGGAAGCCCATAGAGGGCTATGGTGAAAAAGGAAATATCCTCAGATGAAATCTGGAAAGAAGCTTTCTGAAGAACTGCTTAGTGTTCTGTTAATACATCTCACAGAATTACATCTGTATTTCGTGGATGTCTTTGCTAGCCTTATTTCTGTGGAATCTGAGAGCAGATATTTCGGATCCCTTTGAAGACTATAGGGCCACAGGAAATATCCACCGATAACAAAGAGAAAGAAGCTTTCTGAGAAACTTCTTTGTGTTCTGCGAAATCATCTCACAGACTTACAGCTTTCCCCTCAAGAAGCCTTTCGCTACGACAGTTCTTGTGGAATTGGCAAAGTCATATTTGGATGCCCATAGAGGGCTATGGTGAAAAAGGAAATATCCTCCGATGAAATCTGGAAAGAAGCTTTCTGAGAAACTGCTTAGTGTTCTGTGAATTCATCTCAGAGAGTTTCATCTGTATTTCGTAGATGTCTTTGCTAGCCTTATTTCTGTGGAATCTGAGAACAGATATTTCAGATCCCTTTGAAGACTATAGGGCCAAAGGAAATATCCCCCGATAACAAAGAGAAAGAAGCTTTCTGAGAAACTTCTTTGTTTTCTGTGAAATCATTTCACAGAGTTAGAGCTTTCCCTAGAAGAAGCCTTTCGCTAAGACAGTTCTTGTGGAATTGGCAAAGTGATATTTGGTAACCCTTTGAGGGCTATGGTGAAAAAGGAAATATCCTCAGGTGAAATCTGGAAAGAAGCTTTCTGAAGAACTGCTTAGTGTTCTGTTAATTCATCTCACAGAGTTACATCTGTATTTCGTGGATCTCTTTGCTAGCCTTATTTCTGTGGAATCTGAGAACAGATATTTCGGATCCCTTTGAAGACTATAGGGCCAAAGGAAATATCCACCGATAACAAAGAGAAAGAAGCTTTCTGAGAAACTTCTTTGTGTTCTGCGAAATCATCTCACAGAGTTACAGCTTTCCCCTCAAGGAGCCTTTCTCTAAGACAGTTCTTGTGGAATTGGCAAAGGGATATTTGGATGCCCATAGAGGGCTATCGTGAAAAAGGAAATATCTTGAGATGAAATCTGGAAAGAAGCTTTCTGAGAAACTGCTTAGTGTTCTGTTAATTCATCTCACAGAGTTACATCTGTATTTCGTGGATGTCTTTGCTAGCCTTATTTCTGTGGAATCTGAGAACAGATATTTCGGATCCCTTTGAAGACGATAGGCCCAAAGGAAATATCCTCCGATAACAAAGAGAAAGAAGCTTTCTGAGAAACTTCTTTGTGTTCTGTGAAATCATCTCACAGAGTTACAGCTTTCCCCTCAAGAAGCCTTTCGCTAAGACAGTTCTTGTGGAATTGGCAAAGTGATATTTGGAAGCCCATAGAGGGCTATGGTGAAAAAGGAAATATCCTCAGATGAAATCTGGAAAGAAGCTTTCTGAGAAACTGCTTAGTTTTCTGTTAATTCATCTCACAGAGTTACATCTGTATTTCGTGGATCTCTTTGCTAGCCTTATTTCTGTGGAATCTGAGAACAGATATTTCGGATCCCTTAGAAGACTATAGGGCCAAAGGAAATATCCTCCGATAACAAAGACAAAGAAGCTTTCTGAGAAACTTCTTTGTGTTCTGTGAAATCATCTCACAGAGTTACAGCTTTCCCCTCAAGAAGCCTTTCGCTAAGACAGTTCTTGTGGAATTGGCAAAGTGTTATTTGGAAGCCCATAGAGGGCTATGGTGAAAAAGGAAATATCCTCAGATGAAATCTGGAAAGAAGCTTTCTGAGAAACTGCTTAGTGTTCTGTTAATTCATCTCACAGAGTTACATCTGTATTTCGTGGATCTCTTTGCTAGCCTTATTTCTGTGGAATCTGAGAACAGATATTTCGGATCCCTTTGAAGACTAATAGGCCAAAGGAAATATCCTCCGATAACAAAGAAAAAGAAGCTTTCTGAGAAACTTCTTTGTGTTCTGTGAAATCATCTCACAGAGTTAAAGCTTTCCCCTCAAGAAGCCTTTCGCCAAGACAGTTCTTGTGGAAATGGCAAAGTGATATTTGGAAGCCCTTAGAGGGCTATGGTGAAAAAGGAAATATCCTCAGATGAAATCTGGAAAGAAGCTTTCTGAAGAACTGCTTAGTGTTCTGTTAATTCACCTCACAGAGTTACATCTGTATTTCGTGGATCTCTTTGCTAGCCTTATTTCTGTGGAATCTGAGAACAGATATTTCGGATCCCTTTGAAGACTATAGGGGCAAAGGAAATATCCACCGATAACAAAGAGAAAGAAGCTTTCTGAGAAACTTCTTTGTGTTCTGTGAAATCATCTCACAGAGTTACAGCTTTCCCCTCAAGAAGTCTTTCGTTTAGACAGTTCTTGTGGAATTGGCAAAGTGATATTTGGATGCCCTTAGAGGGATATGGTGAAAAAGGAAATATCCTCCGATGAAATCTGGAAAGAAGCTTTCTGAGAAACTGCTTGGTGTTCTGTTAATTCATCTCAGAGAGTTCCATCTGTATTTCGTGGATGGCTTTGCTAGCCTTATTTCTGTGGAATCTGAGAACAGATATTTTGGATCCCTTTGAGGACTATAGGGCCAAAGGAAATATCCTCCGATTACAAAGAGAAAGAAGCTTTCTGAGAAACTTGTTTGTGTTCTGTGAAATCATCTCACAGAGTTACAGCTTTCCCCTCCAGAATCCTTTCGCTAAGACAGTTCTTGTGGAATTGGCAAAGTGATATTTGGAAGCCCATAGAGGGCTATGGTGAAAAAGGAAATATCCTCAGATGAAATCTGGAAAGAAGCTTTCTGAGAAACTGCTTAGTGTTCTGTTAATTCATCTCACAGAGTTACATCTGTATTTCGTGGATCTCTTTGCTAGCCTTATTTCTGTGGAATCTTGGAACAGATATTTCGTATCCCTTTGAAGACGATAGGGCCAAAGGAAATATCCTCCGATAACAAAGAAAAAGAAGCTTTCTGAGAAACTTCTTTGTGTTCTGTGAAATCATCTCACAGAGTTAAAGCTTTCCCCTCAAGAAGCCTTTCGCCAAGACAGTTCTTGTGGAATTGGCAAAGTGATATTTGGAAGCCCTTAGAGGGCTATGGTGAAAAAGGAAATATCCTCAGATGAAATCTGGAAAGAAGCTTTCTGAAGAACTGCTTAGTGTTCTGTTAATTCATCTCACAGAGTTACATCTGTATTTCGTGGATCTCTTTGCTAGCCTTATTTCTGTGGAATCTGAGAACAGATATTTCGGATCCCTTTGAAGACTATAGGGCCAAAGTAAATATCCACCGATAACAAAGAGAAGGAAGCTTTCTGAGAAACTTGTTTGTGTTCTGTGAAATCATCCCACAGAGTTACAGCTTTCCCCTCAAGAAGTCTTTCGTTAAGACAGTTCTTGTGGCATTGGCAAAGTGATATTTGGATGCCCTTAGAGGGCTATGGTGAAAAAGGAAATATTCTCCGATTAAATCTGGAAAGAAGCTTCCTGAGAAACTGCTTAGTGTTCTGTTAATTCATCTCAGAGAGTTCCATCTGTATTTCGTGGATGTCTTTGCTAGCCTTATTTCTGTGGAATCTGAGAACAGATATTTCGGATCCCTTTGAAGACGATAGGGCCAAAGGAAATATCCTCCGATTACAAAGAGAAAGAAGCTTTCTGAGAAACTTGTTTGTGTTCTGTGAAATCATCTCACAGAGTTACAGCTTTCCCCTCCAGAATCCTTTCGCTAAGACAGTTCTTCTGGAATTGGCAAAGTGATATTTGGAAGCCCATAGAGGGCTATGGTGAAAAAGGAAATATCCTCAGATGAAATCTGGAAAGAAACTTTCTGAGAAACTGCTTAGTGTTCTGTTAATTCATCTCACAGAGTTACATCTGTATTTCGTGGATCTCTTTGCTTGCCTTATTTCTGTGGAATCTGAGAACAGATATTTCGGATCCCTTTGAAGACTATAGGGCCAAAGGAATATATCCTCCGATAACAAAGACAAAGAAGCTTTCTGAGAAACTTCTTTGTGTTCTGTGAAATCATCTCACAGAGTTACAGCTTTCCCCTCAAGAAGCCTTTCGCCAAGACAGTTGTTGTGGAATTGGCAAAGTGATATTTGGAAGCCCTTAGAGGGCTATGGTGAAAAAGGAAATATCCTCAGATGAAATCTGGAAAGAAGCTTTCTGAAGAACTGCTTAGTGTTCTGTTAATTCATCTCACAGAGTTACATCGGTATTTCGTGCATCTCTTTGCTAGCCTTATTTCTGTGGAATCTGAGAACAGATATTTGGGATCCCTTTGAAGACTATAGGGCCAAAGGAAATATCCTCCAATAACAAAGAAAAAGAAGCTTTCTGAGAAACTTCTTTGTGTTCTGTGAAATCATCTCACAGAGTTAAAGCTTTCCCCTCAAGAAGCCTTTCGCCAAGACAGTTCTTGTGGAATTGGCAAAGTGATATTTGGAAGCCCTTAGAGGGCTATGGTGAAAAAGGAAATATCCTCAGAGGAAATCTGGAAAGAAGCTTTCTGAAGAACTGCTTAGTGTTCTGTTAATTCATCTCACAGAGTTACATCTGTATTTCGTGGATCTCTTTGCTAGCCTTATTTCTGTGCAATCTGTGAACAGATATTTCGGATCCCTTTGAAGACTATAGGGCCAAAGGAAATATCCACCGATAACAAAGAGAAAGAAGCTTTCTGAGAAACTTCTTTGTGTTCTGTGAAATCATCTCACAGAGGTTCAGCTTCCCCCTCAAGAAGTCTTTCGTTAACACAGTTCTTGTGGAATTGGCAAAGTGATATTTGGATGCCCTTATAGGGCTATGGTGAAAAAGGAAATATCCTCCGTTGAAATCTGGAAAGAAGCTTTCTGAGAAACTGCTTAGTGTTCAGTTAATTCATCTCACAGAGTTCCATCTGTATTTCGTGGATGTCTTTGCTAGCCGTATTTCTGTGGCATCTGAGAACAGATATTTCGGATCCCTTTGAAGACGATAGGGCCAAAGGAAATATCCTCCGATTAAAAAGAGAAAGAAGCTTTCTGAGAAACTTCTTTGTGTTCTGTGAAATCATCTCACAAAGTTACAGCTTTCCCCTCAAGAAGCCTTTCGCCAAGACAGTTCTTGTGGAATTGGCAAAGTGATATTTGGAAGCCCTTGGAGGGCTATGGTGATAAAGGAAATATCCTCAGATGAATCTGGAAAGAAGCATTCTGAAGAACTGCTTAGTGTTCTGTTAATTCATCTCACAGAGTTACATCTGTATTTCGTGGATCTCTTTGCTAGCCTTATTTCTGTGGAATCTGAGAACAGATATTTCGGATCCATTTGAGACTATAGGGCCAAAGGAAATATCCACCGATAACAAAGAGAAAGAAGCTTTCTGAGAAACTTCTTTGTGTTCTGTGAAATCATCTGACAGAGTTACAGCTTTCCCCTCAACAAGCCTTTCGCTAAGCCAGTTCTTGTGGAATTGGCAAAGTGATATTGGGAAGCCCATTGACGGCTATGGTGAAAAAGGAAATATCCTCAGTTGTAATCTGGAAGGAAGCTTTCTGAGAAACTGCTGAGTGTTCCGTTCATTCATCTCACAGAGGTACATCTGTATTCAGTGGATCTCTTTGCTAGCCTTTTTTCTGTGGTATCTGAGAACAGATATTTCGGATCCCTTTGAAGACTATAGGGCCAAAGGAAATATCCTCCGATAACAAAGAGAAAGAAGCTTTCTGAGAAACTTCTTTGTGTTCTGTGAAATCATCTCACAGAGTTACAGCTTTCCCCTCAAGAAGGCTTTCGCCAAGACAGTTCTTGCGGAATTGGCAAAGTGATATTTGGAAGCCCTTAGAGGGCTATGGTGAAAAAGGAAATATCCTTAGATGAAATCTGGAAAGAAGGTTTCTGAAGCACTTCTCAGTGTTCTGTTAATTCATCTCAGAGAGTTACATCTGTATTTCGTGGATCTCTTTGCTAGCCTTATTTCTGTGGAATCTGAGAACAGATATTTCGGATCCATTTGAAGACTATAGGGGCAAAGAAAATATCCACCGATAACAAAGAGAAAGAAGCTTTCTGAGAAACTTCTTTGTGTTCTGTGAAATCATCTCACAGAGTTACAGCTTTCCCCTCAAGAAGCCTTTCGCTAAGACAGTTCTTGTGGAATTGGCAAAGGGATATTTGGATGCCCTTGGAGGGCTATGGTGAAAAAGGAAATATCCTCAGATGAAATCTGGAAAGAAGCTTTCTGAGAAACTGCTTAGTGTTCTGCTAATTCATCTCAGAGAGTTACATCTGTATTTCCTGGATGTCTTTGCTAGCCTTATTTCTGTGGAATCTGAGAACAGATATTTCGGATCCCTTTGAAGACTATAGGACCAAAGGAAATATCGTCCGATAACAAAGAGAAAGAAGCTTTCTGAGAAACTTCTTTGTGTTCTGTGAAATCATCTCACAGAGTTACAGCTTTCCCCTCAAGAAGCCTTTCGCTAAGACAGTTCTTGTGGAATTGGCAAAGTGTTATTTGGAAGCCCTTAGAGGGCTATGGTGAAAAAGGAAATATCCGCAGATGAAATCTGGAAAGAAGCTTTCTGAGAAACTGCTTAGTGTTCTGTTAGTTCATCTCACAGACTTACATCTGTATTTCGTGGATCTCTTTGCTAGCCTTATTTCAGTGGAATCTGAGAACAGATATTTCGGATCCCTTTGAAGACGATAGGGCCAAAGGAAATATCCTCCGATTAAAAAGAGAAAGAAGCTTTCTGAGAAACTTCTTTGTGTTCTGTGAAATCATCTCACAAAGTTACAGCTTTCCCCTCAAGAAGCCTTTCGCCAAGACAGTTCTTGTGGAATTGGCAAAGTGATATTTGGAAGCCCTTGGAGGGCTATGGTGATAAAGGAAATATCCTCAGATGAATCTGGAAAGAAGCATTCTGAAGAACTGCTTAGTGTTCTGTTAATTCATCTCACAGAGTTACATCTGTATTTCGTGGATCTCTTTGCTAGCCTTATTTCTGTGGAATCTGAGAACAGATATTTCGGATCCATTTGAGACTATAGGGCCAAAGGAAATATCCACCGATAACAAAGAGAAAGAAGCTTTCTGAGAAACTTCTTTGTGTTCTGTGAAATCATCTGACAGAGTTACAGCTTTCCCCTCAACAAGCCTTTCGCTAAGCCAGTTCTTGTGGAATTGGCAAAGTGATATTGGGAAGCCCATTGACGGCTATGGTGAAAAAGGAAATATCCTCAGTTGTAATCTGGAAGGAAGCTTTCTGAGAAACTGCTGAGTGTTCCGTTCATTCATCTCACAGAGGTACATCTGTATTCAGTGGATCTCTTTGCTAGCCTTTTTTCTGTGGTATCTGAGAACAGATATTTCGGATCCCTTTGAAGACTATAGGGCCAAAGGAAATATCCTCCGATAACAAAGAGAAAGAAGCTTTCTGAGAAACTTCTTTGTGTTCTGTGAAATCATCTCACAGAGTTACAGCTTTCCCCTCAAGAAGGCTTTCGCCAAGACAGTTCTTGCGGAATTGGCAAAGTGATATTTGGAAGCCCTTAGAGGGCTATGGTGAAAAAGGAAATATCCTCAGATGAAATCTGGAAAGAAGGTTTCTGAAGCACTTCTCAGTGTTCTGTTAATTCATCTCAGAGAGTTACATCTGTATTTCGTGGATCTCTTTGCTAGCCTTATTTCTGTGGAATCTGAGAACAGATATTTCGGATCCATTTGAAGACTATAGGGGCAAAGAAAATATCCACCGATAACAAAGAGAAAGAAGCTTTCTGAGAAACTTCTTTGTGTTCTGTGAAATCATCTCACAGAGTTACAGCTTTCCCCTCAAGAAGCCTTTCGCTAAGACAGTTCTTGTGGAATTGGCAAAGGGATATTTGGATGCCCTTGGAGGGCTATGGTGAAAAAGGAAATATCCTCAGATGAAATCTGGAAAGAAGCTTTCTGAGAAACTGCTTAGTGTTCTGCTAATTCATCTCAGAGAGTTACATCTGTATTTCCTGGATGCCTTTGCTAGCCTTATTTCTGTGGAATCTGAGAACAGATATTTCGGATCCCTTTGAAGACTATAGGACCAAAGGAAATATCGTCCGATAACAAAGAGAAAGAAGCTTTCTGAGAAACTTCTTTGTGTTCTGTGAAATCATCTCACAGAGTTACAGCTTTCCCCTCAAGAAGCCTTTCGCTAAGACAGTTCTTGTGGAATTGGCAAAGTGTTATTTGGAAGCCCTTAGAGGGCTATGGTGAAAAAGGAAATATCCGCAGATGAAATCTGGAAAGAAGCTTTCTGAGAAACTGCTTAGTGTTCTGTTAGTTCATCTCACAGACTTACATCTGTATTTCGTGGATCTCTTTGCTAGCCTTATTTCAGTGGAATCTGAGAACAGATATTTCGGATCCCTTTGAAGACTAATAGGCCAAAGGAAATATCCTCCGATAACAAAGAAAAAGAAGCTTTCTGAGAAACTTCTTTGTGTTCTGTGAAATCATCTCACAGAGTTAAAGCTTTCCCCTCAAGAAGCCTTTCGCCAAGACAGTTCTTGTGGAATTGGCAAAGTGATATTTGGAAGCCCTTAGAGGGCTATGGTGAAAAAGGAAATATCCTCAGATGAAATCTGGAAAGAAGCTTTCTGAAGAACTGCTTAGTGATCTGTTAATTCATCTCACAGAGTTACATCTGTATTTCGTGGATCTCTTTGCTAGCCTTATTTCTGTGGAATCTGAGAACAGATATTTCGGATCCCTTTGAAGACTATAGGGCCAAAGGAAATATCCACCGATAACAAAGAGAAAGAAGCTTTCTGAGAAACTTCTTTGTGTTCTGTGAAATCATCTCACAGAGTTACAGCTTTCCCCTCAAGAAGTCTTTCGTTAGGACAGTTCTTGTGGAATTGGCAAAGTGATATTTGGATGCCCTTAGAGGGCTACGGTGAAAAAGGAACTATTCTCCGATGAAATCTGGAAAGAAGCTTTGTGAGAAACTGCTTAGTGTTCTGTTAATTCATCTCAGAGAGTTCCATCTGTATTTCGTGGATGTCTTTGCTAGCCTTATTTCTGTGGAATCTGAGAACAGATATTTCGGATCCCTTTGCAGACTATAGGGCCAAAGGAAATATCCTCCGATAACAAAGACAAAGAAGATTTCTGAGAAACTTCTTTGTGTTCTGTGAAATCATCTCACAAAGTTACAGCTTTCCCCTCAAGAAGCCTTTCGCCAAGACAGTTCTTGTGGAATTGGCAAAGTGATATTTGGAAGCCCTTGCAGGGCTATGGTGAAAAAGGAAATATCCTCAGATGAATCTGGAAAGAAGCTTTCTGAAGAACTGCTTAGTGTTCTGTTAATTCATCTCACAGAGTTACATCTGTATTTCGTGGATCTCTTTGCTAGCCTTATTTCTGTGGAATCTGAGAACAGATATTTCGGATCCCTTTGAGACTATAGGGCCAAAGGAAATATCCACCGATAACAAAGAGAAAGAAGCTTTCTGAGAAACCTCTTTGTGTTCTGTGAAATCATCTCACAGAGTTACAGCTTTCCCCTCAAGAAGCCTTTCGCTAAGACAGTTCTTGTGGAATTGACAAAGTGATATTTGGATGCCCTTAGAGGGCTATGGTGAAAAAGGAAATATCCTCAGATGAAATCTGGAAAGAAGCTTTCTGAGAAACTGCTTAGTGTTCTGTTAATTCATCTCAGAGAGTTACATCTGTATTTCGTGGATGTCTTTGCCAGCCTTATTTCTGTGGAATCTGAGAACAGATATTTCGGATCCCTTTGAAGACGATAGGGCCAAAGGAAATATCCTCCGATTACAAAGAGAAAGAAGCTTTCTGAGAAAGTTGTTTGTGTTCTGTGAAATCAACTCACAGAGTTACAGCTTTCCCCTCCAGAATCCTTTCGCTAAGACAGTTCTTGTGGAATTGGCAAAGTGATATTTGGAAGCCCTTAGAGGGCTATGGTGAAAAAGGAAATATCCTCAGATGAAATCTGGAAAGAAGCTTTCTGAGAAACTGATTAGTGTTCTGTTAATTCATCTCACAGAGTTACATCTGTACTTCGTGGATCTCTTTGCTTGCCTTATTTCTGTGGAATCTGAGAACAGATATTTCGGATCCCTTTGAAGACTACAGGGCCAAAGGAAATATCCTCCGATAACAAAGAGAAAGAAGCTTTCTGAGAAACTTCTTTGTGTTCTGTGAAATCATCTCACAGAGCTACAGCTTTCCATAGAAGAAGCCATTCGCTAAGACAGTTCTTGTGGAATTGGCAAAGTGATATTTGGATGCCCACAGAGGGCTATGGTGAAAAAGGAAATATCCTCAGATGAAATCTGGAAAGAAGCTTTCTGAGAAACTGCTTAGTGTTCTGTTAATTCATCTCACAGAGTTACATATGTACTTCGTGGATCTCTTTGCTAGCCTTATTTCTGTGGAATCTGAGAACAGATATTTCGGATCCCTTTGAAGACTATAGGGCCAAAGGAAATATCCTCCGATAAAAAAGAGAAAGAAGCTTTCTGAGAAACTTCTTTGTGTTCTGTGAAATCATCTCACGGAGTTACAGCTTTCCCCTCCAGAAGCCTTTCGCTAAGACTGTTCTTGTGGAACTGGCAAAGTGATATTTGGAAGCCCATAGAGGGCTACGGTGAAAAAGGAAATATCCTCAGATGAAATCTGGAAAGAAGCTTTCTGAGAAAGTGCTTAGTTTTCTGTTAATTCAGCTCAGAGACTTACATCTGTATTTCGTGGATGTCTTTGCTAGCCTTATTTCTGTGGAATCTGAGAACAGATATTTCGGATCCCTTTGAAGACGATAGGGCCAAAGGAAATATCCTCCGATAACAAAGAGAAAGAAGATTTCTGAGAAACTTCTTTATGTTCTGTGAAATCATCTCTCAGAGTTACAGCTTTCCCATCAAGAAGCCTTTCGCTAAGACAGTTGTTGTGGAATTGGCAAAGTGATATTTGGAAGCCCAGAGAGGGCTATGGTGAAAAAGGAAATATCCTCAGATGAAATCTGGAAAGAAGCTTTCTGAGAAACTGCTTAGTGTTCTGTTAATTCATCTCACAGAGTTACATCTGTATTTCGTGGATCTCTTTGCTAGCCTTATTTCTGTGGAATCTGAGAACAGATATTTCGGATCCCTTTGAAGACGATAGGGCCAAAGGAAATATCCTCCGATAACAAAGAGAAAGAAGCTTTCTGAGAAACTTCTTTGTGTTCTGTGAAATCATCTCACAAAGTTACAGCTTTCCCCTCAAGAAGTCTTTCGCCAAGACAGTTCTTGTGGAATTGGCAAAGTGATATTTGGAAGCCCTTAGAGGGCTAAGGTGAAAAAGGAAATATCCTCAGATGAAATCTGGAAAGAAGCTTTCTGAAGAACTACTTAGTGTTCTGTTAATTCATCTCACAAAGTTACATCTGTATTTCGTGGATCTCTTTGCTAGCCTTATTTCTGTGGAATCTGAGAACAGGTATTTCGGATCCCTTTGAAGACTATAGGGCCAAAGGAAATATCCACCGATAACAAAGAGAAAGAAGCTTTCTGAGAAACTTCTTTGTGTTCTGTGAAATCATCTCACAGAGTTACAGCTTTCCCCTCAAGAAGTCTTTCGTAAAGACAGTTCTTGTGGAATTGGCAAAGTGATATTTGGATGCCCTTAGAGGGCTATGGTGAAAAAGGAAATATCCTCCGATGAAATCTGGAAAGAAGCTTTCTGAGAAACTGCTTAGTGTTCTGTTAATTCATCTCACAGAGTTACATCTGTACTTCGTGGATCTCTTTGCTAGCCTTATTTCTGTGGAATCTGAGAACAGATATTTCGGATCCCTTTGAAGACTATAGGGCCAAAGGAAATATCCTCCGATAACAAAGACAAAGAAGCTTTCTGAGAAACTTCTTTGTGTTCTGTGAAATCATCTCACAGAGGTACAGCTTTCCATAGAAGAAGCCATTCGCTAAGACAGTTCTTGTGGAATTGGCAAAGTGATATTTGGAGGCCCATAGAGGGCATCGGTGAAAAAGGAAATATCCTCTGATGAAATCTGGAAAGAATCTTTCTGAGAAACTGCTTAGTGTTCTGTTAATTCATCTCACAGAGTTACATCTGTATTTCGTGGATCTCTTTGCTAGCCTTATTTCTGTGGAATCTGAGAACAGACATTTCGGATCCCTTTGAAGACTATAGGGCCAAAGGAAATATCCTCCGATAACAAAGACAAAGAAGCTTTCTGTGAAACTTCTTTGTGTTCTGTGAAATCATCTCACACAGTTACAGCTTTCCCCTCAACAAGCCTTTCGTTAAGCCAGTTCTCGTGGAATTGGCAAAGTGATATTGGGAAGCCCCTAGAGGGCTATGGTGAAAAAGGAAATATCCTCAGATGAAATCTGGAAAGAAGCTTTCTGAGAAACTCCTTAGTGTTCTGTTAATTCATCTCACAGAGTTATATCTGTATTTCGTGGATCTCTTTGCTAGCCTTATTTCTGTGGAATCTGAGAACAGATATTTCGGATCCCTTTGAAGACTATAGGGCCAAAGGAAATATCCTCCGATAACAAAGACAAAGAAGCTTTCTGAGAAACTTCTTTGTGTTCTGTGAAATCTTCTCACAGAGTTACAGCTTTCCCCTCAAGAAGCCTTTCGCCAAGAGAGTTCCTGTGGAATTGACAAAGTGATATTTGGAAGCCCTTAGAGGGCTATGGTGAAAAAGGAAATATCCTCAGATGAAATCTGGAAAGAAGCTTTCTGAGAAACTGCTTAGTGTTCTGTTAATTCATCTCACAGAGTTACATCTGTTTTTCGTGGATCTCTTTGCTAGCCTTATTTCTGTGGAATCTGAGAACAGATATTTCGGATCCCTTTGAAGACTATAGGGCCAAAGGAAATATACTCCGATAACAAAGAGAAAGAAGGTTTCTGAGAAACTTCTTTGTGTTCTGTGAAATCATCTCACAGAGTTACAGCTTTCCCCTCCTGAAGCCTTTCGCTAAGACAGTTCTTGTGGAACTGGCAAAGTGATATTTGGAAGCCCATAAAGGGCTATGGTGAAAAAGGAAATATCCTCAGATGAAATCTGGAAAGAATCTTTCTGAGAAACTGCTTAGTGTTCTGTTAATTCATCTCACCGAGTTACATCTGTATTTCGTGGATCTCTTTGCTAGCCTTATTTCTGTGGAATCTGAGAACAGATATTTCGGATCCCTTTGAAGACGATAGGGCCAAAGGAAATATCCTCCGATAACAAAGAGAAAGAAGCTTTCTGAGAAACTTCTTTGTGTTCTGTGAAATCATCTCACAGAGTTACAGATTTTCCCTCAAGAAGCCTTTCGCTAAGAGAGTTCTTGTGGAATTGGCAAAGTTTTATTTGGAAGCCCATAGAGGGCTATGGTGAAAAAGGAAATATCCTCAGATGAAATCTGGAAAGAAGCTTTCTGAGAAACTGCTTAGTTTTCTGTTAATTCATCTCACAGAGTTACATCTGTATTTCGTGGATCTCTTTGCTAGCCTTATTTCTGTGGAATCTGAGAACAGATATTTCGGATCCCTTTGAAGACTATAGGGCCAAAGGAAATATCCTCCGATAACAAAGACAAAGAAGCTTTCTGAGAAACTTCTTTGTGTTCTGTGAAATCATCTCACAGAGTTACACCTTTCCCCTCAAGAAGCCTTTCGCTAAGACAGTTCTTGTGGAATTGGCAAAGTGATATTTGGAAGCCCTTAGAGGGCTATGGTGAAAAAGGAAATATCCTCAGATGAAATCTGGAAAGAAGCTTTCTGAGAAACTGCTTAGTGTTCTGTTAATTCATCTCACACAGTTACATCTGTATTTCGTGGATCTCTTTGCTAGCCTTATTTCTGTGGAATCTGAGAACAGATATTTCGGATAACTTTGAAGACTATAGGGCCAAAGGAAATATCCTGCAATAACAAAGAGAAAGAAGCTTTCTGAGAAACTTCTTTGTGTTCTGTGAAATCATCTCACGGAGTTACAGCTTTCCCCTCCAGAAGCCTTTCGCTAAGACAGTTCTTGTGGAACTGGCAAAGTGATATTTGGAAGCCCATAGAGGGCTACGGTGAAAAAGGAAATATCCTCAGATGAAATCTGGAAAGAAGCTTTCTGAGAAACTGCTTAGTTTTCTGTTAATTCAGCTCAGAGACTTACATCTGTATTTCGTGGATGTCTTTGCTAGCCTTATTTCTGTGGAATCTGAGAACAGATATTTCGGATCCCTTTGAAGACGATAGGGCCAAAGGAAATATCCTCCGATAACAAAGAGAAAGAAGGTTTCTGAGAAACTTCTTTGTGTTCTGTGAAATCATCTCACAGAGTTACAGCTTTCCCATCAAGAAGCCTTTCGCTAAGACAGTTGTTGTGGAATTGGCAAAGTGATATTTGGAAGCCCAGAGAGGGCTATGGTGAAAAAGGAAATATCCTCAGATGAAATCTGGAAAGAAGCTTTCTGAGAAACTGCTTAGTGTTCTGTTAATTCATCTCACAGAGTTACATCTGTATTTCGTGGATCTCTTTGCTAGCCTTATTTCTGTGGAATCTGAGAACAGATATTTCGGATCCCTTTGAAGACGATAGGGCCAAAGGAAATATCCTCCGATAACAAAGAGAAAGAAGCTTTCTGAGAAACTTCTTTGTGTTCTGTGAAATCATCTCACAAAGTTACAGCTTTCCCCTCAAAAAGTCTTTCGCCAAGACAGTTCTTGTGGAATTGGCAAAGTGATATTTGGAAGCCCTTAGAGGGCTAAGGTGAAAAAGGAAATATCCTCAGATGAAATCTGGAAAGAAGCTTTCTGAAGAACTACTTAGTGTTCTGTTAATTCATCTCACAAAGTTACATCTGTATTTCGTGGATCTCTTTGCTAGCCTTATTTCTGTGGAATCTGAGAACAGGTATTTCGGACCCCTTTGAAGACTATAGGGCCAAAGGAAATATCCACCGATAACAAAGAGAAAGAAGCTTTCTGAGAAACCTCTTTGTGTTCTGTGAAATCATCTCACAGAGTTACAGCTTTCCCCTCAAGAAGCCTTTCGCTAAGACAGTTCTTGTGGAATTGACAAAGTGATATTTGGATGCCCTTAGAGGGCTATGGTGAAAAAGGAAATATCCTCAGATGAAATCTGGAAAGAAGCTTTCTGAGAAACTGCTTAGTGTTCTGTTAATTCATCTCAGAGAGTTACATCTGTATTTCGTGGATGTCTTTGCCAGCCTTATTTCTGTGGAATCTGAGAACAGATATTTCGGATCCCTTTGAAGACGATAGGGCCAAAGGAAATATCCTCCGATTACAAAGAGAAAGAAGCTTTCTGAGAAAGTTGTTTGTGTTCTGTGAAATCAACTCACAGAGTTACAGCTTTCCCCTCCAGAATCCTTTCGCTAAGACAGTTCTTGTGGAATTGGCAAAGTGATATTTGGAAGCCCTTAGAGGGCTATGGTGAAAAAGGAAATATCCTCAGATGAAATCTGGAAAGAAGCTTTCTGAGAAACTGATTAGTGTTCTGTTAATTCATCTCACAGAGTTACATCTGTACTTCGTGGATCTCTTTGCTTGCCTTATTTCTGTGGAATCTGAGAACAGATATTTCGGATCCCTTTGAAGACTACAGGGCCAAAGGAAATATCCTCCGATAACAAAGAGAAAGAAGCTTTCTGAGAAACTTCTTTGTGTTCTGTGAAATCATCTCACAGAGCTACAGCTTTCCATAGAAGAAGCCATTCGCTAAGACAGTTCTTGTGGAATTGGCAAAGTGATATTTGGATGCCCACAGAGGGCTATGGTGAAAAAGGAAATATCCTCAGATGAAATCTGGAAAGAAGCTTTCTGAGAAACTGCTTAGTGTTCTGTTAATTCATCTCACAGAGTTACATATGTACTTCGTGGATCTCTTTGCTAGCCTTATTTCTGTGGAATCTGAGAACAGATATTTCGGATCCCTTTGAAGACTATAGGGCCAAAGGAAATATCCTCCGATAAAAAAGAGAAAGAAGCTTTCTGAGAAACTTCTTTGTGTTCTGTGAAATCATCTCACGGAGTTACAGCTTTCCCCTCCAGAAGCCTTTCGCTAAGACTGTTCTTGTGGAACTGGCAAAGTGATATTTGGAAGCCCATAGAGGGCTACGGTGAAAAAGGAAATATCCTCAGATGAAATCTGGAAAGAAGCTTTCTGAGAAAGTGCTTAGTTTTCTGTTAATTCAGCTCAGAGACTTACATCTGTATTTCGTGGATGTCTTTGCTAGCCTTATTTCTGTGGAATCTGAGAACAGATATTTCGGATCCCTTTGAAGACGATAGGGCCAAAGGAAATATCCTCCGATAACAAAGAGAAAGAAGATTTCTGAGAAACTTCTTTATGTTCTGTGAAATCATCTCTCAGAGTTACAGCTTTCCCATCAAGAAGCCTTTCGCTAAGACAGTTGTTGTGGAATTGGCAAAGTGATATTTGGAAGCCCAGAGAGGGCTATGGTGAAAAAGGAAATATCCTCAGATGAAATCTGGAAAGAAGCTTTCTGAGAAACTGCTTAGTGTTCTGTTAATTCATCTCACAGAGTTACATCTGTATTTCGTGGATCTCTTTGCTAGCCTTATTTCTGTGGAATCTGAGAACAGATATTTCGGATCCCTTTGAAGACGATAGGGCCAAAGGAAATATCCTCCGATAACAAAGAGAAAGAAGCTTTCTGAGAAACTTCTTTGTGTTCTGTGAAATCATCTCACAAAGTTACAGCTTTCCCCTCAAGAAGTCTTTCGCCAAGACAGTTCTTGTGGAATTGGCAAAGTGATATTTGGAAGCCCTTAGAGGGCTAAGGTGAAAAAGGAAATATCCTCAGATGAAATCTGGAAAGAAGCTTTCTGAAGAACTACTTAGTGTTCTGTTAATTCATCTCACAAAGTTACATCTGTATTTCGTGGATCTCTTTGCTAGCCTTATTTCTGTGGAATCTGAGAACAGGTATTTCGGATCCCTTTGAAGACTATAGGGCCAAAGGAAATATCCACCGATAACAAAGAGAAAGAAGCTTTCTGAGAAACTTCTTTGTGTTCTGTGAAATCATCTCACAGAGTTACAGCTTTCCCCTCAAGAAGTCTTTCGTAAAGACAGTTCTTGTGGAATTGGCAAAGTGATATTTGGATGCCCTTAGAGGGCTATGGTGAAAAAGGAAATATCCTCCGATGAAATCTGGAAAGAAGCTTTCTGAGAAACTGCTTAGTGTTCTGTTAATTCATCTCACAGAGTTACATCTGTACTTCGTGGATCTCTTTGCTAGCCTTATTTCTGTGGAATCTGAGAACAGATATTTCGGATCCCTTTGAAGACTATAGGGCCAAAGGAAATATCCTCCGATAACAAAGACAAAGAAGCTTTCTGAGAAACTTCTTTGTGTTCTGTGAAATCATCTCACAGAGGTACAGCTTTCCATAGAAGAAGCCATTCGCTAAGACAGTTCTTGTGGAATTGGCAAAGTGATATTTGGAGGCCCATAGAGGGCATCGGTGAAAAAGGAAATATCCTCTGATGAAATCTGGAAAGAATCTTTCTGAGAAACTGCTTAGTGTTCTGTTAATTCATCTCACAGAGTTACATCTGTATTTCGTGGATCTCTTTGCTAGCCTTATTTCTGTGGAATCTGAGAACAGACATTTCGGATCCCTTTGAAGACTATAGGGCCAAAGGAAATATCCTCCGATAACAAAGACAAAGAAGCTTTCTGTGAAACTTCTTTGTGTTCTGTGAAATCATCTCACACAGTTACAGCTTTCCCCTCAACAAGCCTTTCGTTAAGCCAGTTCTCGTGGAATTGGCAAAGTGATATTGGGAAGCCCCTAGAGGGCTATGGTGAAAAAGGAAATATCCTCAGATGAAATCTGGAAAGAAGCTTTCTGAGAAACTCCTTAGTGTTCTGTTAATTCATCTCACAGAGTTATATCTGTATTTCGTGGATCTCTTTGCTAGCCTTATTTCTGTGGAATCTGAGAACAGATATTTCGGATCCCTTTGAAGACTATAGGGCCAAAGGAAATATCCTCCGATAACAAAGACAAAGAAGCTTTCTGAGAAACTTCTTTGTGTTCTGTGAAATCTTCTCACAGAGTTACAGCTTTCCCCTCAAGAAGCCTTTCGCCAAGAGAGTTCCTGTGGAATTGACAAAGTGATATTTGGAAGCCCTTAGAGGGCTATGGTGAAAAAGGAAATATCCTCAGATGAAATCTGGAAAGAAGCTTTCTGAGAAACTGCTTAGTGTTCTGTTAATTCATCTCACAGAGTTACATCTGTTTTTCGTGGATCTCTTTGCTAGCCTTATTTCTGTGGAATCTGAGAACAGATATTTCGGATCCCTTTGAAGACTATAGGGCCAAAGGAAATATACTCCGATAACAAAGAGAAAGAAGGTTTCTGAGAAACTTCTTTGTGTTCTGTGAAATCATCTCACAGAGTTACAGCTTTCCCCTCCTGAAGCCTTTCGCTAAGACAGTTCTTGTGGAACTGGCAAAGTGATATTTGGAAGCCCATAAAGGGCTATGGTGAAAAAGGAAATATCCTCAGATGAAATCTGGAAAGAATCTTTCTGAGAAACTGCTTAGTGTTCTGTTAATTCATCTCACCGAGTTACATCTGTATTTCGTGGATCTCTTTGCTAGCCTTATTTCTGTGGAATCTGAGAACAGATATTTCGGATCCCTTTGAAGACGATAGGGCCAAAGGAAATATCCTCCGATAACAAAGAGAAAGAAGCTTTCTGAGAAACTTCTTTGTGTTCTGTGAAATCATCTCACAGAGTTACAGATTTTCCCTCAAGAAGCCTTTCGCTAAGAGAGTTCTTGTGGAATTGGCAAAGTTTTATTTGGAAGCCCATAGAGGGCTATGGTGAAAAAGGAAATATCCTCAGATGAAATCTGGAAAGAAGCTTTCTGAGAAACTGCTTAGTTTTCTGTTAATTCATCTCACAGAGTTACATCTGTATTTCGTGGATCTCTTTGCTAGCCTTATTTCTGTGGAATCTGAGAACAGATATTTCGGATCCCTTTGAAGACTATAGGGCCAAAGGAAATATCCTCCGATAACAAAGACAAAGAAGCTTTCTGAGAAACTTCTTTGTGTTCTGTGAAATCATCTCACAGAGTTACACCTTTCCCCTCAAGAAGCCTTTCGCTAAGACAGTTCTTGTGGAATTGGCAAAGTGATATTTGGAAGCCCTTAGAGGGCTATGGTGAAAAAGGAAATATCCTCAGATGAAATCTGGAAAGAAGCTTTCTGAGAAACTGCTTAGTGTTCTGTTAATTCATCTCACACAGTTACATCTGTATTTCGTGGATCTCTTTGCTAGCCTTATTTCTGTGGAATCTGAGAACAGATATTTCGGATAACTTTGAAGACTATAGGGCCAAAGGAAATATCCTGCGATAACAAAGAGAAAGAAGCTTTCTGAGAAACTTCTTTGTGTTCTGTGAAATCATCTCACGGAGTTACAGCTTTCCCCTCCAGAAGCCTTTCGCTAAGACAGTTCTTGTGGAACTGGCAAAGTGATATTTGGAAGCCCATAGAGGGCTACGGTGAAAAAGGAAATATCCTCAGATGAAATCTGGAAAGAAGCTTTCTGAGAAACTGCTTAGTTTTCTGTTAATTCAGCTCAGAGACTTACATCTGTATTTCGTGGATGTCTTTGCTAGCCTTATTTCTGTGGAATCTGAGAACAGATATTTCGGATCCCTTTGAAGACGATAGGGCCAAAGGAAATATCCTCCGATAACAAAGAGAAAGAAGGTTTCTGAGAAACTTCTTTGTGTTCTGTGAAATCATCTCACAGAGTTACAGCTTTCCCATCAAGAAGCCTTTCGCTAAGACAGTTGTTGTGGAATTGGCAAAGTGATATTTGGAAGCCCAGAGAGGGCTATGGTGAAAAAGGAAATATCCTCAGATGAAATCTGGAAAGAAGCTTTCTGAGAAACTGCTTAGTGTTCTGTTAATTCATCTCACAGAGTTACATCTGTATTTCGTGGATCTCTTTGCTAGCCTTATTTCTGTGGAATCTGAGAACAGATATTTCGGATCCCTTTGAAGACGATAGGGCCAAAGGAAATATCCTCCGATAACAAAGAGAAAGAAGCTTTCTGAGAAACTTCTTTGTGTTCTGTGAAATCATCTCACAAAGTTACAGCTTTCCCCTCAAAAAGTCTTTCGCCAAGACAGTTCTTGTGGAATTGGCAAAGTGATATTTGGAAGCCCTTAGAGGGCTAAGGTGAAAAAGGAAATATCCTCAGATGAAATCTGGAAAGAAGCTTTCTGAAGAACTACTTAGTGTTCTGTTAATTCATCTCACAAAGTTACATCTGTATTTCGTGGATCTCTTTGCTAGCCTTATTTCTGTGGAATCTGAGAACAGGTATTTCGGACCCCTTTGAAGACTATAGGGCCAAAGGAAATATCCACCGATAACAAAGAGAAAGAAGCTTTCTGAGAAACTTCTTTGTGTTCTGTGAAATCATCTCACAGAGTTACAGCTTTCCCCTCAAGAAGTCTTTCGTAAAGACAGTTCTTGTGGAATTGGCAAAGTGATATTTGGATGCCCTTAGAGGGCTATGGTGAAAAAGGAAATATCCTCCGATGAAATCTGGAAAGAAGCTTTCTGAGAAACTGCTTAGTGTTCTGTTAATTCATCTCACAGAGTTACATCTGTACTTCGTGGATCTCTTTGCTAGCCTTATTTCTGTGGAATCTGAGAACAGATATTTCGGATCCCTTTGAAGACTATAGGGCCAAAGGAAATATCCTCCGATAACAAAGACAAAGAAGCTTTCTGAGAAACTTCTTTGTGTTCTGTGAAATCATCTCACAGAGGTACAGCTTTCCATAGAAGAAGCCATTCGCTAAGACAGTTCTTGTGGAATTGGCAAAGTGATATTTGGATGCCCATAGAGGGCATCGGCGAAAAAGGAAATATCCTCTGATGAAATCTGGAAAGAATCTTTCTGAGAAACTGCTTAGTGTTCTGTTAATTCATCTCACAGAGTTACATCTGTATTTCGTGGATCTCTTTGCTAGCCTTATTTCTGTGGAATCTGAGAACAGACATTTCGGATCCCTTTGAAGACTATAGGGCCAAAGGAAATATCCTCCGATAACAAAGACAAAGAAGCTTTCTGAGAAACTTCTTTGTGTTCTGTGAAATCATCTCACACAGTTACAGCTTTCCCCTCAACAAGCCTTTCGTTAAGCCAGTTCTCGTGGAATTGGCAAAGTGATATTGGGAAGCCCCTAGAGGGCTATGGTGAAAAAGGAAATATCCTCAGATGAAATCTGGAAAGAAGCTTTCTGAGAAACTCCTTAGTGTTCTGTTAATTCATCTCACCGAATTATATCTGTATTTCGTGGATCTCTTTGCTAGCCTTATTTCTGTGGAATCTGAGAACAGATATTTCGGATCCCTTTGAAGACTATAGGGCCAAAGGAAATATCCTCCGATAACAAAGACAAAGAAGCTTTCTGAGAAACTTCTTTGTGTTCTGTGAAATCATCTCACAGAGTTACAGCTTTCCCCTCAAGAAGCCTTTCGCCAAGAGAGTTCCTGTGGAATTGACAAAGTGATATTTGGAAGCCCTTAGAGGGCTATGGTGAAAAAGGAAATATCCTCAGATGAAATCTGGAAAGAAGCTTTCTGAGAAACTGCTTAGTGTTCTGTTAATTCATCTCACAGAGTTACATCTGTATTTCGTGGATCTCTTTGCTAGCCTTATTTCTGTGGAATCTGAGAACAGATATTTCGGATCCCTTTGAAGACTATAGGGCCAAAGGAAATATACTCCGATAACAAAGAGAAAGAAGGTTTCTGAGAAACTTCTTTGTGTTCTGTGAAATCATCTCACAGAGTTACAGCTTTCCCCTCCTGAAGCCTTTCGCTAAGACAGTTCTTGTGGAACTGGCAAAGTGATATTTGGAAGCCCATAAAGGGCTATGGTGAAAAAGGAAATATCCTCAGATGAAATCTGGAAAGAATCTTTCTGAGAAACTGCTTAGTGTTCTGTTAATTCATCTCACCGAGTTACATCTGTATTTCGTGGATCTCTTTGCTAGCCTTATTTCTGTGGAATCTGAGAACAGATATTTCGGATCCCTTTGAAGACGATAGGGCCAAAGGAAATATCCTCCGATAACAAAGAGAAAGAAGCTTTCTGAGAAACTTCTTTGTGTTCTGTGAAATCATCTCACAGAGTTACAGCTTTCCCCTCAAGAAGCCTTTCGCTAAGAGAGTTCTTGTGGAATTGGCAAAGTTTTATTTGGAAGCCCATAGAGGGCTATGGTGAAAAAGGAAATATCCTCAGATGAAATCTGGAAAGAAGCTTTCTGAGAAACTGCTTAGTGTTCTGTTAATTCATCTCACAGTGTTACATCTGTATTTCGTGGATCTCTTTGCTAGCCTAATTTCTGTGGAATCTGAGAACAGATATTTCGGTTCCCTTTGAAGACTATAGGGCCAAAGGAAATATCCTCCGATAACAAAGACAAAGAAGCTTTCTCAGAAACTTCTTTGTGTTCTGTGAAATCATCTCACAGAGTTACACCTTTCCCCTCAAGAAGCCTTTCGCCAAGACAGTTCTTGTGGAATTGGCAAAGTGATATTTGGAAGCCCTTAGAGGGCTATGGTGAAAAAGGAAATATCCTCAGATGAAATCTGGAAAGAAGCTTTCTAGAACTGCTTAGTGTTCTGTTAATTCATCTCACAAAGTTACATCTGTATTTCGTGGATCTCTTTGCTAGCCTTATTTCTGTGGAATCTGAGAACAGGTATTTCGGATCCCTTTGAAGACGATAGGGCCAAAGGAAATATCCACCGATAACAAAGAGAAGGAAGCTTTCTGAGAAACTTCTTTGTGTTCTGTGAAATCATCTCACAGAGTTACAGCCTTCCCCTCAAGAAGTCTTTCGTAAAGACAGTTCTTGTGGAATTGGCAAAGTGATATTTGGATGCCCTTAGAGGGCTATGGTGAAAAAGGAAATATCCTCCATTGAAATCTGGAAAGAAGCTTTCTGAGAAACTGCTTAGTGTTCTGTTAATTCATCTCACAGAGTTACATCTGTACTTCGTGGATCTCTTTGCTAGCCTTATTTCTGTGGAATCTGAGAACAGATATTTCGGATCCCTTTGAAGACCCTAGGGCCAAAGGAAATATCCTCCGATAACAAAGACAAAGAAGCTTTCTGAGACACTCCTTTGTGTTCTGTGAAATCATCTCACAGAGGTACAGCTTTCCATAGAAGAAGCCATTCGCTAAGACAGTTCTTGTGTAATTGGCAAAGTGATATTTGGATGCCCATAGAGGGCTATGGTGAAAAAGGAAATATCCTCAGATGAAATCTGGAAAGAAGCTTTCTGAGAAACTGCTTAGTGTTCTGTTAATTCATCTCACAGAGTTACATCTGTACTTCGTGGATCTCTTTGCTAGCCTTATTTCTGTGGAATATGAGAACAGACATTTCGGATCCCTTTGAAGACTATAGGGCCAAAGGAAATATCCTCCGATAACAAAGACAAAGAAGCTTTCTGAGAAACTTCTTTGTGTTCTGTGAAATCATCTCACAGAGGTACAGCTTTCCATAGAAGAAGCCATTCGCTAAGACAGTTCTTGTGGAATTGGCAAAGTGATATTTGGATGCCCATAGAGCGCAATGGTGAAAAAGGAAATATCCTCAGATGAAATCTGGAAAGAAGCTTTCTGAGAAACTGCTTAGTGTTCTGTTAATTCATCTCACAGAGTTACATCTGTATTTCGTGGATCTCTTTGCTAGCCTTATTTCTGTGGAATCTGAGAACAGATATTTCGGATCCCTTTGAAGACGATAGGGCCAAAGGAAATATCCTCCGATAACAAAGAGAAAGAAGCTTTCTGAGAAACTTCTTTTTGTTCTGTGAAATCATCTCACAGAGTTACAGCTTTCCCCTCAAGAAGACTTTCTCTAAGACAGTTCTTGTGGAATTGGCAACGTGATATTTGGAAGCCCATAGAGGGCTATGGTGAAAAAGGAAATATCCTCAGATGAAATCTGGAAAGAAGCTTTCTGAGAAACTGCTTAGTGTTCTGTTAATTCATCTCAGAGACTTACATCTGTATTTCGTGGATCTCTTTGCTAGCCTTATTTCTGTGGAATCTGAGAACAGATATTTCGGATCCCTTTGAAGACGATAGGGCCAAAGGAAATATCCTCCGATAACAAAGAGAAAGAAGCTTTCTGAAAAACTTCTTTGTGTTCTGTGAAATCATCTCACAGAGTTACAGCTTTCCCCTCAAGAAGCCTTTCGCTAAGACAGTTCTTGTGGAATTGGCAAAGTGATATTTGGAAGCCCATAGAGGGCTATGGTGAAAAAGGAAATATCCACAGATGAAATCTGGAAAGAAGCTTTCTGAGAAACTGCTTAGTGTTCTGTTAATTCATCTCACAGAGTTACATCTGTATTTCTTTGATCTCTTTGCTAGCCTTATTTCTGTGGAATCTGAGAACAGATATTAAGGATCCCTTTGAAGACGATAGGGCCAAAGGAAATATCCACCGATAACAAAGAGAAAGAAGCTTTCTGAGAAACTTCTTTGTGTTCTGTGAAATCATCTCACAGAGTTACAGCTTTCCCCTCCAGAAGCCTTACGCTAAGACAGTTCTTGTGGAACTGGCAAAGTGATATTTGGAAGCCCATAGTGGGCTATGGTGAAAAAGGAAATATCCTCAGATGAAATCTGGAAAGAAGCTTTCTGAGAAACTGCTTAGTGTTCTGTTAATTCATCTCACAGAGTTACATCTGTATTTCGTGGATCTCTTTGCTAGCCTTATTTCTGTGGAATCTGAGAACAGATATTTCGGATCCCTTTGAAGACGATAGGGCCAAAGGAAATATCCTCCGATAACAAAGACAAAGAAGCTTTCTGAGAAACTTCCTTGTGTTCTATGAAATCATCTCACTGTGTTACAGCTTTCCCCTCAACAAGCCTTTCGTTAAGCCAGTTCTTGTGGAATTGGCAAAGTGATATTGGGAAGCCCATAGAGGGCTATGGTGAAAAAGGAAATATCCTCAGATGAAATCTGGAAAGAAGCTTTCTGAGAAACTGGTTAGTGTTCTGTTAATTCATCTCACAGAGTTACATCTGTATGTCGTGGATCTCTTTGCTAGCCTTTTTTCTGTGGAATCTGAGAACAGATATTTCGGATCCCCTTGAACACTATATGGCCAAAGGAAATATCCTCCGATAACAAAGAGAAAGAAGCTTTCTGAGAAACTTCTTTTTGTTCTGTGAAATCATCTCACAGAGTTACAGCTTTCCCCTCCATAAGCCTTTCGCTAAGACAGTTCTTGTGGAATTGGCAAAGTGATATTTGGAAGCCCTTAGAGGGCTATGGTGAAAAAGGAATTATCCTCAGATGAAATCTGGAAAGAAGCTTTCTCAGAAACTGCTTAGTGTTCTGTTAATTCATCTCACAGAGTTACATCTGTATTTCGTGGATCTCTTTGCTAGCCTTATTTCTGTGGAATCTGAGAACAGATATTTCGGATCCCTTTGAAGACTATAGGGCCAAAGAAAATATCCTCCGATAACAAAGAGAAAGAAGCTTTCTGAGGAACTTGTTTGTGTTCTTTGAAATCATATCACAGAGTTACAGCTTTCTCCTCAAGAAGCCTTTCGCTAAGACAGTTCTTGTGGAATTGGCAAAGTGATATTTGCAAGCCCATAGAGGGCTATGGTGAAAAAGGAAATATCCTCAGATGAAATCTGGAAAGAAGCTTTCTGAGAAACTGCTGAGTGTTCTGTTAATTCATCTCACAGAGTTACATCTGTATTTCGTGGATCTCTTTGCTAGCCTTATTTCTGTGGAATCTGAGAACAGATATTTCCGATCCCTTTGAAGACTACAGGGCCAAAGGAAATATCCTCCGATAACAAAGAGAAAGAAGCTTTCTGAGAAACTTCTTTGTGTTCTGTGAAATCACCTCAAAGAGGGACAGCTTTCCATAGAAGAAGCCATTCGCTAAGACAGTTCTTGTGGAATTGGCAAAGTGATATTTGGATGCCCACAGAGGGCTATGGTGAAAAAGGAAATATCCTCAGATGAAATCTGGAAAGAAGCTTTCTGAGAAACTGCTTCGTGTTCTTTTAATTCATCTCACAGAGTTACATCTGTACTTCGTGGATCTCTTTGCTAGCCTTATTTCTGTGGAATCTGAGAACAGATATTTCGGATCCCTTTGAAGACGATAGGGCCAAAGAAAATATCCTCCGATAACAAAGACAAAGAAGCTTTCTGAGAAACTTCTTTGTGTTCTGTGAAATCATCTCACAGAGTTACAGCTTTCCCCTCAACAAGGCTTTCGTTAAGCCACTTCCTGTGGAATTGGCAAAGTGATATTGGGAAGCCCAAAGAGGGCTATGGTGAAAAAGGAAATATCCTCAGATGAAATCTGGAAAGAAGCTTTCTGAGAAACTTCTTAGTGTTCTGTTAATACATCTCACAGAGTTACATCTGTATGTCGTGGATCTCTTTGCTAGCCTTATTTCTGTGGAATCTGAGAACAGATATTTCGGATCCCCTTGAACACTATATGGCCAAAGGAAATATCCTCCGATAACAAAGGGAAAGAAGCTTTCTGAGAAACTTCTTTGTGTTCTGTGAAATCATCTCACAGAGTTACACCTTTCCCCTCCAGAATCCTTTCGCTAAGACAGTTCTTGTGGAATTGGCAAAGTGATATTTGGATGCCCTTAGAGGGCTATGGTGAAAAAGGAAATATCCTCTGATGAAATCTGGAAAGAAGCTTTCTGAGAAACTGCTTAGTGTTCTGTTAATTCATCTCACAGAGTTACATCTGTATTTCGTGGATCTCTTTGCAAGCCTTATTTCTGTGGAATCTGAGAACAGATATTTCGGATCCCTTTGAAGACTACAGGGCCAAAGGAAATATCCTGCGATAACAAAGAGAAAGAACCTTTCTGAGAAACTTCTTTGTGTTCTGTGAAATCATCTCACAGAGTTACAGCTTTCCCCTCCAGAAGCCTTTCGCTAAGACAGTTCTTGTGGAACTGGCAAAGTGATATTTGGAAGCCCATAGAGGGCTACGGTGAAAAAGGAAATAGTCTCCGATGAAATCTGGAAAGAAGCTTTCTCAGAAACTGCTTAGTGTTCTATTAATTCATCTCACAGAGTTACATCTGTATTTCGTGGATCTCTTTGCTAGCCTTATTTCTGTGGAATCTGAGAACAGATATTTCGGATCCCTTTGAAGACGATTGGGCCAAAGGAAATATCCTGCGATAACAAAGAGAAAGAAGCTGTCTGAGAAACTTCTTTGTGTTCTGTGAAATCATCTCATAGAGTTACAGCTTTCCCCTCAAGAAGCCTTTCGCTAAGCCAGTTCTTGTGGAATTGGCAAAGTGATATTTGGAAGCCCATAGACGGCTATGGTGAAAAAGAAAATATACTCAGATGAAATCTGGAAAGAAGCTTTCTGAGAAACTGCTTAGTGTTCTGTTAATTCATCTCACAGAGTTACATCTGTATTTCGTGGAACTCTTTGCTAGCCTTATCTCTGTGGAATCTGAGAACAGATATTTCAGATCCCTTTGAAGATTATAGGGCCAAAGGAAATATCCTCCGATAACAAAGAGAAAGAAGCTTTCTGAGAAACTTCTTTGTGTTCTGTGAAATCATCTCACAGAGTTACAGCTTTCCCCTCAAGAAGCCTTTCGCTAAGACTGTTCTTGTGGAATTGGCAAAGTGATATTTGGAAGTCCTTAGAGGGCTATGGTGAAAAAGGAAATATCCTCAGATGAAATCTGGAAAGAAGCTTTCTGAGAAACTGCTTAGTGTTCTGTTAATTCATCTCACACAGTTACATCTGTACTTCGTGGATCTCTTTGCTAGCCTTATTTCTGTGGAATATGAGAACAGACATTTCGGATCCCTTTGAAGACTATAGGGCCAAAGGAAATATCCTCCGATTACAAAGACAAAGAAGCTTTCTGAGAAACTTCTTTGTGTTCTGTGAAATCATCTCACAGAGGTACAGCTTTCCATAGAAGAAGCCATTCGCTAAGACAGTTCTTGTGGAATTGGCAAAGTGATATTTGGATGCCCATAGTGGGCAATGGTGAAAAAGGAAATATCCTCAGATGAAATCTGGAAAGAAGCTTTGTGAGAAACTGCTTAGTGTTCTGTGAATTCATCTCACAGAGTTACATCTGTATTTCGTGGATCTCTTTGCTAGCCTTATTTCTGTGGAATCTGAGAACAGATATTTCGGATCCCTTTGAAGACGATAGGGCCAAAGGAAATATCCTCCGATAACAAAGACAAAGAAGCTTTCTCAGAAACTTCTTTGTGTTCTGTGAAATCATCTCACAGAGTTACACCTTTCCCCTCAAGAAGCCTTTCGCCAAGACAGTTCTTGTGGAATTGGCAAAGTGATATTTGGAAGCCCTTAGAGGGCTATGGTGAAAAAGGAAATATCCTCAGATGAAATCTGGAAAGAAGCTTTCTAGAACTGCTTAGTGTTCTGTTAATTCATATCACAAAGTTACCTCTGTATTTCGTGGATCTCTTTGCTAGCCTTATTTCTGTGGAATCTGAGAACAGGTATTTCGGATCCCTTTGAAGACGATAGGGCCAAAGGAAATATCCACCGATAACAAAGAGAAAGAAGCTTTCTGAGAAACTTCTTTGTGTTCTGTGAAATCATCTCACAGAGTTACAGCCTTCCCCTCAAGAAGTCTTTCGTAAAGACAGTTCTTGTGGAATTGGCAAAGTGATATTTGGATGCCCTTAGAGGGCTATGGTGAAAAAGGAAATATCCTCCATTGAAATCTGGAAAGAAGCTTTCTGAGAAACTGCTTAGTGTTCTGTTAATTCATCTCACAGAGTTACATCTGTACTTCGTGGATCTCTTTGCTAGCCTTATTTCTGTGGAATCTGAGAACAGATATTTCGGATCCCTTTGAAGACTCTAGGGCCAAAGGAAATATCCTCCGATAACAAAGACAAAGAAGCTTTCTGAGACACTTCTTTGTGTTCTGTGAAATCATCTCACAGAGGTACAGCTTTCCATAGAAGAAGCCATTCGCTAAGACAGTTCTTGTGGAATTGGCAAAGTGATATTTGGATGCCCATAGAGGGCTATGGTGAAAAAGGAAATATCCTCAGATGAAATCTGGAAAGAAGCTTTCTGAGAAACTGCTTAGTGTTCTGTTAATTCATCTCACAGAGTTACATCTGTACTTCGTGGATCTCTTTGCTAGCCTTATTTCTGTGGAATCTGAGAACAGACATTTCGGATCCCTTTGAAGACTACAGGGCCAAAGGAAATATCCTCCGATAACAAAGACAAAGAAGCTTTCTGAGAAACTTCTTTGTGTTCTGTGAAATAATCTCACAGAGGTACAGCTTTCCATAGAAGAAGCCATTCGCTAAAACAGTTCTTGTGGAATTGGCAAAGTGATATTTGGATGCCCATAGAGGGCAATGGTGAAAAAGGAAATATCCTCAGATGAAATCTGGAAAGAAGCTTTCTGAGAAACTGCTTAGTGTTCTGTTAATTCATCTCACAGAGTTACATCTGTATTTCGTGGATCTCTTTGCTAGCCTTATTTCTGTGGAATCTGAGAACAGATATTTCGGATCCCTTTGAAGACGATAGGGCCAAAGGAAATATCCTCCGATAACAAAGAGAAAGAAGCTTTCTGAGAAACTTCTTTTTGTTCTGTGAAATCATCTCACAGAGTTACAGCTTTCCCCTCAAGAAGACTTTCTCTAAGACAGTTCTTGTGGAATTGGCAACGTGATATTTGGAAGCCCATAGAGGGCTATGGTGAAAAAGGAAATATCCTCAGATGAAATCTGGAAAGAAGCTTTCTGAGAAACTGCTTAGTGTTCTGTTAATTCATCTCAGAGACTTACATCTGTATTTCGTGGATCTCTTTGCTAGCCTTATTTCTGTGGAATCTGAGAACAGATATTTCGGATCCCTTTGAAGACGATAGGGCCAAAGGAAATATCCTCCGATAACAAAGAGAAAGAAGCTTTCTGAGAAACTTCTTTGTGTTCTGTGAAATCATCTCACAGAGTTACAGCTTTCCCCTCAAGAAGCCTTTCGCTAAGAGAGTTCTTGTGGAATTGGCAAAGTTTTATTTGGAAGCCCATAGAGGGCTATGGTGAAAAAGGAAATATCCTCAGATGAAATCTGGAAAGAAGCTTTCTGAGAAACTGCTTAGTGTTCTGTTAATTCATCTCACAGAGTTACATCTGTATTTCGTGGATCTCTTTGCTAGCCTAATTTCTGTGGAATCTGAGAACAGATATTTCGGTTCCCTTTGAAGACTATAGGGCCAAAGGAAATATCCTCCGATAACAAAGACAAAGAAGCTTTCTCAGAAATTTCTTTGTGTTCTGTGAAATCATCTCACAGAGTTACACCTTTCCCCTCAAGAAGCCTTTCGCCAAGACAGTTCTTGTGGAATTGGCAAAGTGATATTTGGAAGCCCTTAGAGGGCTATGGTGAAAAAGGAAATATCCTCAGATGAAATCTGGAAAGAAGCTTTCTAGAACTGCTTAGTGTTCTGTTAATTCATCTCACAAAGTTACATCTGTATTTCGTGGATCTCTTTGCTAGCCTTATTTCTGTGGAATCTGAGAACAGGTATTTCGGATCCCTTTGAAGACGATAGGGCCAAAGGAAATATCCACCGATAACAAAAGGAAAGAAGCTTTCTGAGAAACTTCTTTGTGTTCTGTGAAATCATCTCACAGAGTTACAGCTTTCCCCTCAAGAAGTCTTTCGTAAAGACAGTTCTTGTGGAATTGGCAAAGTGATATTTGGATGCCCTTAGAGGGCTATGGTGAAAAAGGAAATATCCTCCATTGAAATCTGGAAAGAAGCTTTCTGAGAAACTGCTTAGTGTTCTGTTAATTCATCTCACAGAGTTACATCTGTACTTCGTGGATCTCTTTGCTAGCCTTATTTCTGTGGAATCTGAGAACAGATATTTCGGATCCCTTTGAAGACTCTAGGGCCAAAGGAAATATCCTCCGATAACAAAGACAAAGAAGCTTTCTGAGACACTTCTTTGTGTTCTGTGAAATCATCTCACAGAGGTACAGCTTTCCATAGAAGAAGCCATTCGCTAAGACAGTTCTTGTGGAATTGGCAAAGTGATATTTGGATGCCCATAGAGGGCTATGGTGAAAAAGGAAATATCCTCAGATGAAATCTGGAAAGAAGCTTTCTGAGAAACTGCTTAGTGTTCTGTTAATTCATCTCACAGAGTTACATCTGTACTTCGTGGATCTCTTTGCTAGCCTTATTTCTGTGGAATCTGAGAACAGACATTTCGGATCCCTTTGAAGACTATAGGGCCAAAGGAAATATCCTCCGATAACAAAGACAAAGAAGCTTTCTGAGAAACTTCTTTGTGTTCTGTGAAATAATCTCACAGAGGTACAGCTTTCCATAGAAGAAGCCATTCGCTAAAACAGTTCTTGTGGAATTGGCAAAGTGATATTTGGATGCCCATAGAGGGCAATGGTGAAAAAGGAAATATCCTCAGATGAAATCTGGAAAGAAGCTTTCTGAGAAACTGCTTAGTGTTCTGTTAATTCATCTCACAGAGTTACATCTGTATTTCGTGGATCTCTTTGCTAGCCTTATTTCTGTGGAATCTGAGAACAGATATTTCGGATCCCTTTGAAGACGATAGGGCCAAAGGAAATATCCTCCGATAACAAAGAGAAAGAAGCTTTCTGAGAAACTTCTTTTTGTTCTGTGAAATCATCTCACAGAGTTACAGCTTTCCCCTCAAGAAGACTTTCTCTAAGACAGTTCTTGTGGAATTGGCAACGTGATATTTGGAAGCCCATAGAGGGCTATGGTGAAAAAGGAAATATCCTCAGATGAAATCTGGAAAGAAGCTTTCTGAGAAACTGCTTAGTGTTCTGTTAATTCATCTCAGAGACTTACATCTGTATTTCGTGGATCTCTTTGCTAGCCTTATTTCTGTGGAATCTGAGAACAGATATTTCGGATCCCTTTGAAGACGATAGGGCCAAAGGAAATATCCTCCGATAACAAAGAGAAAGAAGCTTTCTGAGAAACTTCTTTGTGTTCTGTGAAATCATCTCACAGAGTTACAGCTTTCCCCTCAAGAAGCCTTTCGCTAAGAGAGTTCTTGTGGAATTGGCAAAGTTTTATTTGGAAGCCCATAGAGGGCTATGGTGAAAAAGGAAATATCCTCAGATGAAATCTGGAAAGAAGCTTTCTGAGAAACTGCTTAGTGTTCTGTTAATTCATCTCACAGAGTTACATCTGTATTTCGTGGATCTCTTTGCTAGCCTAATTTCTGTGGAATCTGAGAACAGATATTTCGGTTCCCTTTGAAGACTATAGGGCCAAAGGAAATATCCTCCGATAACAAAGACAAAGAAGCTTTCTCAGAAATTTCTTTGTGTTCTGTGAAATCATCTCACAGAGTTACACCTTTCCCCTCAAGAAGCCTTTCGCCAAGACAGTTCTTGTGGAATTGGCAAAGTGATATTTGGAAGCCCTTAGAGGGCTATGGTGAAAAAGGAAATATCCTCAGATGAAATCTGGAAAGAAGCTTTCTAGAACTGCTTAGTGTTCTGTTAATTCATCTCACAAAGTTACATCTGTATTTCGTGGATCTCTTTGCTAGCCTTATTTCTGTGGAATCTGAGAACAGGTATTTCGGATCCCTTTGAAGACGATAGGGCCAAAGGAAATATCCACCGATAACAAAAGGAAAGAAGCTTTCTGAGAAACTTCTTTGTGTTCTGTGAAATCATCTCACAGAGTTACAGCTTTCCCCTCAAGAAGTCTTTCGTAAAGACAGTTCTTGTGGAATTGGCAAAGTGATATTTGGATGCCCTTAGAGGGCTATGGTGAAAAAGGAAATATCCTCCATTGAAATCTGGAAAGAAGCTTTCTGAGAAACTGCTTAGTGTTCTGTTAATTCATCTCACAGAGTTACATCTGTACTTCGTGGATCTCTTTGCTAGCCTTATTTCTGTGGAATCTGAGAACAGATATTTCGGATCCCTTTGAAGACTCTAGGGCCAAAGGAAATATCCTCCGATAACAAAGACAAAGAAGCTTTCTGAGACACTTCTTTGTGTTCTGTGAAATCATCTCACAGAGGTACAGCTTTCCATAGAAGAAGCCATTCGCTAAGACAGTTCTTGTGGAATTGGCAAAGTGATATTTGGATGCCCATAGAGGGCTATGGTGAAAAAGGAAATATCCTCAGATGAAATCTGGAAAGAAGCTTTCTGAGAAACTGCTTAGTGTTCCGTTAATTCATCTCACAGAGTTACATCTGTACTTCGTGGATCTCTTTGCTAGCCTTATTTCTGTGGAATCTGAGAACAGACATTTCGGATCCCTTTGAAGACTATAGGGCCAAAGGAAATATCCTCCGATAACAAAGACAAAGAAGCTTTCTGAGAAACTTCTTTGTGTTCTGTGAAATCATCTCACAGAGGTACAGCTTTCCATAGAAGAAGCCATTCGCTAAGACAGTTCTTGTGGAATTGGCAAAGTGATATTTGGATGCCCATAGAGGGCAATGGTGAAAAAGGAAATATCCTCAGATGAAATCTGGAAAGAAGCTTTCTGAGAAACTGCTTAGTGTTCTGTTAATTCATCTCACAGAGTTACATCTGTATTTCGTGGATCTCTTTGCTAGCCTTATTTCTGTGGAATCTGAGAACAGATATTTCGGATCCCTTTGAAGACGATAGGGCCAAAGGAAATATCCTCCGATAACAAAGAGAAAGAAGCTTTCTGAGAAACTACTTTTTGTTCTGTGAAATCATCTCACAGAGTTACAGCTTTCCCCTCAAGAAGACTTTCTCTAAGACAGTTCTTGTGGAATTGGCAACGTGATATTTGGAAGCCCATAGAGGGCTATGGTGAAAAAGGAAATATCCTCAGATGAAATCTGGAAAGAAGCTTTCTGAGAAACTGCTTAGTGTTCTGTTAATTCATCTCAGAGACTTACATCTGTATTTCGTGGATCTCTTTGCTAGCCTTATTTCTGTGGAATCTGAGAACAGATATTTCGGATCCCTTTGAAGACGATAGGGCCAAAGGAAATATCCTCCGATAACAAAGAGAAAGAAGCTTTCTGAGAAACTTGTTTGTGTTCTGTGAAATCATCTCACAGAGTTACAGCTTTCCCCTCAAGAAGCCTTTCGCTAAGACAGTTCTTGTGGAATTGGCAAAGTGATATTTGGAAGCCCATAGAGGGCTATGGTGAAAAAGGAAATATCCTCAGATGAAATCTGGAAAGAAGCTTTCTGAGAAACTGCTTAGTGTTCTGTTAATTCATCTCACAGAGTTACATCTGTATTTCTTTGATCTCTTTGCTAGCCTTATTTCTGTGGAATCTGAGAACAGATATTAAGGATCCCTTTGAAGACGATTGGGCCAAAGGAAATATCCACCGATAACAAAGAGAAAGAAGCTTTCTGAGAAACTTCTTTGTGTTCTGTGAAATCATCTCACAGAGTTACAGCTTTCCCCTCCAGAAGCCTTACGCTAAGACAGTTCTTGTGGAACTGGCAAAGTGATATTTGGAAGCCCATAGTGGGCTATGGTGAAAAAGGAAATATCCTCAGATTAAATCTGGAAAGAAGCTTTCTGAGAAACTGCTTAGTGTTCTGTTAATTCATCTCACAGAGTTACATCTGTATTTCGTGGATCTCTTTGCTAGCCTTATTTCTGTGGAATCTGAGAACAGATATTTCGGATCCCTTTGAAGACGATAGGGCCAAAGGAAATATCCTCCGATAACAAAGACAAAGAAGCTTTCTGAGAAACTTCCTTGTGTTCTATGAAATCATCTCACTGTGTTACAGCTTTCCCCTCAACAAGCCTTTCGTTAAGCCAGTTCTTGTGGAATTGGCAAAGTGATATTGGGAAGCCCATAGAGGGCTACGGTGAAAAAGGAAATATCCTCAGATGAAATCTGGAAAGAAGCTTTCTGAGAAACTGGTTAGTGTTCTGTTAATTCATCTCACAGAGTTACATCTGTATGTCGTGGATCTCTTTGCTAGCCTTTTTTCTGTGGAATCTGAGAACAGATATTTCGGATCCCCTTGAACACTATATGGCCAAAGGAAATATCCTCCGATAACAAAGAGAAAGAAGCTTTCTGAGAAACTTCTTTTTGTTCAGTGAAATCATCCCACAGAGTTACAGCTTTCCCCTCCATAAGCCTTTCGCTAAGACAGTTCTTGTGGAATTGGCAAAGTGATATTTGGAAGCCCTTAGAGGGCTATGGTGAAAAAGGAATTATCCTCAGATGAAATCTGGAAAGAAGCTTTCTCAGAAACTGCTTAGTGTTCTGTTAATTCATCTCACAGAGTTACATCTGTATTTCGTGGATCTCTTTGCTAGCCTTATTTCTGTGGAATCTGAGAACAGATATTTCGGATCCCTTTGAAGACTATAGGGCCAAAGAAAATATCCTCCGATAACAAAGAGAAAGAAGCTTTCTGAGAAACTTGTTTGTGTTCTTTGAAATCATATCACAGAGTTACAGCTTTCTCCTCAAGAAGCCTTTCGCTAAGACAGTTCTTGTGGAATTGGCAAAGTGATATTTGCAAGCCCATAGAGGGCTATGGTGAAAAAGGAAATATCCTCAGATGAAATCTGGAAAGAAGCTTTCTGAGAAACTGCTGAGTGTTCTTTTAATTCATCTCACAGAGTTACATCTGTATTTCGTGGATCTCTTTGCTAGCCTTATTTCTGTGGAATCTGAGAACAGATATTTCCGATCCCTTTGAAGACTACAGGGCCAAAGGAAATATCCTCCGATAACAAAGAGAAAGAAGCTTTCTGAGAAACTTCTTTGTGTTCTGTGAAATCACCTCAAAGAGGGACAGCTTTCCATAGAAGAAGCCATTCGCTAAGACAGTTCTTGTGGAATTGGCAAAGTGATATTTGGATGCCCACAGAGGGCTATGGTGAAAAAGGAAATATCCTCAGATGAAATCTGGAAAGAAGCTTTCTGAGAAACTGCTTCGTGTTCTTTTAATTCATCTCACAGAGTTACATCTGTCCTTCGTGGATCTCTTTGCTAGCCTTATTTCTGTGGAATCTGAGAACAGATATTTCGGATCCCTTTGAAGACGATAGGGCCAAAGGAAATATCCTCCGATAACAAAGACAAAGAAGCTTTCTGAGAAACTTCTTTGTGTTCTGTGAAATCATCTCACAGAGTTACAGCTTTCCCCTCAACAAGGCTTTCGTTAAGCCACTTCCTGTGGAATTGGCAAAGTGATATTGGGAAGCCCAAAGAGGGCTATGGTGAAAAAGGAAATATCCTCAGATGAAATCTGGAAAGAAGCTTTCTGAGAAACTTCTTAGTGTTCTGTTAATACATCTCACAGACTTACATCTGTATTTCGTGGATCTCTTTGCTAGTCTTATTTCTGTGGAATCTGAGAACAGATATTTCGGATCCCCTTGAAGACTATATGGCCAAAGGAAATATCCTCCGATAACAAAGAGAAAGAAGCTTTCTGAGAAACTTCTTTGTGTTCTGTGAAATCATCTCACAGAGTTACACCTTTCCCCTCAGGAACCCTTTCGCTAAGACAGTTCTTGTGGAATTGGCAAAGTGATATTTGGAAGCCCATACAGGGCTATGGTGAAAAAGGAAATATCCTCAGATGAAATCTGGAAAGAAGCTTTCTGAGAAACTGCTTAGTGTTCTGTTAATTCATCTCACAGAGTTACATCTGTATTTCGTGGATCTCTTTGCTAGCCCTATTTCTCTGGAATCTGAGAACAGATATTTCGGATCCCTTTGAAGACTACAGGGCCAAAGGAAATATCCTGCGATAACAAAGAGAAAGAAGCTTTCTGAGAAACTTCTTTGTGTTCTGTGAAATCATCTCACAGAGTTACAGCATTCCATAGAAGAAGCCATTCGCTAAGATAGTTCTTGTGGAACTGGCAAAGTGATATTTGGAAGCCCATAGAGGGTTATGGTGAAAAAGGAAATATCCTCAGATGAAATCTGGAAAGAAGCTTTCTGAGAAACTGCTTAGTGTTCTGATAATTCATCTCACAGAGTTACATCTGTATTTCGTGGATCTCTTTGCTAGCCTTATTTCTGTGGAATCTGAGAACAGATATTTCGGATCCCTTTGAAGACTACAGGGCCAAAGGAAATATCCTCCGATAACAAAGACAAAGAAGCTTTCTGAGAAACTTCTTTGTGTTCTGTGAAATCATCTCACAGAGTTACAGCTTTCCCCTCAACAAGCCTTTCGTTAAGCCAGTTCTTGTGGAATTGGCAAAGTGATATTGGGAAGCCCATAGAGGGCTATGGTGAAAAAGGAAATATCCACAGATGAAATCTGGAAAGAAGCTTTCTGAGAAACTGGTTAGTGTTCTGTTAATTCATCTCACAGAGTTACATCTGTATGTCGTGGATCTCTTTGCTAGCCTTATTTCTGTGGAATCTGAGAACAGATATTTCGGATCCCCTTGAACACTATATGGCCAAAGGAAATATCCTCCGATAACAAAGGGAAAGAAGCTTTCTGAGAAACTTCTTTGTGTTCTGTGAAATCATCTCACAGAGTTACACCTTTCCCCTCAAGAAGCCTTTCGCTAAGACAGTTCTTGTGGAATTGGCAAAGTGATATTTGGATGCCCTTAGAGGGCTATGGTGAAAAAGGAAATATCCTCTGATGAAATCTGGAAAGAAGCTTTCTGAGAAACTGCTTAGTGTTCTGTTAATTCATCTCACAGAGTTACATCTGTATTTCGTGGATCTCTTTGCAAGCCTTATTTCTGTGGAATCTGAGAACAGATATTTCGGATCCCTTTGAAGACTATAGGGCCAAAGGAAATATCCTGCGATAACAAAGAGAAAGAAGCTTTCTGAGAAACTTCTTTGTGTTCTGTGAAATCATCTCACAGAGTTACAGCTTTCCCCTCCAGAAGCCTTTCGCTAAGACAGTTCTTGTGGAACTGGCAAAGTGATATTTGGAAGCCCATAGAGGGCTACGGTGAAAAAGGAAATAGTCTCCGATGAAATCTGGAAAGAAGCTTTCTCAGAAACTGCTTAGTGTTCTATTAATTCATCTCACAGAGTTACATCTGTATTTCGTGGATCTCTTTGCCAGCCTTATTTCTGTGGAATCTGAGAACAGATATTTCGGATCCCTTTGAAGACGATAGGGCCAAAGGAAATATCCTGCGATAACAAAGAGAAAGAAGCTGTCTGAGAAACTTCTTTGTGTTCTGTGAAATCATCTCATAGAGTTACAGCTTTCCCCTCAAGAAGCCTTTCGCTAAGCCAGTTCTTGTGGAATTGGCAAAGTGATATTTGGAAGCCCATAGACGGCTATGGTGAAAAAGAAAATATACTCAGATGAAATCTGGAAAGAAGCTTTCTGAGAAACTGCTTAGTGTTCTGTTAATTCATCTCACAGAGTTACATCTGTATTTCGTGGAACTCTTTGCTAGCCTTATCTCTGTGGAATCTGAGAACAGATATTTCAGATCCCTTTGAAGATTATAGGGCCAAAGGAAATATCCTCCGATAACAAAGAGAAAGAAGCTTTCTGAGAAACTTCTTTGTGTTCTGTGAAATCATCTCACAGAGTTACAGCTTTCCCCTCAAGAAGCCTTTCGCTAAGACAGTTCTTGTGGAATTGGCAAAGTGATATTTGGAAGTCCTTAGAGGGCTATGGTGAAAAAGGAAATATCCTCAGATGAAATCTGGAAAGAAGCTTTCTGAGAAACTGCTTAGTGTTCTGTTAATTCATCTCACACAGTTACATCTGTACTTCGTGGATCTCTTTGCTAGCCTTATTTCTGTGGAATATGAGAACAGACATTTCGGATCCCTTTGAAGACTATAGGGCCAAAGGAAATATATTCCGATTACAAAGACAAAGAAGCTTTCTGAGAAACTTCTTTGTGTTCTGTGAAATCATCTCACAGAGGTACAGCTTTCCATAGAAGAAGCCATTCGCTAAGACAGTTCTTGTGGAATTGGCAAAGTGATATTTGGATGCCCATAGTGGGCAATGGTGAAAAAGGAAATATCCTCAGATGAAATCTGGAAAGAAGCTTTGTGAGAAACTGCTTAGTGTTCTGTGAATTCATCTCACAGAGTTACATCTGTATTTCGTGGATCTCTTTGCTAGCCTTATTTCTGTGGAATCTGAGAACAGATATTTCGGATCCCTTTGAAGACGATAGGGCCAAAGGAAATATCCTCCGATAACAAAGACAAAGAAGCTTTCTCAGAAACTTCTTTGTGTTCTGTGAAATCATCTCACAGAGTTACACCTTTCCCCTCAAGAAGCCTTTCGCCAAGACAGTTCTTGTGGAATTGGCAAAGTGATATTTGGAAGCCCTTAGAGGGCTATGGTGAAAAAGGAAATATCCTCAGATGAAATCTGGAAAGAAGCTTTCTAGAACTGCTTAGTGTTCTGTTAATTCATCTCACAAAGTTACATCTGTATTTCGTGGATCTCTTTGCTAGCCTTATTTCTGTGGAATCTGAGAACAGGTATTTCGGATCCCTTTGAAGACGATAGAGCCAAAGGAAATATCCACCGATAACAAAGAGAAAGAAGCTTTCTGAGAAACTTCTTTGTGTTCTGTGAATTCATCTCACAGAGTTACAGCCTTCCCCTCAAGAAGTCTTCCGTAAAGACAGTTCTTGTGGAATTGGCAAAGTGATATTTGGATGCCCTTAGAGGGCTATGGTGAAAAAGGAAATATCCTCCATTGAAATCTGGAAAGAAGCTTTCTGAGAAACTGCTTAGTGTTCTGTTAATTCATCTCACAGAGTTACATCTGTACTTCGTGGATCTCTTTGCTAGCCTTATTTCTGTGGAATCTGAGAACAGATATTTCGGATCCCTTTGAAGACTCTAGGGCCAAAGGAAATATCCTCCGACAACAAAGACAAAGAAGCTTTCTGAGACACTTCTTTGTGTTCTGTGAAATCATCTCACAGAGGTACAGCTTTCCATAGAAGAAGCCATTCGCTAAGACAGTTCTTGTGGAATTGGCAAAGTGATATTTGGATGCCCATAGAGGGCTATGGTGAAAAAGGAAATATCCTCAGATGAAATCTGGAAAGAAGCTTTCTGAGAAACTGCTCAGTGTTCTGTTAAGTCATCTCACAGAGTTACATCTGTACTTCGTGGATCTCTTTGCTAGCCTTATTTCTGTGGAATCTGAGAACAGACATTTCGGATCCCTTTGAAGACTATAGGGCCAAAGGAAATATCCTCCGATAACAAAGACAAAGAAGCTTTCTGAGAAACTTCTTTGTGTTCTGTGAAATCATCTCACAGAGGTACAGCTTTCCATAGAAGAAGCCATTCGCTAAGACAGTTCTTGTGGAATTGGCAAAGTGATATTTGGATGCCCATAGAGGGCAATGGTGAAAAAGGAAATATCCTCAGATGAAATCTGGAAAGAAGCTTTCTGAGAAACTGCTTAGTGTTCTGTTAATTCATCTCACAGAGTTACATCTGTATTTCGTGGATCTCTTTGCTAGCCTTATTTCTGTGGAATCTGAGAACAGATATTTCGGATCCCTTTGAAGACGATAGGGCCAAAGGAAATATCCTCCGATAACAAAGAGAAAGAAGCTTTCTGAGAAACTTCTTTTTGTTCTGTGAAATCATCTCACAGAGTTACAGCTTTCCCCTCAAGAAGACTTTCTCTAAGACAGTTCTTGTGGAATTGGCAACGTGATATTTGGAAGCCCATAGAGGGCTATGGTGAAAAAGGAAATATCCTCAGATGAAATCTGGAAAGAAGCTTTCTGAGAAACTGCTTAGTGTTCTGTTAATTCATCTCAGAGACTTACATCTGTATTTCGTGGATCTCTTTGCTAGCCTTATTTCTGTGGAATCTGAGAACAGATATTTCGGATCCCTTTGAAGACGATAGGGCCAAAGGAAATATCCTCCGATAACAAAGAGAAAGAAGCTTTCTGAGAAACTTGTTTGTGTTCTGTGAAATCATCTCACAGAGTTACAGCTTTCCCCTCAACAAGCCTTTCGTTAAGCCAGTTCTTGTGGAATTGGCAAAGTGATATTGGGAAGCCCATAGAGGGCTATGGTGAAAAAGGAAATATCCTCAGATGAAATCTGGAAAGAAGCTTTCTGAGAAACTGGTTAGTGTTCTGTTAATTCATCTCACAGAGTTACATCTGTATGTCGTGGATCTCTTTGCTAGCCTTTTTTCTGTGGAATCTGAGAACAGATATTTCGGATCCCCTTGAACACTATATGGCCAAAGGAAATATCCTCCGATAACAAAGAGAAAGAAGCTTTCTGAGAAACTTCTTTTTGTTCTGTGAAATCATCTCACAGAGTTACAGCTTTCCCCTCCATAAGCCTTTCGCTAAGACAGTTCTTGTGGAATTGGCAAAGTGATATTTGGAAGCCCTTAGAGGGCTATGGTGAAAAAGGAATTATCCTCAGATGAAATCTGGAAAGAAGCTTTCTCAGAAACTGCTTAGTGTTCTGTTAATTCATCTCACAGAGTTACATCTGTATTTCGTGGATCTCTTTGCTAGACTTATTTCTGTGGAATCTGAGAACAGATATTTCGGATCCCTTTGAAGACTATAGGGCCAAAGAAATTATCCTCCGATAACAAAGAGAAAGAAGCTTTCTGAGAAACTTGTTTGTGTTCTTTGAAATCATATCACAGAGTTACAGCTTTCTCCTCAAGAAGCCTTTCGCTAAGACAGTTCTTGTGGAATTGGCAAAGTGATATTTGCAAGCCCATAGAGGGCTATGGTGAAAAAGGAAATATCCTCAGATGAAATCTGGAAAGAAGCTTTCTGAGAAACTGCTGAGTGTTCTGTTAATTCATCTCACAGAGTTACATCTGTATTTCGTGGATCTCTTTGCTAGCCTTATTTCTGTGGAATCTGAGAACAGATATTTCCGATCCCTTTGAAGACTACAGGGCCAAAGGAAATATCCTCCGATAACAAAGAGAAAGAAGCTTTCTGAGAAACTTCTTTGTGTTCTGTGAAATCACCTCAAAGAGGGACAGCTTTCCATAGAAGAAGCCATTCGCTAAGACAGTTCTTGTGGAATTGGCAAAGTGATATTTGGATGCCCACAGAGGGCTATGGTGAAAAAGGAAATATCCTCAGATGAAATCTGGAAAGAAGGTTTCTGAGAAACTGCTTCGTGTTCTTTTAATTCATCTCACAGAGTTACATCTGTACTTCGTGGATCTCTTTGCTAGCCTTATTTCTGTGGAATCTGAGAACAGATATTTCGGATCCCTTTGAAGACTATATGGCCAAAGGAAATATCCTCCGATAACAAAGAGAAAGAAGCTTTCTGAGAAACTTCTTTGTGTTCTGTGAAATCATCTCACAGAGTTACACCTTTCCCCTCAGGAACCCTTTCGCTAAGACAGTTCTTGTGGAATTGGCAAAGTGATATTTGGAAGCCCATACAGGGCTATGGTGAAAAAGGAAATATCCTCAGATGAAATCTGGAAAGAAGCTTTCTGAGAAACTGCTTAGTGTTCTGTTAATTCATCTCACAGAGTTACATCTGTATTTCGTGGATCTCTTTGCTAGCCCTATTTCTGTGGAATCTGAGAACAGATATTTCGGATCCCTTTGAAGACTACAGGGCCAAAGGAAATATCCTGCGATAACAAAGAGAAAGAAGCTTTCTGAGAAACTTCTTTGTGTTCTGTGAAATCATCTCACAGAGTTACAGCATTCCATAGAAGAAGCCATTCGCTAAGATAGTTCTTGTGGAACTGGCAAAGTGATATTTGGAAGCCCATAGAGGGTTATGGTGAAAAAGGAAATATCCTCAGATGAAATCTGGAAAGAAGCTTTCTGAGAAACTGCTTAGTGTTCTGATAATTCATCTCACAGAGTTACATCTGTATTTCGTGGATCTCTTTGCTAGCCTTATTTCTGTGGAATCTGAGAACAGATATTTCGGATCCCTTTGAAGACTACAGGGCCAAAGGAAATATCTTCCGATAACAAAGACAAAGAAGCTTTCTGAGAAACTTCTTTGTGTTCTGTGAAATCATCTCACAGAGTTACAGCTTTCCCCTCAAGAAGCCTTTCGTTAAGCCAGTTCTTGTGGAATTGGCAAAGTGATATTGGGAAGCCCATAGAGGGCTATGGTGAAAAAGGAAATATCCACAGATGAAATCTGGAAAGAAGCTTTCTGAGAAACTGGTTAGTGTTCTGTTAATTCATCTCACAGAGTTACATCTGTATGTCGTGGATCTCTTTGCTAGCCTTATTTCTGTGGAATCTGAGAACAGATATTTCGGATCCCCTTGAACACTATATGGCCAAAGGAAATATCCTCCGATAACAAAGGGAAAGAAGCTTTCTGAGAAACTTCTTTGTGTTCTGTGAAATCATCTCACAGAGTTACACCTTTCCCCTCAAGAAGCCTTTCGCTAAGACAGTTCTTGTGGAATTGGCAAAGTGATATTTGGATGCCCTTAGAGGGCTATGGTGAAAAAGGAAATATCCTCTGATGAAATCTGGAAAGAAGCTTTCTGAGAAACTGCTTAGTGTTCTGTTAATTCATCTCACAGAGTTACATCTGTATTTCGTGGATCTCTTTGCAAGCCTTATTTCTGTGGAATCTGAGAACAGATATTTCGGATCCCTTTGAAGACTATAGGGCCAAAGGAAATATCCTGCGATAACAAAGAGAAAGAAGCTTTCTGAGAAACTTCTTTGTGTTCTGTGAAATCATCTCACAGAGTTACAGCTTTCCCCTCCAGAAGCCTTTCGCTAAGACAGTTCTTGTGGAACTGGCAAAGTGATATTTGGAAGCCCATAGAGGGCTACGGTGAAAAAGGAAATAGTCTCCGATGAAATCTGGAAAGAAGCTTTCTCAGAAACTGCTTAGTGTTCTATTAATTCATCTCACAGAGTTACATCTGTATTTCGTGGATCTCTTTGCCAGCCTTATTTCTGTGGAATCTGAGAACAGATATTTCGGATCCCTTTGAAGACGATAGGGCCAAAGGAAATATCCTGCGATAACAAAGAGAAAGAAGCTGTCTGAGAAACTTCTTTGTGTTCTGTGAAATCATCTCATAGAGTTACAGCTTTCCCCTCAAGAAGCCTTTCGCTAAGCCAGTTCTTGTGGAATTGGCAAAGTGATATTTGGAAGCCCATAGACGGCTATGGTGAAAAAGAAAATATACTCAGATGAAATCTGGAAAGAAGCTTTCTGAGAAACTGCTTAGTGTTCTGTTAATTCATCTCACAGAGTTACATCTGTATTTCGTGGAACTCTTTGCTAGCCTTATCTCTGTGGAATCTGAGAACAGATATTTCAGATCCCTTTGAAGATTATAGGGCCAAAGGAAATATCCTCCGATAACAAAGAGAAAGAAGCTTTCTGAGAAACTTCTTTGTGTTCTGTGAAATCATCTCACAGAGTTACAGCTTTCCCCTCAAGAAGCCTTTCGCTAAGACAGTTCTTGTGGAATTGGCAAAGTGATATTGGGAAGCCCATAGAGGGCTATGGTGAAAAAGGAAATATCCACAGATGAAATCTGGAAAGAAGCTTTCTGAGAAACTGGTTAGTGTTCTGTTAATTCATCTCACAGAGTTACATCTGTATGTCGTGGATCTCTTTGCTAGCCTTATTTCTGTGGAATCTGAGAACAGATATTTCGGATCCCCTTGAACACTATATGGCCAAAGGAAATATCCTCCGATAACAAAGGGAAAGAAGCTTTCTGAGAAACTTCTTTGTGTTCTGTGAAATCATCTCACAGAGTTACACCTTTCCCCTCAAGAAGCCTTTCGCTAAGACAGTTCTTGTGGAATTGGCAAAGTGATATTTGGATGCCCTTAGAGGGCTATGGTGAAAAAGGAAATATCCTCTGATGAAATCTGGAAAGAAGCTTTCTGAGAAACTGCTTAGTGTTCTGTTAATTCATCTCACAGAGTTACATCTGTATTTCGTGGATCTCTTTGCAAGCCTTATTTCTGTGGAATCTGAGAACAGATATTTCGGATCCCTTTGAAGACTATAGGGCCAAAGGAAATATCCTGCGATAACAAAGAGAAAGAAGCTTTCTGAGAAACTTCTTTGTGTTCTGTGAAATCATCTCACAGAGTTACAGCTTTCCCCTCCAGAAGCCTTTCGCTAAGACAGTTCTTGTGGAACTGGCAAAGTGATATTTGGAAGCCCATAGAGGGCTACGGTGAAAAAGGAAATAGTCTCCGATGAAATCTGGAAAGAAGCTTTCTCAGAAACTGCTTAGTGTTCTATTAATTCATCTCACAGAGTTACATCTGTATTTCGTGGATCTCTTTGCCAGCCTTATTTCTGTGGAATCTGAGAACAGATATTTCGGATCCCTTTGAAGACGATAGGGCCAAAGGAAATATCCTCCGATAACAAAGAGAAAGAAGCTTTCTGAGAAACTTGTTTGTGTTCTGTGAAATCATCTCACAGAGTTACAGCTTTCCCCTCAACAAGCCTTTCGTTAAGCCAGTTCTTGTGGAATTGGCAAAGTGATATTGGGAAGCCCATAGAGGGCTATGGTGAAAAAGGAAATATCCTCAGATGAAATCTGGAAAGAAGCTTTCTGAGAAACTGGTTAGTGTTCTGTTAATTCATCTCACAGAGTTACATCTGTATGTCGTGGATCTCTTTGCTAGCCTTTTTTCTGTGGAATCTGAGAACAGATATTTCGGATCCCCTTGAACACTATATGGCCAAAGGAAATATCCTCCGATAACAAAGAGAAAGAAGCTTTCTGAGAAACTTCTTTTTGTTCTGTGAAATCATCTCACAGAGTTACAGCTTTCCCCTCCATAAGCCTTTCGCTAAGACAGTTCTTGTGGAATTGGCAAAGTGATATTTGGAAGCCCTTAGAGGGCTATGGTGAAAAAGGAATTATCCTCAGATGAAATCTGGAAAGAAGCTTTCTCAGAAACTGCTTAGTGTTCTGTTAATTCATCTCACAGAGTTACATCTGTATTTCGTGGATCTCTTTGCTAGCCTTATTTCTGTGGAATCTGAGAACAGATATTTCGGATCCCTTTGAAGACTATAGGGCCAAAGAAAATATCCTCCGATAACAAAGAGAAAGAAGCTTTCTGAGAAACTTGTTTGTGTTCTTTGAAATCATATCACAGAGTTACAGCTTTCTCCTCAAGAAGCCTTTCGCTAAGACAGTTCTTGTGGAATTGGCAAAGTGATATTTGCAAGCCCATAGAGGGCTATGGTGAAAAAGGAAATATCCTCAGATGAAATCTGGAAAGAAGCTTTCTGAGAAACTGCTGAGTGTTCTGTTAATTCATCTCACAGAGTTACATCTGTATTTCGTGGATCTCTTTGCTAGCCTTATTTCTGTGGAATCTGAGAACAGATATTTCCGATCCCTTTGAAGACTACAGGGCCAAAGGAAATATCCTCCGATAACAAAGAGAAAGAAGCTTTCTGAGAAACTTCTTTGTGTTCTGTGAAATCACCTGAAAGAGGGACAGCTTTCCATAGAAGAAGCCATTCGCTAAGACAGTTCTTGTGGAATTGGCAAAGTGATATTTGGATGCCCACAGAGGGCTATGGTGAAAAAGGAAATATCCTCAGATGAAATCTGGAAAGAAGGTTTCTGAGAAACTGCTTCGTGTTCTTTTAATTCATCTCACAGAGTTACATCTGTACTTCGTGGATCTCTTTGCTAGCCTTATTTCTGTGGAATCTGAGAACAGATATTTCGGATCCCTTTGAAGACTATATGGCCAAAGGAAATATCCTCCGATAACAAAGAGAAAGAAGCTTTCTGAGAAACTTCTTTGTGTTCTGTGAAATCATCTCACAGAGTTACACCTTTCCCCTCAGGAACCCTTTCGCTAAGACAGTTCTTGTGGAATTGGCAAAGTGATATTTGGAAGCCCATACAGGGCTATGGTGAAAAAGGAAATATCCTCAGATGAAATCTGGAAAGAAGCTTTCTGAGAAACTGCTTAGTGTTCTGTTAATTCATCTCACAGAGTTACATCTGTATTTCGTGGATCTCTTTGCTAGCCCTATTTCTGTGGAATCTGAGAACAGATATTTCGGATCCCTTTGAAGACTACAGGGCCAAAGGAAATATCCTGCGATAACAAAGAGAAAGAAGCTTTCTGAGAAACTTCTTTGTGTTCTGTGAAATCATCTCACAGAGTTACAGCATTCCATAGAAGAAGCCATTCGCTAAGATAGTTCTTGTGGAACTGGCAAAGTGATATTTGGAAGCCCATAGAGGGTTATGGTGAAAAAGGAAATATCCTCAGATGAAATCTGGAAAGAAGCTTTCTGAGAAACTGCTTAGTGTTCTGATAATTCATCTCACAGAGTTACATCTGTATTTCGTGGATCTCTTTGCTAGCCTTATTTCTGTGGAATCTGAGAACAGATATTTCGGATCCCTTTGAAGACTACAGGGCCAAAGGAAATATCTTCCGATAACAAAGACAAAGAAGCTTTCTGAGAAACTTCTTTGTGTTCTGTGAAATCATCTCACAGAGTTACAGCTTTCCCCTCAAGAAGCCTTTCGTTAAGCCAGTTCTTGTGGAATTGGCAAAGTGATATTGGGAAGCCCATAGAGGGCTATGGTGAAAAAGGAAATATCCACAGATGAAATCTGGAAAGAAGCTTTCTGAGAAACTGGTTAGTGTTCTGTTAATTCATCTCACAGAGTTACATCTGTATGTCGTGGATCTCTTTGCTAGCCTTATTTCTGTGGAATCTGAGAACAGATATTTCGGATCCCCTTGAACACTATATGGCCAAAGGAAATATCCTCCGATAACAAAGGGAAAGAAGCTTTCTGAGAAACTTCTTTGTGTTCTGTGAAATCATCTCACAGAGTTACACCTTTCCCCTCAAGAAGCCTTTCGCTAAGACAGTTCTTGTGGAATTGGCAAAGTGATATTTGGATGCCCTTAGAGGGCTATGGTGAAAAAGGAAATATCCTCTGATGAAATCTGGAAAGAAGCTTTCTGAGAAACTGCTTAGTGTTCTGTTAATTCATCTCACAGAGTTACATCTGTATTTCGTGGATCTCTTTGCAAGCCTTATTTCTGTGGAATCTGAGAACAGATATTTCGGATCCCTTTGAAGACTATAGGGCCAAAGGAAATATCCTGCGATAACAAAGAGAAAGAAGCTTTCTGAGAAACTTCTTTGTGTTCTGTGAAATCATCTCACAGAGTTACAGCTTTCCCCTCCAGAAGCCTTTCGCTAAGACAGTTCTTGTGGAACTGGCAAAGTGATATTTGGAAGCCCATAGAGGGCTACGGTGAAAAAGGAAATAGTCTCCGATGAAATCTGGAAAGAAGCTTTCTCAGAAACTGCTTAGTGTTCTATTAATTCATCTCACAGAGTTACATCTGTATTTCGTGGATCTCTTTGCCAGCCTTATTTCTGTGGAATCTGAGAACAGATATTTCGGATCCCTTTGAAGACGATAGGGCCAAAGGAAATATCCTGCGATAACAAAGAGAAAGAAGCTGTCTGAGAAACTTCTTTGTGTTCTGTGAAATCATCTCATAGAGTTACAGCTTTCCCCTCAAGAAGTCTTTCGCTAAGCCAGTTCTTGTGGAATTGGCAAAGTGATATTTGGAAGCCCATAGACGGCTATGGTGAAAAAGGAAATATACTCAGATGAAATCTGGAAAGAAGCTTTCTGAGAAACTGCTTAGTGTTCTGTTAATTCATCTCACAGAGTTACATCTGTATTTCGTGGAACTCTTTGCTAGCCTTATCTCTGTGGAATCTGAGAACAGATATTTCAGATCCCTTTGAAGATTATAGGGCCAAAGGAAATATCCTCCGATAACAAAGAGAAAGAAGCTTTCTGAGAAACTTCTTTGTGTTCTGTGAAATCATCTCACAGAGTTACAGCTTTCCCCTCAAGAAGCCTTTCGCTAAGACAGTTCTTGTGGAATTGGCAAAGTGATATTGGGAAGCCCATAGAGGGCTATGGTGAAAAAGGAAATATCCACAGATGAAATCTGGAAAGAAGCTTTCTGAGAAACTGGTTAGTGTTCTGTTAATTCATCTCACAGAGTTACATCTGTATGTCGTGGATCTCTTTGCTAGCCTTATTTCTGTGGAATCTGAGAACAGATATTTCGGATCCCCTTGAACACTATATGGCCAAAGGAAATATCCTCCGATAACAAAGGGAAAGAAGCTTTCTGAGAAACTTCTTTGTGTTCTGTGAAATCATCTCACAGAGTTACACCTTTCCCCTCAAGAAGCCTTTCGCTAAGACAGTTCTTGTGGAATTGGCAAAGTGATATTTGGATGCCCTTAGAGGGCTATGGTGAAAAAGGAAATATCCTCTGATGAAATCTGGAAAGAAGCTTTCTGAGAAACTGCTTAGTGTTCTGTTAATTCATCTCACAGAGTTACATCTGTATTTCGTGGATCTCTTTGCAAGCCTTATTTCTGTGGAATCTGAGAACAGATATTTCGGATCCCTTTGAAGACTATAGGGCCAAAGGAAATATCCTGCGATAACAAAGAGAAAGAAGCTTTCTGAGAAACTTCTTTGTGTTCTGTGAAATCATCTCACAGAGTTACAGCTTTCCCCTCCAGAAGCCTTTCGCTAAGACAGTTCTTGTGGAACTGGCAAAGTGATATTTGGAAGCCCATAGAGGGCTACGGTGAAAAAGGAAATAGTCTCCGATGAAATCTGGAAAGAAGCTTTCTCAGAAACTGCTTAGTGTTCTATTAATTCATCTCACAGAGTTACATCTGTATTTCGTGGATCTCTTTGCCAGCCTTATTTCTGTGGAATCTGAGAACAGATATTTCGGATCCCTTTGAAGACGATAGGGCCAAAGGAAATATCCTGCGATAACAAAGAGAAAGAAGCTGTCTGAGAAACTTCTTTGTGTTCTGTGAAATCATCTCATAGAGTTACAGCTTTCCCCTCAAGAAGCCTTTCGCTAAGCCAGTTCTTGTGGAATTGGCAAAGTGATATTTGGAAGCCCATAGACGGCTATGGTGAAAAAGAAAATATACTCAGATGAAATCTGGAAAGAAGCTTTCTGAGAAACTGCTTAGTGTTCTGTTAATTCATCTCACAGAGTTACATCTGTATTTCGTGGAACTCTTTGCTAGCCTTATCTCTGTGGAATCTGAGAACAGATATTTCAGATCCCTTTGAAGATTATAGGGCCAAAGGAAATATCCTCCGATAACAAAGAGAAAGAAGCTTTCTGAGAAACTTCTTTGTGTTCTGTGAAATCATCTCACAGAGTTACAGCTTTCCCCTCAAGAAGCCTTTCGCTAAGACAGTTCTTGTGGAATTGGCAAAGTGATATTTGGAAGTCCTTAGAGGGCTATGGTGAAAAAGGAAATATCCTCAGATGAAATCTGGAAAGAAGCTTTCTGAGAAACTGCTTAGTGTTCTGTTAATTCATCTCACACAGTTACATCTGTACTTCGTGGATCTCTTTGCTAGCCTTATTTCTGTGGAATATGAGAACAGACATTTCGGATCCCTTTGAAGACTATAGGGCCAAAGGAAATATATTCCGATTACAAAGACAAAGAAGCTTTCTGAGAAACTTCTTTGTGTTCTGTGAAATCATCTCACAGAGGTACAGCTTTCCATAGAAGAAGCCATTCGCTAAGACAGTTCTTGTGGAATTGGCAAAGTGATATTTGGATGCCCATAGTGGGCAATGGTGAAAAAGGAAATATCCTCAGATGAAATCTGGAAAGAAGCTTTGTGAGAAACTGCTTAGTGTTCTGTGAATTCATCTCACAGAGTTACATCTGTATTTCGTGGATCTCTTTGCTAGCCTTATTTCTGTGGAATCTGAGAACAGATATTTCGGATCCCTTTGAAGACGATAGGGCCAAAGGAAATATCCTCCGATAACAAAGACAAAGAAGCTTTCTCAGAAACTTCTTTGTGTTCTGTGAAATCATCTCACAGAGTTACACCTTTCCCCTCAAGAAGCCTTTCGCCAAGACAGTTCTTGTGGAATTGGCAAAGTGATATTTGGAAGCCCTTAGAGGGCTATGGTGAAAAAGGAAATATCCTCAGATGAAATCTGGAAAGAAGCTTTCTAGAACTGCTTAGTGTTCTGTTAATTCATCTCACAAAGTTACATCTGTATTTCGTGGATCTCTTTGCTAGCCTTATTTCTGTGGAATCTGAGAACAGGTATTTCTGATCCCTTTGAAGACGATAGGGCCAAAGGAAATATCCACCGATAACAAAGAGAAAGAAGCTTTCTGAGAAACTTCTTTGTGTTCTGTGAATTCATCTCACAGAGTTACAGCCTTCCCCTCAAGAAGTCTTCCGTAAAGACAGTTCTTGTGGAATTGGCAAAGTGATATTTGGATGCCCTTAGAGGGCTATGGTGAAAAAGGAAATATCCTCCATTGAAATCTGGAAAGAAGCTTTCTGAGAAACTGCTTAGTGTTCTGTTAATTCATCTCACAGAGTTACATCTGTACTTCGTGGATCTCTTTGCTAGCCTTATTTCTGTGGAATCTGAGAACAGATATTTCGGATCCCTTTGAAGACTCTAGGGCCAAAGGAAATATCCTCCGACAACAAAGACAAAGAAGCTTTCTGAGACACTTCTTTGTGTTCTGTGAAATCATCTCACAGAGGTACAGCTTTCCATAGAAGAAGCCATTCGCTAAGACAGTTCTTGTGGAATTGGCAAAGTGATATTTGGATGCCCATAGAGGGCTATGGTGAAAAAGGAAATATCCTCAGATGAAATCTGGAAAGAAGCTTTCTGAGAAACTGCTCAGTGTTCTGTTAAGTCATCTCACAGAGTTACATCTGTACTTCGTGGATCTCTTTGCTAGCCTTATTTCTGTGGAATCTGAGAACAGACATTTCGGATCCCTTTGAAGACTATAGGGCCAAAGGAAATATCCTCCGATAACAAAGACAAAGAAGCTTTCTGAGAAACTTCTTTGTGTTCTGTGAAATCATCTCACAGAGGTACAGCTTTCCATAGAAGAAGCCATTCGCTAAGACAGTTCTTGTGGAATTGGCAAAGTGATATTTGGATGCCCATAGAGGGCAATGGTGAAAAAGGAAATATCCTCAGATGAAATCTGGAAAGAAGCTTTCTGAGAAACTGCTTAGTGTTCTGTTAATTCATCTCACAGAGTTACATCTGTATTTCGTGGATCTCTTTGCTAGCCTTATTTCTGTGGAATCTGAGAACAGATATTTCGGATCCCTTTGAAGACGATAGGGCCAAAGGAAATATCCTCCGATAACAAAGAGAAAGAAGCTTTCTGAGAAACTTCTTTTTGTTCTGTGAAATCATCTCACAGAGTTACAGCTTTCCCCTCAAGAAGACTTTCTCTAAGACAGTTCTTGTGGAATTGGCAACGTGATATTTGGAAGCCCATAGAGGGCTATGGTGAAAAAGGAAATATCCTCAGATGAAATCTGGAAAGAAGCTTTCTGAGAAACTGCTTAGTGTTCTGTTAATTCATCTCAGAGACTTACATCTGTATTTCGTGGATCTCTTTGCTAGCCTTATTTCTGTGGAATCTGAGAACAGATATTTCGGATCCCTTTATAGACGATAGGGCCAAAGGAAATATCCTCCGATAACAAAGAGAAAGAAGCTTTCTGAGAAACTTGTTTGTGTTCTGTGAAATCATCTCACAGAGTTACAGCTTTCCCCTCAAGAAGCCTTTCGCTAAGACAGTTCTTGTGGAATTGGCAAAGTGATATTTGGAAGCCCATAGAGGGCTATGGTGAAAAAGCAAATATCCTCAGATGAAATCTGGAAAGAAGCTTTCTGAGAAACTGCTTAGTGTTCTGTTAATTCATCTCACAGAGTTACATCTGTATTTCTTTGATCTCTTTGCTAGCCTTATTTCTGTGGAATCTGAGAACAGATATTAAGGATCCCTTTGAAGACGATAGGGCCAAAGGAAATATCCTCCGATAACAAAGACAAAGAAGCTTTCTGAGAAACTTCCTTGTGTTCTATGAAATCATCTCACTGTGTTACAGCTTTCCCCTCAAGAAGCCTTTCGTTAAGCCAGTTCTTGTGGAATTGGCAAAGTGATATTGGGAAGCCCATAGAGGGCTATGGTGAAAAAGGAAATATCCTCAGATGAAATCTGGAAAGAAGCTTTCTGAGAAACTGGTTAGTGTTCTGTTAATTCATCTCACAGAGTTACATCTGTATGTCGTGGATCTCTTTGCTAGCCTTTTTTCTGTGGAATCTGAGAACAGATATTTCGGATCCCCTTGAACACTACATGGCCAAAGGAAATATCCTCCGATAACAAAGAGAAAGAAGCTTTCTGAGAAACTTCTTTTTGTTCTGTGAAATCATCTCACAGAGTTACAGCTTTCCCCTCCATAAGCCTTTCGCTAAGACAGTTCTTGTGGAATTGGCAAAGTGATATTTGGAAGCCCTTAGAGGGCTATGGTGAAAAAGGAATTATCCTCAGATGAAATCTGGAAAGAAGCTTTCTCAGAAACTGCTTAGTGTTCTGTTAATTCATCTCACAGAGTTACATCTGTATTTCGTGGATCTCTTTGCTAGCCTTATTTCTGTGGAATCTGAGAACAGATATTTCGGATCCCTTTGAAGACTATAGGGCCAAAGAAAATATCCTCCGATAACAAAGAGAAAGAAGCTTTCTGAGAAACTTGTTTGTGTTCTTTGAAATCATATCACAGAGTTACAGCTTTCTCCTCAAGAAGCCTTTCGCTAAGACAGTTCTTGTGGAATTGGCAAAGTGATATTTGCAAGCCCATAGAGGGCTATGGTGAAAAAGGAAATATCCTCAGATGAAATCTGGAAAGAAGCTTTCTGAGAAACTGCTGAGTGTTCTGTTAATTCATCTCACAGAGTTACATCTGTATTTCGTGGATCTCTTTGCTAGCCTTATTTCTGTGGAATCTGAGAACAGATATTTCCGATCCCTTTGAAGACTACAGGGCCAAAGGAAATATCCTCCGATAACAAAGAGAAAGAAGCTTTCTGAGAAACTTCTTTGTGTTCTGTGAAATCACCTCAAAGAGGGACAGCTTTCCATAGAAGAAGCCATTCGCTAAGACAGTTCTTGTGGAATTGGCAAAGTGATATTTGGATGCCCACAGAGGGCTATGGTGAAAAAGGAAATATCCTCAGATGAAATCTGGAAAGAAGGTTTCTGAGAAACTGCTTCGTGTTCTTTTAATTCATCTCACAGAGTTACATCTGTACTTCGTGGATCTCTTTGCTAGCCTTATTTCTGTGGAATCTGAGAACAGATATTTCGGATCCCTTTGAAGACTATATGGCCAAAGGAAATATCCTCCGATAACAAAGAGAAAGAAGCTTTCTGAGAAACTTCTTTGTGTTCTGTGAAATCATCTCACAGAGTTACACCTTTCCCCTCAGGAACCCTTTCGCTAAGACAGTTCTTGTGGAATTGGCAAAGTGATATTTGGAAGCCCATACAGGGCTATGGTGAAAAAGGAAATATCCTCAGATGAAATCTGGAAAGAAGCTTTCTGAGAAACTGCTTAGTGTTCTGTTAATTCATCTCACAGAGTTACATCTGTATTTCGTGGATCTCTTTGCTAGCCTTATTTCTGTGGAATCTGAGAACAGATATTTCGGATCCCTTTGAAGACTACAGGGCCAAAGGAAATATCCTGCGATAACAAAGAGAAAGAAGCTTTCTGAGAAACTTCTTTGTGTTCTGTGAAATCATCTCACAGAGTTACAGCATTCCATAGAAGAAGCCATTCGCTAAGATAGTTCTTGTGGAACTGGCAAAGTGATATTTGGAAGCCCATAGAGGGTTATGGTGAAAAAGGAAATATCCTCAGATGAAATCTGGAAAGAAGCTTTCTGAGAAACTGCTTAGTGTTCTGATAATTCATCTCACAGAGTTACATCTGTATTTCGTGGATCTCTTTGCTAGCCTTATTTCTGTGGAATCTGAGAACAGATATTTCGGATCCCTTTGAAGACTACAGGGCCAAAGGAAATATCTTCCGATAACAAAGACAAAGAAGCTTTCTGAGAAACTTCTTTGTGTTCTGTGAAATCATCTCACAGAGTTACAGCTTTCCCCTCAACAAGCCTTTCGTTAAGCCAGTTCTTGTGGAATTGGCAAAGTGATATTGGGAAGCCCATAGAGGGCTACGGTGAAAAAGGAAATACTCTCCGATGAAATCTGGAAAGAAGCTTTCTCAGAAACTGCTTAGTGTTCTATTAATTCATCTCACAGAGTTACATCTGTATTTCGTGGATCTCTTTGCCAGCCTTATTTCTGTGGAATCTGAGAACAGATATTTCGGATCCCTTTGAAGACGATAGGGCCAAAGGAAATATCCTGCGATAACAAAGAGAAAGAAGCTGTCTGAGAAACTTCTTTGTGTTCTGTGAAATCATCTCATAGAGTTACAGCTTTCCCCTCAAGAAGCCTTTCGCTAAGCCAGTTCTTGTGGAATTGGCAAAGTGATATTTGGAAGCCCATAGACGGCTATGGTGAAAAAGAAAATATACTCAGATGAAATCTGGAAAGAAGCTTTCTGAGAAACTGCTTAGTGTTCTGTTAATTCATCTCACAGAGTTACATCTGTATTTCGTGGAACTCTTTGCTAGCCTTATCTCTGTGGAATCTGAGAACAGATATTTCAGATCCCTTTGAAGATTATAGGGCCAAAGGAAATATCCTCCGATAACAAAGAGAAAGAAGCTTTCTGAGAAACTTCTTTGTGTTCTGTGAAATCATCTCACAGAGTTACAGCTTTCCCCTCAAGAAGCCTTTCGCTAAGACAGTTCTTGTGGAATTGGCAAAGTGATATTTGGAAGTCCTTAGAGGGCTATGGTGAAAAAGGAAATATCCTCCGATGAAATCTGGAAAGAAGCTTTCTGAGAAACTGCTTAGTGTTCTGTTAATTCATCTCACAGAGTTACATCTGTACTTCGTGGATCTCTTTGCTAGCCTTATTTCTGTGGAATCTGAGAACAGATATTTCGGATCCCTTTGAAGACTATAGGGCCAAAGGAAATATCCTCCAATAACAAAGACAAAGAAGCTTTCTGAGAAACTTCTTTGTGTTCTGTGAAATCATCTCACAGAGGTACAGCTTTCCATAGAGGAAGCCATTCGCTAAGACAGTTCTTGTGGAATTGTCAAAGTGATATTTGGTTGCCCATAGAGGGCTATGGTGAAAAAGGAAATATCCTCAGATGAAATCTGGAAAGAAGCTTTCTGAGAAACTGCTTAGTGTTCTGTTAATTCATCTCACACAGTTACATCTGTACTTCGTGGATCTCTTTGCTAGCCTTATTTCTGTGGAATATGAGAACAGACATTTCGGATCCCTTTGAAGACTATAGGGCCAAAGGAAATATCCTCCGATTACAAAGACAAAGAAGCTTTCTGAGAAACTTCTTTGTGTTCTGTGAAATCATCTCACAGAGGTACAGCTTTCCATAGAAGAAGCCATTCGCTAAGACAGTTCTTGTGGAATTGGCAAAGTAATATTTGGATGCCCATAGTGGGCAATGGTGAAAAAGGAAATATCATCAGATGAAATCTGGAAAGAAGCTTTGTGAGAAACTGCTTAGTGTTCTGTGAATTCATCTCACAGAGTTACATCTGTATTTCGTGGATCTCTTTGCTAGCCTTATTTCTGTGGAATCTGAGAACAGATATTTCGGATCCCTTTGAAGACGATAGGGCCAAAGGAAATATCCTCCGATAACAAAGAGAAAGAAGCTTTCTGAGAAACTTGTTTGTGTTCTGTGAAATCATCTCACAGAGTTACAGCTTTCCCCTCAAGAAGCCTTTCTCTAAGACAGTTCTTGTGGAATTGGCAACGTGATATTTGGAAGCCCATAGAGGGCTATGGTGAAAAAGGAAATATCCTCAGATGAAATCTGGAAAGAAGCTTTTGAGAAACTGCTTAGTGTTCTGTTAATTCATCTCACAGAGTTACATCTGTATTTCGTGGATCTCTTTGCTAGCCTTATTTCTGTGGAATCTGAGAACAGATATTTCGGATCCCTTTGAAGACTACAGGGCCAAAGGAAATATCCTCCGATAACAAAGACAAAGAAGCTTTCTGAGAAACTTCTTTGTGTTCTGTGAAATCATCTCACAGTGTTACAGCTTTCCCCTCAACAAGCCTTTCGTTAAGCCAGTTCTTGTGGAATTGGCAAAGTGATATTTGGAAGCCCATGAGGGCTATGGTGAAAAAGGAAATATCCTGAGATGAAATCTGGAAAGAAGCTTTCTGAGAAACTGGTTAGTGTTCTGTTAATTCATCTCGCAGAGTTACATCTGTATGTCGTGGATCTCTTTGCTAGCCTTATTTCTGTGGAATCTGAGAACAGATATTTCGGATCCCCTTGAACACTATATGGCCAAAGGAAATATCCTCCGATAACAAAGAGAAAGAAGCTTTCTGAGAAACTTCTTCTGTTCTGTGAAATCATCTCACAGAGTTACAGCTTTCCCCTCAACAAGCCTTTCGTTAAGCCAGTTCTTGTGGAATTGGCAAAGTGATATTGGGAATCCCATAGAGGGCTATGGTGAAAAAGGAAATATCCTCAGAAGAAATCTGGAAAGAAGCTTTCTGAGAAACTGCTTAGTGTTCTGTTAATTCATCTCACAGAGTTACATCTGTATTTAGTGGATCTCTTTGCTTGCCTTATTTCTGTGGAATCTGAGAACAGATATTTCGGATCCCTTTGAAGACAATAGGGCCAAAGGAAATATCCTGCGATAACAAAGAGAAAGAAGCTTTCTGAGAAACTTCTTTGCGTTCTGTGAAATCATCTCACAGAGTTACAGCTTTCGCCTCCAGAAGCCTTTCGTTAAGACAGTTCTTGTGGAACTGGCAAAGTGATATTTGGAAGCCCATAGAGAGCTATGGTGAAAAAGGAAATATCCTCAGATGAAATCTGGAAAGAAGCTTTCTGAGAAACTGCTTAGTGTTCTGTTAATTCATCTCACAGAGTTACATCTGCATTTCGTGGATCTCTTTGCTAGCCTTATTTCTGTGGAATCTGAGAACAGATATTTCGGATCCCTTTGAAGACTACAGGGCCAAAGGAAATATCCTCCGATAACAAAGACAAAGAAGCTTTCTGAGAAACTTCTTTGTGTTCTGTGAAATCATCTCACAGAGTTACAGCTTTCCCCTCAACAAGCCTTTCGTTAAGCCAGTTCTTGTGGAATTGGCAAAGCGATATTGGGAAGCCCATAGAGGGCTATGGTGAAAAAGGAAATATCCTCAGATGAAATCTGGAAAGAAGCTTTCTAAGAAACTGGTTAGTGTTCTGTTAATTCATCTCACAGAGTTACATCTGTATGTCGTGGATATCTTTGCTAGCCTTATTTCTGTGGAATCTGAGAACAGATATTTCGGATCACCTTGAACACTATATGGCCAAAGGAAATATCCTCCGATAACAAAGAGAAAGAAGCTTTCTGAGAAACTTCTTTTTGTTCTGTGAAATCATCTCACACAGTTACACCTTTCCCCTCAAGAAGCCTTTCGCTAAGACAGTTCTTGTGGAATTGCCAAAGTGATATTTGGAAGCCCATAGAGGGCTATGGTGAAAAAAGAAATATCCTCAGATGAAATCTGGAAAGAAGCTTTCTCAGAAACTGCTTAGTGTTCTGTTAATTCATCTCACAGAGTTACATCTGTACTTCGTGGATCTCTTTGCTAGCCTTATTTCTGTGGAATCTGAGAACAGATATTTCGGATCCCTTTGAAGACTATAGGGCCAAAGGAAGTATCCTCCGATAACAAAGAGAAAGAAGCTTTCTGAGAAACTTCTTTGTGTTCTGTGAAATCATGTCATAGAGTTACAGCTTTCCCCTCAAGAAGCCTTTCGCTAAGCCAGTTCTTGTCTAATTGGCAAAGTGATATTTGGAAGCCCATAGACGGCTGTGGTGAAACAGAAAATATACTCAGATGAAATCTGGAAAGAAGCTTTCTGAGAAACTGCTTAGTGTTCTGTTAATTCATCTCACAGAGTTACATCTGTATTTCGTGGATCTCTTTGCTAGCCTTATCTCTGTGGAATCTGAGAACAGATATTTCAGATCCCTTTGAAGACTATAGGGCCAAAGGAAATATCCACCGATAACAAAGAGAAAGAAGCTTTCTGAGAAACTTCTTTGTATTCTGTGAAATCATCTCACAGAGTTACGGCTTTCCCCTCAAGAAGTCTTTCGTTAAGACAGTTCTTGTGGAATTGGCAAAGTGATATTTGGATGCCCTTAGAGGGCTATGGTGAAAAAAGGAAATATCCTCCGATGAAATCTGGAAAGAAGCTTTCTGAGAAACTGTTTAGTGTTCTGTTAATTCATCTCAGAGAGTTACATCTGTATTTCGTGGATGTCTTTGCTAGCCTTATTTCTGTGGAATCTGAGAACAGATATTTCGGATCCCTTTGAAGACGATAGGGCCAAAGGTAATATCCTCCGATAACAAAGAGAAAGAAGCTTTCTGAGAAACTTCTTTTGGTTCTGTGAAATCATCTCACAGAGTTACAGCTTTCCCCTCAAGAAGCCTTTCGCTAAGACAGTTCTTGTGGAATTGGCAAAGTGATATTTGGAAGTCCTTAGAGGGCTATGGTGAAAAAGGAAATATCCTCAGATGAAATCTGGAAAGAAGCTTTCTAGAACTGCTTAGTGTTCTGTTAATTCATCTCACAAAGTTACATCTGTATGTCGTGGATCTCTTTGCTAGCCTTATTTCTGTGGAATCTGAGAACAGATATTTCGGATCCCCTTGAACACTATATGGCCAAAGGAAATATCTTCCGATAACAAAGAGAAAGAAGCTTTCTGAGAAACTTCTTTGTGTTCTGTGAAATCATCTCACAGAGTTACACCTTTCCCCTCAAGAAGCCTTTCGCTAAGACAGTTCTTGTGGAATTGGCAAAGTGATATTTGGAAGCCCATAGAAGGCTATGGTGAAAAAGGAAATATCCTCAGATGAAATCTGGAAAGAAGCTTTCTGAGAAACTGCTTAGTGTTCTGTTAATTCATCTCACAGAGTTATATCTGTATTTCGTGGATCTCTTTGCTAGCCTTATTTCTGTGGAATCTGAGAACAGATATTTCGGATCCCTTTGAAGACTATAGGGCCAAAGGAAATATCCTGCGATAACAAAGAGAAAGAAGCTTTCTGAGAAACTTCTTTGTGTTCTGTGAAATCATCTCACAGAGTTACAGCTTTCCCCTCCAGAAGCCTTTCGCTAAGACAGTTCTTGTGGAACTGGCAAAGTGATATTTGGAAGCCCATAGAGGGCTACGGTGAAAAAGGAAATATCCTCAGATGAAATCTGGAAAGAAGCTTTCTCAGAAACTGCTTAGTGTTCTATTAATTCATCTCACAGAGTTACATCTGTATTTCGTGGATCTCTTTGCTAGCCTTATTTCTGTGGAATCTGAGAACAGATATTTCGGATCCCTTTGAAGACGATAGGGCCAAAGGAAATATCCTCCGATAACAAAGAGAAAGAAGCTTTCTGAGAAACTTCTTTGTGTTCTGTGAAATCATCTCATAGAGTTACAGCTTTCCCCTCAAGCAGCCTTTCGCTAAGCCACTTCTTGTGGAATTGGCAAAGTGATATTTGGAAGCCCATAGACGGCTATGGTGAAAAAGAAAATACACTCATATGAAATCTGGAAAGAAGCTTTCTGAGAAACTGCTTAGTGTTCTGTTAATTCATCTCACAGAGTTACATCTGTATTTCGTGGAACTCATTGCTAGCCTTATCTCTGTGGAATCTGAGAACAGATATTTCAGATCCCTTTGAAGATTATAGGGCCAAAGGAAATATCCTCCGATAACAAAGAGAAAGAAGCTTTCTGAGAAACTTCTTTGTGATCTGTGAAATCATCTCACAGAGTTACAGCTTTCCCCTCAAGAAGCCTTTCGCTAAGACAGTTCTTATGGAATTGGCAAAGTGATATTTGGAAGTCCTTAGAGGGCTATGGTGAAAAAGGAAATATCCTCCGATGAAATCTGGAAAGAAGCTTTCTGAGAAACTGCTTAGTGTTCTGTTAATTCATCTCACAGAGTTACATCTGTACTTCGTGGATCTCTTTGCTAGCCTTATTTCTGTGGAATCTGAGAACAGATATTTCGGATCCCTTTGAAGACTATAGGGCCAAAGGAAATATCCTCCAATAACAAAGACAAAGAAGCTTTCTGAGAAACTTCTTTGTGTTCTGTGAAATCATCTCACAGAGGTACAGCTTTCCATAGAAGAAGCCATTCGCTAAGACAGTTCTTGTGGAATTGGCAAAGTGATATTTGGATGCCCATAGAGGGCTATGGTGAAAAAGGAAATATCCTCAGATGAAATCTGGAAAGAAGCTTTCTGAGAAACTGCTTAGTGTTCTGTTAATTCGTCTCACACAGTTACATCTGTACTTCGTGGATCTCTTTGCTAGCCTTATTTCTGTGGAATCTGAGAACAGACATTTCGGATCCCTTTGAAGACTATAGGGCCAAAGGAAATATCCTCCGATAACAAAGACAAAGAAGCTTTCTGAGAAACTTCTTTGTGTTCTGTGAAATCATCTCACAGAGGTACAGCTTTCCATAGAAGAAGCCATTCGCTAAGACAGTTCTTGTGGAATTGGCAAAGTGATATTTGGATGCCCATAGAGGGCATTGGTGAAAAAGGAAATATCCTCAGATGAAATCTGGAAAGAAGCTTTCTGAGAAACTGCTTAGTGTTCTGTTAATTCATCTCACAGACTTACATCTGTATTTCGTGGATCTCTTTGCTAGCCTTATTTCTGTGGAATCTGAGAACAGATATTTCGGATCCCTTTGAAGACGATAGGGCCAAAGGAAATATCCTCCGATAACAAAGAGAAAGAAGCTTTCTGAGAAACTTCTTTTTGTTCTGTGAAATCATCTCACAGAGTTACAGCTTTCCCCTCAAGAAGCCTTTCTCTAAGACAGTTCTTGTGGAATTGGCAACGTGATATTTGGAAGCCCATAGTGGGCTATGGTGAAAAAGGAAATATCCTCAGATGAAATCTGGAAAGAAGCTTTCTGAGAAACTGCTTAGTGTTCTGTTAATTCATCTCACAGAGTTACATCTGTATTTCGTGGATCTCTTTGCTAGCCTTATTTCTGTGGAATCTGAGAACAGATATTTCGGATCCCTTTGAAGACTATAGGGCCAAAGGAAATGTCCTCCGATAACAAAGAGAAAGAAGCTTTCTGAGATACTTGTTTGTGTTCTGTGAAATCATCTCACAGAGTTACAGCTTTCCCCTCAAGAAGCCTTTCGCTAAGACAGTTCTTGTGGAATTGGCAAAGTGATATTTGGAAGCCCATAGAGGGCTATGGTGAAAAAGGAAATATCCTCAGATGAAATCTGGAAAGAAGCTTTCTGAGAAACTGCTTAGTGTTCTGTTAATTCATCTCACAGAGTTACATCTGTATTTCGTGGATCTCTTTGCTAGCCTTATTTCTGTGGAATCTGAGAACAGATATTTCGGTTCCCTTTGAAGACTATAGGGCCAAAGGAAATATCCTCCGATAACAAAGACAAAGAAGCTTTCTCAGAAACTTCTTTGTGTTCTGTGAAATCATCTCACAGAGTTACACCTTTCCCCTCAAGAAGCCTTTCGCCAAGACAGTTCTTGTGGAATTGGCAAAGTGATATTTGGAAGCCCTTAGAGGGCTATGGTGAAAAAGGAAATATCCTCAGATGAAATCTGGAAAGAAGCTTTCTAGAACTGCTTAGTGTTCTGTTAATTCATCTCACAAAGTTACATCTGTATTTCGTGGATCTCATAGCTAGCCTTATTTCTGTGGAATCTGAGAACAGGTATTTCGGATCCCTTTGAAGACGATAGGGCCAAAGGAAATATCCACCGATAACAAAGAGAAAGAAGCTTTCTGAGAAACTTCTTTGTGTTCTGTGAAATCATCTCACAGAGTTACAGACTTCCCCTCAAGAAGTCTTTCGTAAAGACAGTTCTTGTGGAATTGGCAAAGTGATATTTGGATGCCCTTAGAGGGCTATGGTGAAAAAGGAAATATCCTGCATTGAAATCTGGAAAGAAGCTTTCTGAGAAACTGCTTAGTGTTCTGTTAATTCATCTCACAGAGTTACATCTGTATGTCGTGGATCTCTTTGCTAGCCTTATTTCTGTGGAATCTGAGAACAGATATTTCGGATCCCCTTGAACACTATATGGCCAAAGGAAATATCCTCCGATAACAAAGAGAAAGAAGCTTTCTGAGAAACTTCTTTGTGTTCTGTGAAATCATCTCACAGAGTTACACCTTTCCCCTCAAGAAGCCTTTCGCTAAGACAGTTCTTGTGGAATTGGCAAAGTGATATTTGGAAGCCCATAGAAGGCTATGGTGAAAAAGGAAATATCCTCAGATGAAATCTGGAAAGAAGCTTTCTGAGAAACTGCTTAGTGTTCTGTTAATTCATCTCACAGAGTTACATCTGTATTTCGTGGATCTCTTTGCTAGCCTTATTTCTGTGGAATCTGAGAACAGATATTTCGGATCCCTTTGAAGACTACAGGGCCAAAGGAAATATCCTCCGATAACAAAGACAAAGAAGCTTTCTGAGAAACTTCTTTGTGTTCTGTGAAATCATCTCACAGAGGTACAGCTTTCCATAGAAGAAGCCATTCGCTAAGACAGTTCTTGAGGAATTGGCAAAGTGATATTTGGATGCCCATAGTGGGCAATGGTGAAAAAGGAAATATCCTCAGATGAAATCTGGAAAGAAGCTTTGTGAGAAACTGCTTAGTGTTCTGTGAATTCATCTCACAGAGTTACATCTGTATTTCGTGGATCTCTTTGCTAGCCTTATTTCTGTGGAATCTGAGAACAGATATTTCGGATCCCTTTGAAGACGATAGGGCCAAAGGAAATATCCTCCGATAACAAAGAGAAAGAAGCTTTCTGAGAAACTTGTTTGTGTTCTGTGAAATCATCTCACAGAGTTACAGCTTTCCCCTCAAGAAGCCTTTCTCTAAGACAGTTCTTGTGGAATTGGCAACGTGATATTTGGAAGCCCATAGAGGGCTATGGTGAAAAAGGAAATATCCTCAGATGAAATCTGGAAAGAAGCTTTCTGAGAAACTGCTTAGTGTTCTGTTAATTCATCTCACAGAGTTACATCTGTATTTCGTGGATCTCTTTGCTAGCCTTATTTCTGTGGAATCTGAGAACAGATATTTCGGATCCCTTTGAAGACTACAGGGCCAAAGGAAATATCCTCCGATAACAAAGACAAAGAAGCTTTCTGAGAAACTTCTTTGTGTTCTGTGAAATCATCTCACAGAGTTACAGCTTTCCCCTCAACAAGCCTTTCGTTAAGCCAGTTCTTGTGGAATTGGCAAAGTGATATTTGGAAGCCCATAGAGGGCTATGGTGAAAAAGGAAATATCCACAGATGAAATCTGGAAAGAAGCTTTCTGAGAAACTGGTTAGTGTTCTGTTAATTCATCTCACAGAGTTACATCTGTATGTCGTGGATCTCCTTGCTAGCCTTATTTCTGTGTAATCTGAGAACAGATATTTCGGATCCCCTTGAACACTATATGGCCAAAGGAAATATCCTCCGATAACAAAGAGAAAGAAGCTTTCTGAGAAACTTCTTTGTGTTCTGTGAAATCATCTCACAGAGTTACACCTTTCCCCTCAAGAAGCCTTTCGCTAAGACAGTTCTTGTGGAATTGGCAAAGTGATATTTGGATGCCCATAGAGGGCTATGGTGAAAAAGGAAATATCCTCAGATGAAATCTGGAAAGAAGCTTTCTGAGAAACTGCTTAGTGTTCTGTTAATTCATCTCACAGAGTTACATCTGTATTTCGTGGATCTCTTTGCTAGCCTTATTTCTGTGGAATCTGAGAACAGATATTTCGGATCCCTTTGAAGACTATAGGACCAAAGGAAATATCCTGCGATAACACAGAGAAAGAAGCTTTCTGAGAAACTTCTTTATGTTCTGTGAAATCATCTCACAGAGTTACAGCTTTCCCCTCCAGAAGCCTTTCGCTAAGACAGTTCTTGTGGAACTGGCAAAGTGATATTTGGAAGCCCATAGAGGGCTACGGTGAAAAAGGAAATATCCTCAGATGTAATCTGGAAAGAAGCTTTCTCAGAAACTGCTTAGTGTTCTATTAATTCATCTCACAGAGTTACATCTGTATTTCGTGGATCTCTTTGCTAGCCTTATTTCTGTGGAATCTGAGAACAGATATTTCGGATCCCTTTGAAGACGATAGGGCCAAAGGAAATATCCTCCGATAACAAAGAGAAAGAAGCTTTCTGAGAAACTTCTTTGTGTTCTGTGAAATCATCTGATAGAGTTACAGCTTTCCCCTCAAGAAGCCTTTCGCTAAGCCAGTTCTTGTGGAATTGGCAAAGTGATATTTGGAAGCCCATAGACGGCTATGGTGAAAAAGAAAATATACTCAGATGAAATCTTTAAAGAAGCTTTCTGAGAAACTGCTTAGTGTTCTGTTAATTCATCTCACAGAGTTACATCTGTATTTCGTGGAACTCTTTGCTAGCCTTATCTCTGTGGAATCTGAGAACAGATATTTCAGATCCCTTTGAAGATTATAGGGCCAAAGGAAATATCCTCCGATAACAAAGAGAAAGAGCTTTCTGAGAAACTTCTTTGTGTTCAGTGAAATCATCTCACAGAGTTACAGCTTTCCCCTCAAGAAGCCTTTCGCTAAGACAGTTCTTGTGGAATTGGCAAAGTGATATTTGGAAGTCCTTAGAGGGCTATGGTGAAAAAGGAAATATCCTCCGATGAAATCTGGAAAGAAGCTTTCTGAGAAACTGCTTAGTGTTCTGTTAATTCATCTCACAGAGTTACATCTGTACTTCGTGGATCTCTTTGCTAGCCTTATTTCTGTGGAATCTGAGAACAGATATTTCGGATCCCTTTGAAGACTATAGGGCCAAAGGAAATATCCTCCAATAACAAAGACAAAGAAGCTTTCTGAGAAACTTCTTTGTGTTCTGTGAAATCATCTCACAGAGGTACAGCTTTCCATAGAAGAAGCCATTCGCTAAGACAGTTCTTGTGGAATTGGCAAAGTGATATTTGAATGCCCATAGAGGGCTATGGTGAAAAAGGAAATATCCTCAGATGAAATCTGGAAAGAAGCTTTCTGAGAAACTGCTTAGTGTTCTGTTAATTCATCTCACACAGTTACATCTGTACTTCGTGGATCTCTTTGCTAGCCTTATTTCTGTGGAATCTGAGAACAGACATTTCGGATCCCTTTGAAGACTATAGGGCCAAAGGAAATATCCTCCGATAACAAAGACAAAGAAGCTTTCTGAGAAACTTCTTTGTGTTCTGTGAAATCATCTCACAGAGGTACAGCTTTCCATAGAAGAAGCCATTCGCTAAGACAGTTCTTGTGGAATTGGCAAAGTGATATTTGGATGCCCATAGAGGGCAATGGTGAAAAAAGAAATATCCTCAGATGAAATCTGGAAAGAAGCTTTCTGAGAAACTGCTTAGTGTTCTGTTAATTCATCTCACAGAGTTACATCAGTATTTCGTGGATCTCTTTGCTAGCCTTATTTCTGTGGAATCTGAGAACAGATATTTCGGATCCCTTTGAAGACGATAGGGCCAAAGGAAATATCCTCCGATAACAAAGAGAAAGAAGCTTTCTGAGAAACTTGTTTGTGTTCTGTGAAGTCAACTCACAGAGTTACAGCTTTCCCCTCAAGAAGCCTTTCGCTAAGACAGTTCTTGTGGAATTGGCAAAGTGATATTTGGAAGCCCATAGAGGGCTATGGTGAAAAAGGAAATATACTCAAATGAAATCTGGAATGAAGCTTTCTGAGAAACTGCTTAGTGTTCTGTTAATTCATCTCACAGAGTTACATCTGTATTTCGTGGATCTCTTTGCTAGCCTTATTTCTGTGAAATCTGAGAACAGATATTTCGGATCCCTTTGAAGACTACAGGGCCAAAGGAAATATCCTCCGATAACAAAGAGAAAGAAGCTTTCTGAGAAACTTCTTTGTGTTCTGTGAAATCATCTCACAGAGTTACACCTTTCCCCTCAAGAAGCCTTTCGCTAAGACAGTTCTTGTGGAATTGGCAAAGTGATATTTGGGAGCCCTAGAGGGCTATGGTGAAAAAGGAAATATCCTCAGATGAAATCTGGAAAGAAGCTTTCCGAGAAACTGCTTAGTGTTCTGTTAATTCATCTCACAGAGTTACATCTGTATTTCGTGGATCTCTTTGCTAGCCTTATTTCTGTGGAATCTGAGAACAGATATTTCGGATCCCTTTGAAGACTATAGGGCCAAAGGAAATATCCTGCGATAACAAAGAGAAAGAAGCTTTCTGAGAAACTTCTTTGTGTTCTGTGAAATCCTCTCACAGAGTTACAGCTTTCCCCTCCAGAAGACTTTCGCTAAGACAGTTCTTGTGGAACTGGCAAAGTGATATTTGGAAGCCCATAGTGGGCTATGGTGAAAAAGGGTATATCCTCAGATGAAATCTGGAAAGAAGCTTTCTGAGAAACTGCTTAGTGTTCTGTTAATTCATCTCACAGACTTACATCTGTATTTCGTGGATCTCTTTGCTAGCCTTATTTCTGTGGAATCTGAGAACAGATATTTCGGATCCCTTTGAAGACTACAGGGCCAAAGGAAATATCCTCCGATAACAAAGACAAAGAACCTTTCTGAGAAACTTCTTTGTGTTCTGTGAAATCATCTCACAGTGTTACAGCTTTCCCCTCAACAAGCCTTTCGTTAAGCCAGTTCTTGTGGAATTGAAAAAGTGATATTTGGAAGCCCATAGAGGGCTATGGTGAAAAAGGAAATATCCTCAGATGAAATCTGGAAAGAAGCTTTCTGAGAAACTGGTTAGTGTTCTGTTAATTCATCTCGCAGAGTTACATCTGTATGTCGTGGATCTCTTTGCTAGCCTTATTTCTGTGGAATCTGAGAACAGATATTTCGGATCCCCTTGAACACTATATGGCCAAAGGAAATATCCTCCGATAACAAAGAGAAAGAAGCTTTCTGAGAAACTTCTTTCTGTTCTGTGAAATCATCTCACAGAGTTACAGCTTTCCCCTCAACAAGCCTTTCGTTAAGCCAGTTCTTGTGGAATTGGCAAAGTGATATTGGGAAGCCCATAGAGGGCTATGGTGAAAAAGGAAATATCCTCAGAAGAAATCTGGAAAGAAGCTTTCTGAGAAACTGCTTAGTGTTCTGTTAATTCATCTCACAGAGTTACATCTGTATTTAGTGGATCTCTTTGCTTGCCTTATTTCTGTTGAATCTGAGAACAGATATTTCGGATCCCTTTGAAGACTATAGGGCCAAATGAAATATCCTGCGATAACAAAGAGAAAGAAGCTTTCTGAGAAACTTCTTTGCGTTCTGTGAAATCATCTCACAGAGTTACAGCTTTCCCCTCCAGAAGCCTTCGCTAAGACAGTTCTTGTGGAACTGGAAAAGTGATATTTGGAAGCCCATAGAGAGCTATGGTGAAAAAGGAAATATCCTCAGATGAAATCTGGAAAGAAGCTTTCTGAGAAACTGCTTAGTGTTCTGTTAATTCATCTCACAGAGTTACATCTGCATTTCGTGGATCTCTTTGCTAGCCTTATTTCTGTGGAATCTGAGAACAGATATTTCGGATCCCTTTGAAGACTATAGGGCCAAAGGAAGTATCCTCCGATAACAAAGAGAAAGAAGCTTTCTGAGAAACTTCTTTGTGTTCTGTGAAATCATGTCATAGAGTTACAGCTTTCCCCTCAAGAAGCCTTTCGCTAAGCCAGTTCTTGTCGAATTGGCAAAGTGATATTTGGAAGCCCATAGACGGCTATGGTGAAAAAGAAAATATACTCAGATGAAATCTGGAAAGAAGCTTTCTGAGAAACTGCTTAGTGTTCTGTTAATTCATCTCACAGAGTTACATCTGTATTTCGTGGATCTCTTTGCTAGCCTTATCTCTGTGGAATCTGAGAACAGATATTTCAGATCCCTTTGAAGACTATAGGGCCAAAGGAAATATCCACCGATAACAAAGAGAAAGAAGTTTCTGAGAAATTTCTTTGTATTCTGTGAAATCATCTCACAGAGTTACAGCATTCCCCTCAAGAAGTCTTTCGTTAAGACAGTTCTTGTGGAATTGGCAAAGTGATATTTGGATGCCCTTAGAGGGCTATGGTGAAAAAAGGAAATATCCTCCGATGAAATCTGGAAAGAAGCTTTCTGAGAAACTGTTTAGTGTTCTGTTAATTCATCTCAGAGAGTTACATCTGTATTTCGTGGATGTCTTTGCTAGCCTTATTTCTGTGGAATCTGAGAACAGATATTTCGGATCCCTTTGAGGACGATAGGGCCAAAGGTAATATCCTCCGATAACAAAGAGAAAGAAGCTTTCTGAGAAACTTCTTTTGGTTCTGTGAAATCATCTCACAGAGTTACAGCTTTCCCCTCCAGAATCCTTTCGCTAAGACAGTTCTTGTGGAATTGGCAAAGTGATATTTGGATGCCCTTAGAGGGCTATGGTGAAAAAGGAAATATCCTCCGATGAAATCTGGAAAGAAGCTTTCTGAGAAACTGTTTAGTGTTCTGTTAATTCATCTCAGAGAGTTACATCTGTATTTCGTGGATGTCTTTGCTAGCCTTATTTCTGTGGAATCTGAGAACAGATATTTCGGATCCCTTTGAAGACTATAGGGCCAAAGGAAATATCCTCCGATAACAAAGAGAAAGAAGCTTTCTGAGAAACTTCTTTGTGTTCTGTGAAATCATCTCACAGAGTTACACCTTTCCCCTCAAGAAGCCTTTCGCCAAGACAGTTCTTGTGGAATTGGCAAAGTGATATTTGGAAGCCCTTAGAGGGCTATGGTGAAAAAGGAAATATCCTCAGATGAAATCTGGAAAGAAGCTTTCTAGAACTGCTTAGTGTTCTGTTAATTCATCTCACAAAGTTACATCTGTATGTCGTGGATCTCTTTGCTAGCCTTATTTCTGTGGAATCTGAGAACAGATATTTCGGATCCCCTTGAACACTATATGGGCAAGGGAAATATCCTCCGATAACAAAGAGAAAGAAGCTTTCTGAGAAACTTCTTTTTGTTCTGTGAAATCATCTCACAGAGTTACACCTTTCCCCTCAAGAAGCCTTTCGCTAAGACAGTTCTTGTGGAATTGGCAAAGTGATATTTGGAAGCCCATAGAAGGCTATGGTGAAAAAGGAAATATCCTCAGATGAAATCTGGAAAGAAGCTTTCTGAGAAACTGCTTAGTGTTCTGTTAATTCATCTCACAGAGTTATATCTGTATTTCGTGGAACTCTTTGCTAGCCTTATTTCTGTGGAATCTGAGAACAGATATATCGGATCCCTTTGAAGACTATAGGGCCAAAGGAAATATCCTGCGATAACAAAGAGAAAGAAGCTTTCTGAGAAACTTCTTTGTGTTCTGTGAAATCATCTCACAGAGTTACAGCTTTCCCCTCCAGAAGCCTTTCGCTAAGACAGTTCTTGTGGAACTGGCAAAGTGATATTTGGAAGCCCATAGAGGGCTACGGTGAAAAAGGAAATATCCTCAGATGAAATCTGGAAAGAAGCTTTCTCAGAAACTGCTTAGTGTTCTATTAATTCATCTCACAGAGTTACATCTGTATTTCGTGGATCTCTTTGCTAGCCTTATTTCTGTGGAATCTGAGAACAGATATTTCGGATCCCTTTGAAGACGATAGGGCCAAAGGAAATATCCTCCGATAACAAAGAGAAAGAAGCTTTCTGAGAAACTTCTTTGTGTTCTGTGAAATCATCTCATAGAGTTACAGCTTTCCCCTCAAGAAGCCTTTCGCTAAGCCACTTCTTGTGGAATTGGCAAAGTGATATTTGGAAGCCCATAGACGGCTATGGTGAAAAAGAAAATACACTCATATGAAATCTGGAAAGAAGCTTTCTGAGAAACTGCTTAGTGTTCTGTTAATTCATCTCACAGAGTTACATCTGTATTTCGTGGAACTCATTGCTAGCCTTATCTCTGTGGAATCTGAGAACAGATATTTCAGATCCCTTTGAAGATTATAGGGCCAAAGGAAATATCCTCCGATAACAAAGAGAAAGAAGCTTTCTGAGAAACTTCTTTGTGTTGTGTGAAATCATCTCACAGAGTTACAGCTTTCCCCTCAAGAAGCCTTTCGCTAAGACAGTCCTTATGGAATTGGCAAAGTGATATTTGGAAGTCCTTAGAGGGCTATGGTGAAAAAGGAAATATCCTCCGATGAAATCTGGAAAGAAGCTTTCTGAGAAACTGCTTAGTGTTCTGTTAATTCATCTCACAGAGTTACATCTGTACTTCGTGGATCTCTTTGCTAGCCTTATTTCTGTGGAATCTGAGAACAGATATTTCGGATCCCTTTGAAGACTACAGGGCCAAAGGAAATATCCTCCGATAACAAAGACAAAGAAGCTTTCTGAGAAACTTCTTTGTGTTCTGTGAAATCATCTCACAGAGGTACAGCTTTCCATAGAGGAAGCCATTCGCTAAGACAGTTCTTGTGGAATTGGCAAAGTGATATTTGGATGCCCATAGAGGGCAATGGTGAAAAAGGAAATATCCTCCGATGAAATCTGGAAAGAAGCTTTCTGAGAAACTGCTTAGTGTTCTGTTAATTCATCTCACACAGTTACATCTGTATTTCGTGGATCTCTTTGCTAGCCTTATCTCTGTGGAATCTGAGAACAGACATTTCGGATCCCTTTGAAGACTGTAGGGCCAAAGGAAATATCCTCCGATAACAAAGACAAAGAAGCTTTCTGAGAAACTTCTTTGTGTTCTGTGAAATCATCTCACAGAGGTACAGCTTTCCATATAAGAAGCCATTCGCTAAGACAGTTCTTGTGGAATTGGCAAAGTGATATTTGGATGCCCATAGAGGGCATTGGTGAAAAAGGAAATATCCTCAGATGAAATCTGGAAAGAAGCTTTCTGAGAAACTGCTTAGTGTTCTGTTAATTCATCTCACAGACTTACATCTGTATTTCGTGGATCTCTTTGCTAGCCTTATTTCTGTGGAATCTGAGAACAGATATTTCGGATCCCTTTGAAGACGATAGGGCCAAAGGAAATATCTTCCGATAACAAAGAGAAAGAAGCTTTCTGAGAAACTTCTTTTTGTTCTGTGAAATCATCTCACAGAGTTACAGCTTTCCCCTCAAGAAGCCTTTCTCTAAGACAGTTCTTGTGGAATTGGCAACGTGATATTTGGAAGCACATAGTGGGCTATGGTGAAAAAGGAAATATCCTCAGATGAAATCTGGAAAGAAGCTTTCTGAGAAACTGCTTAGTGTTCTGTTAATTCATCTCACAGAGTTACATCTGTATTTCGTGGATCTCTTTGCTAGCCTTATTTCTGTGGAATCTGAGAACAGATATTTCGGATCCCTTTGAAGACTATAGGGCCAAAGGAAATATCCTCCGATAACAAAGAGAAAGAAGCTTTCTGAGATACTTGTTTGTGTTCTGTGAAATCATCTCACAGAGTTACAGCTTTCCCCTCAAGAAGCCTTTCGCTAAGACAGTTCTTGTGGAATTGGCAAAGTGATATTTGGAAGCCCATAGAGGGCTATATTGAAAAAGGAAATATCCTCAGATGAAATCTGGAAAGAAGCTTTCTGAGAAACTGCTTAGTGTTCTGTTAATTCATCTCACAGAGTTACATCTGTATTTCGTGGATCTCTTTGCTAGCCTTATTTCTGTGGAATCTGAGAACAGATATTTCGGATCCCTTTGAAGACTGTAGGGCCAAAGGAAATATACTCCGATAACAAAGAGAAAGAAGCTTTCTGAGAAACTTCTTTGTGTTCTGTGAAATCATCTCACAGAGTTACAGCTTTCCCCTCCTGAAGCCTTTCGCTAAGACAGTTCTTGTGGAACTGGCAAAGTGATATTTGGAAGCCCATAAAGGGCTATGGTGAAAAAGGAAATATCCTCAGATGAAATCTGGACAGAAGCTTTCTGAGAAACTGCTTAGTTTTCTGTTAATTCATCTCAGATACTTACATCTGTATTTCGTGGATGTCTTTGCTAGCCTTATTTCTGTGGAATCTGAGAACAGATATTTCGGATCCCTTTGAAGACGATAGGGCCAAAGGAAATAGCCTCCGATAACAAAGAGAAAGAAGTTTTCTGAGAAACTTCTTTGTGTTCTGTGAAATCATCTCACAGAGTTACAGCTTTCCCCTCAAGAAGCCTTTCGCTAAGACAGTTCTTGTGGAATTGGCAAAGTGATATTTGGAAGCCCATAGAGGGCTATGGTGAAAAAGGAAATATCCTCAGATGAAATCTGGAAAGAAGCTTTCTGAGAAACTGCTTAGTGTTCTGTTAATTCATCTCACAGAGTTACATCTGTATTTCGTGGATCTCTTTGCTAGCCTTATTTCTGTGGAATCTGAGAACAGATATTTCGGTTCCCTTTGAAGACTATAGGGCCAAAGGAAATATCCTCCGATAACAAAGACAAAGAAGCTTTCTCAGAAACTTCTTTGTGTTCTGTGAAATCATCTCACAGAGTTACACCTTTCCCCTCAAGAAGCCTTTCGCCAAGACAGTTCTTGTGGAATTGGCAAAGTGATATTTGGAAGCCCTTAGAGGGCTATGGTGAAAAAGGAAATATCCTCAGATGAAATCTGGAAAGAAGCTTTCTAGAACTGCTTAGTGTTCTGTTAATTCATCTCACAAAGTTACATCTGTATTTCGTGGATCTCATAGCTAGCCTTATTTCTGTGGAATCTGAGAACAGGTATTTCGGATCCCTTTGAAGACGATAGGGCCAAAGGAAATATCCACCGATAACAAAGAGAAAGAAGCTTTCTGAGAAACTTCTTTGTGTTCTGTGAAATCATCTCACAGAGTTACAGACTTCCCCTCAAGAAGTCTTTCGTAAAGACAGTTCTTGTGGAATTGGCAAAGTGATATTTGGATGCCCTTAGAGGGCTATGGTGAAAAAGGAAATATCCTGCATTGAAATCTGGAAAGAAGCTTTCTGAGAAACTGCTTAGTGTTCTGTTAATTCATCTCACAGAGTTACATCTGTATGTCGTGGATCTCTTTGCTAGCCTTATTTCTGTGGAATCTGAGAACAGATATTTCGGATCCCCTTGAACACTATATGGCCAAAGGAAATATCCTCCGATAACAAAGAGAAAGAAGCTTTCTGAGAAACTTCTTTGTGTTCTGTGAAATCATCTCACAGAGTTACACCTTTCCCCTCAAGAAGCCTTTCGCTAAGACAGTTCTTGTGGAATTGGCAAAGTGATATTTGGAAGCCCATAGAAGGCTATGGTGAAAAAGGAAATATCCTCAGATGAAATCTGGAAAGAAGCTTTCTGAGAAACTGCTTAGTGTTCTGTTAATTCATCTCACAGAGTTACATCTGTATTTCGTGGATCTCTTTGCTAGCCTTATTTCTGTGGAATCTGAGAACAGATATTTCGGATCCCTTTGAAGACTACAGGGCCAAAGGAAATATCCTCCGATAACAAAGACAAAGAAGCTTTCTGAGAAACTTCTTTGTGTTCTGTGAAATCATCTCACAGAGGTACAGCTTTCCATAGAAGAAGCCATTCGCTAAGACAGTTCTTGAGGAATTGGCAAAGTGATATTTGGATGCCCATAGTGGGCAATGGTGAAAAAGGAAATATCCTCAGATGAAATCTGGAAAGAAGCTTTGTGAGAAACTGCTTAGTGTTCTGTGAATTCATCTCACAGAGTTACATCTGTATTTCGTGGATCTCTTTGCTAGCCTTATTTCTGTGGAATCTGAGAACAGATATTTCGGATCCCTTTGAAGACGATAGGGCCAAAGGAAATATCCTCCGATAACAAAGAGAAAGAAGCTTTCTGAGAAACTTGTTTGTGTTCTGTGAAATCATCTCACAGAGTTACAGCTTTCCCCTCAAGAAGCCTTTCTCTAAGACAGTTCTTGTGGAATTGGCAACGTGATATTTGGAAGCCCATAGAGGGCTATGGTGAAAAAGGAAATATCCTCAGATGAAATCTGGAAAGAAGCTTTCTGAGAAACTGCTTAGTGTTCTGTTAATTCATCTCACAGAGTTACATCTGTATTTCGTGGATCTCTTTGCTAGCCTTATTTCTGTGGAATCTGAGAACAGATATTTCGGAACCCTTTGAAGACTACAGGGCCAAAGGAAATATCCTCCGATAACAAAGACAAAGAAGCTTTCTGAGAAACTTCTTTGTGTTCTGTGAAATCATCTCACAGAGTTACAGCTTTCCCCTCAACAAGCCTTTCGTTAAGCCAGTTCTTGTGGAATTGGCAAAGTGATATTTGGAAGCCCATAGAGGGCTATGGTGAAAAAGGAAATATCCACAGATGAAATCTGGAAAGAAGCTTTCTGAGAAACTGGTTAGTGTTCTGTTAATTCATCTCACAGAGTTACATCTGTATGTCGTGGATCTCCTTGCTAGCCTTATTTCTGTGTAATCTGAGAACAGATATTTCGGATCCCCTTGAACACTATATGGCCAAAGGAAATATCCTCCGATAACAAAGAGAAAGAAGCTTTCTGAGAAACTTCTTTGTGTTCTGTGAAATCATCTCACAGAGTTACACCTTTCCCCTCAAGAAGCCTTTCGCTAAGACAGTTCTTGTGGAATTGGCAAAGTGATATTTGGATGCCCATAGAGGGCTATGGTGAAAAAGGAAATATCCTCAGATGAAATCTGGAAAGAAGCTTTCTGAGAAACTGCTTAGTGTTCTGTTAATTCATCTCACAGAGTTACATCTGTATTTCGTGGATCTCTTTGCTAGCCTTATTTCTGTGGAATCTGAGAACAGATATTTCGGATCCCTTTGAAGACTATAGGACCAAAGGAAATATCCTGCGATAACACAGAGAAAGAAGCTTTCTGAGAAACTTCTTTATGTTCTGTGAAATCATCTCACAGAGTTACAGCTTTCCCCTCCAGAAGCCTTTCGCTAAGACAGTTCTTGTGGAACTGGCAAAGTGATATTTGGAAGCCCATAGAGGGCTACGGTGAAAAAGGAAATATCCTCAGATGTAATCTGGAAAGAAGCTTTCTCAGAAACTGCTTAGTGTTCTATTAATTCATCTCACAGAGTTACATCTGTATTTCGTGGATCTCTTTGCTAGCCTTATTTCTGTGGAATCTGAGAACAGATATTTCGGATCCCTTTGAAGACGATAGGGCCAAAGGAAATATCCTCCGATAACAAAGAGAAAGAAGCTTTCTGAGAAACTTCTTTGTGTTCTGTGAAATCATCTGATAGAGTTACAGCTTTCCCCTCAAGAAGCCTTTCGCTAAGCCAGTTCTTGTGGAATTGGCAAAGTGATATTTGGAAGCCCATAGACGGCTATGGTGAAAAAGAAAATATACTCAGATGAAATCTTTAAAGAAGCTTTCTGAGAAACTGCTTAGTGTTCTGTTAATTCATCTCACAGAGTTACATCTGTATTTCGTGGAACTCTTTGCTAGCCTTATCTCTGTGGAATCTGAGAACAGATATTTCAGATCCCTTTGAAGATTATAGGGCCAAAGGAAATATCCTCCGATAACAAAGAGAAAGAGCTTTCTGAGAAACTTCTTTGTGTTCAGTGAAATCATCTCACAGAGTTACAGCTTTCCCCTCAAGAAGCCTTTCGCTAAGACAGTTCTTGTGGAATTGGCAAAGTGATATTTGGAAGTCCTTAGAGGGCTATGGTGAAAAAGGAAATATCCTCCGATGAAATCTGGAAAGAAGCTTTCTGAGAAACTGCTTAGTGTTCTGTTAATTCATCTCACAGAGTTACATCTGTACTTCGTGGATCTCTTTGCTAGCCTTATTTCTGTGGAATCTGAGAACAGATATTTCGGATCCCTTTGAAGACTATAGGGCCAAAGGAAATATCCTCCAATAACAAAGACAAAGAAGCTTTCTGAGAAACTTCTTTGTGTTCTGTGAAATCATCTCACAGAGGTACAGCTTTCCATAGAAGAAGCCATTCGCTAAGACAGTTCTTGTGGAATTGGCAAAGTGATATTTGAATGCCCATAGAGGGCTATGGTGAAAAAGGAAATATCCTCAGATGAAATCTGGAAAGAAGCTTTCTGAGAAACTGCTTAGTGTTCTGTTAATTCATCTCACACAGTTACATCTGTACTTCGTGGATCTCTTTGCTAGCCTTATTTCTGTGGAATCTGAGAACAGACATTTCGGATCCCTTTGAAGACTATAGGGCCAAAGGAAATATCCTCCGATAACAAAGACAAAGAAGCTTTCTGAGAAACTTCTTTGTGTTCTGTGAAATCATCTCACAGAGGTACAGCTTTCCATAGAAGAAGCCATTCGCTAAGACAGTTCTTGTGGAATTGGCAAAGTGATATTTGGATGCCCATAGAGGGCAATGGTGAAAAAAGAAATATCCTCAGATGAAATCTGGAAAGAAGCTTTCTGAGAAACTGCTTAGTGTTCTGTTAATTCATCTCACAGAGTTACATCAGTATTTCGTGGATCTCTTTGCTAGCCTTATTTCTGTGGAATCTGAGAACAGATATTTCGGATCCCTTTGAAGACGATAGGGCCAAAGGAAATATCCTCCGATAACAAAGAGAAAGAAGCTTTCTGAGAAACTTGTTCGTGTTCTGTGAAATCAACTCACAGAGTTACAGCTTTCCCCTCAAGAAGCCTTTCGCTAAGACAGTTCTTGTGGAATTGGCAAAGTGATATTTGGAAGCCCATAGAGGGCTATGGTGAAAAAGGAAATATACTCAAATGAAATCTGGAATGAAGCTTTCTGAGAAACTGCTTAGTGTTCTGTTAATTCATCTCACAGAGTTACATCTGTATTTCGTGGATCTCTTTGCTAGCCTTATTTCTGTGAAATCTGAGAACAGATATTTCGGATCCCTTTGAAGACTACAGGGCCAAAGGAAATATCCTCCGATAACAAAGAGAAAGAAGCTTTCTGAGAAACTTCTTTGTGTTCTGTGAAATCATCTCACAGAGTTACACCTTTCCCCTCAAGAAGCCTTTCGCTAAGACAGTTCTTGTGGAATTGGCAAAGTGATATTTGGGAGCCCTAGAGGGCTATGGTGAAAAAGGAAATATCCTCAGATGAAATCTGGAAAGAAGCTTTCCGAGAAACTGCTTAGTGTTCTGTTAATTCATCTCACAGAGTTACATCTGTATTTCGTGGATCTCTTTGCTAGCCTTATTTCTGTGGAATCTGAGAACAGATATTTCGGATCCCTTTGAAGACTATAGGGCCAAAGGAAATATCCTGCGATAACAAAGAGAAAGAAGCTTTCTGAGAAACTTCTTTGTGTTCTGTGAAATCCTCTCACAGAGTTACAGCTTTCCCCTCCAGAAGACTTTCGCTAAGACAGTTCTTGTGGAACTGGCAAAGTGATATTTGGAAGCCCATAGTGGGCTATGGTGAAAAAGGGTATATCCTCAGATGAAATCTGGAAAGAAGCTTTCTGAGAAACTGCTTAGTGTTCTGTTAATTCATCTCACAGACTTACATCTGTATTTCGTGGATCTCTTTGCTAGCCTTATTTCTGTGGAATCTGAGAACAGATATTTCGGATCCCTTTGAAGACTACAGGGCCAAAGGAAATATCCTCCGATAACAAAGACAAAGAACCTTTCTGAGAAACTTCTTTGTGTTCTGTGAAATCATCTCACAGTGTTACAGCTTTCCCCTCAACAAGCCTTTCGTTAAGCCAGTTCTTGTGGAATTGAAAAAGTGATATTTGGAAGCCCATAGAGGGCTATGGTGAAAAAGGAAATATCCTCAGATGAAATCTGGAAAGAAGCTTTCTGAGAAACTGGTTAGTGTTCTGTTAATTCATCTCGCAGAGTTACATCTGTATGTCGTGGATCTCTTTGCTAGCCTTATTTCTGTGGAATCTGAGAACAGATATTTCGGATCCCCTTGAACACTATATGGCCAAAGGAAATATCCTCCGATAACAAAGAGAAAGAAGCTTTCTGAGAAACTTCTTTCTGTTCTGTGAAATCATCTCACAGAGTTACAGCTTTCCCCTCAACAAGCCTTTCGTTAAGCCAGTTCTTGTGGAATTGGCAAAGTGATATTGGGAAGCCCATAGAGGGCTATGGTGAAAAAGGAAATATCCTCAGAAGAAATCTGGAAAGAAGCTTTCTGAGAAACTGCTTAGTGTTCTGTTAATTCATCTCACAGAGTTACATCTGTATTTAGTGGATCTCTTTGCTTGCCTTATTTCTGTTGAATCTGAGAACAGATATTTCGGATCCCTTTGAAGACTATAGGGCCAAATGAAATATCCTGCGATAACAAAGAGAAAGAAGCTTTCTGAGAAACTTCTTTGCGTTCTGTGAAATCATCTCACAGAGTTACAGCTTTCCCCTCCAGAAGCCTTCGCTAAGACAGTTCTTGTGGAACTGGAAAAGTGATATTTGGAAGCCCATAGAGAGCTATGGTGAAAAAGGAAATATCCTCAGATGAAATCTGGAAAGAAGCTTTCTGAGAAACTGCTTAGTGTTCTGTTAATTCATCTCACAGAGTTACATCTGCATTTCGTGGATCTCTTTGCTAGCCTTATTTCTGTGGAATCTGAGAACAGATATTTCGGATCCCTTTGAAGACTATAGGGCCAAAGGAAGTATCCTCCGATAACAAAGAGAAAGAAGCTTTCTGAGAAACTTCTTTGTGTTCTGTGAAATCATGTCATAGAGTTACAGCTTTCCCCTCAAGAAGCCTTTCGCTAAGCCAGTTCTTGTCGAATTGGCAAAGTGATATTTGGAAGCCCATAGACGGCTATGGTGAAAAAGAAAATATACTCAGATGAAATCTGGAAAGAAGCTTTCTGAGAAACTGCTTAGTGTTCTGTTAATTCATCTCACAGAGTTACATCTGTATTTCGTGGATCTCTTTGCTAGCCTTATCTCTGTGGAATCTGAGAACAGATATTTCAGATCCCTTTGAAGACTATAGGGCCAAAGGAAATATCCACCGATAACAAAGAGAAAGAAGTTTCTGAGAAATTTCTTTGTATTCTGTGAAATCATCTCACAGAGTTACAGCATTCCCCTCAAGAAGTCTTTCGTTAAGACAGTTCTTGTGGAATTGGCAAAGTGATATTTGGATGCCCTTAGAGGGCTATGGTGAAAAAAGGAAATATCCTCCGATGAAATCTGGAAAGAAGCTTTCTGAGAAACTGTTTAGTGTTCTGTTAATTCATCTCAGAGAGTTACATCTGTATTTCGTGGATGTCTTTGCTAGCCTTATTTCTGTGGAATCTGAGAACAGATATTTCGGATCCCTTTGAGGACGATAGGGCCAAAGGTAATATCCTCCGATAACAAAGAGAAAGAAGCTTTCTGAGAAACTTCTTTTGGTTCTGTGAAATCATCTCACAGAGTTACAGCTTTCCCCTCCAGAATCCTTTCGCTAAGACAGTTCTTGTGGAATTGGCAAAGTGATATTTGGATGCCCTTAGAGGGCTATGGTGAAAAAGGAAATATCCTCCGATGAAATCTGGAAAGAAGCTTTCTGAGAAACTGTTTAGTGTTCTGTTAATTCATCTCAGAGAGTTACATCTGTATTTCGTGGATGTCTTTGCTAGCCTTATTTCTGTGGAATCTGAGAACAGATATTTCGGATCCCTTTGAAGACTATAGGGCCAAAGGAAATATCCTCCGATAACAAAGAGAAAGAAGCTTTCTGAGAAACTTCTTTGTGTTCTGTGAAATCATCTCACAGAGTTACACCTTTCCCCTCAAGAAGCCTTTCGCCAAGACAGTTCTTGTGGAATTGGCAAAGTGATATTTGGAAGCCCTTAGAGGGCTATGGTGAAAAAGGAAATATCCTCAGATGAAATCTGGAAAGAAGCTTTCTAGAACTGCTTAGTGTTCTGTTAATTCATCTCACAAAGTTACATCTGTATGTCGTGGATCTCTTTGCTAGCCTTATTTCTGTGGAATCTGAGAACAGATATTTCGGATCCCCTTGAACACTATATGGCCAAGGGAAATATCCTCCGATAACAAAGAGAAAGAAGCTTTCTGAGAAACTTCTTTTTGTTCTGTGAAATCATCTCACAGAGTTACACCTTTCCCCTCAAGAAGCCTTTCGCTAAGACAGTTCTTGTGGAATTGGCAAAGTGATATTTGGAAGCCTATAGAAGGCTATGGTGAAAAAGGAAATATCCTCAGATGAAATCTGGAAAGAAGCTTTCTGAGAAACTGCTTAGTGTTCTGTTAATTCATCTCACAGAGTTATATCTGTATTTCGTGGAACTCTTTGCTAGCCTTATTTCTGTGGAATCTGAGAACAGATATATCGGATCCCTTTGAAGACTATAGGGCCAAAGGAAATATCCTGCGATAACAAAGAGAAAGAAGCTTTCTGAGAAACTTCTTTGTGTTCTGTGAAATCATCTCACAGAGTTACAGCTTTCCCCTCCAGAAGCCTTTCGCTAAGACAGTTCTTGTGGAACTGGCAAAGTGATATTTGGAAGCCCATAGAGGGCTACGGTGAAAAAGGAAATATCCTCAGATGAAAACTGGAAAGAAGCTTTCTCAGAAACTGCTTAGTGTTCTATTAATTCATCTCACAGAGTTACATCTGTATTTCGTGGATCTCTTTGCTAGCCTTATTTCTGTGGAATCTGAGAACAGATATTTCGGATCCCTTTGAAGACGATAGGGCCAAAGGAAATATCCTCCGATAACAAAGAGAAAGAAGCTTTCTGAGAAACTTCTTTGTGTTCTGTGAAATCATCTCATAGAGTTACAGCTTTCCCCTCAAGAAGCCTTTCGCTAAGCCACTTCTTGTGGAATTGGCAAAGTGATATTTGGAAGCCCATAGACGGCTATGGTGAAAAAGAAAATACACTCATATGAAATCTGGAAAGAAGCTTTCTGAGAAACTGCTTAGTGTTCTGTTAATTCATCTCACAGAGTTACATCTGTATTTCGTGGAACTCATTGCTAGCCTTATCTCTGTGGAATCTGAGAACAGATATTTCAGATCCCTTTGAAGATTATAGGGCCAAAGGAAATATCCTCCGATAACAAAGAGAAAGAAGCTTTCTGAGAAACTTCTTTGTGTTGTGTGAAATCATCTCACAGAGTTACAGCTTTCCCCTCAAGAAGCCTTTCGCTAAGACAGTCCTTATGGAATTGGCAAAGTGATATTTGGAAGTCCTTAGAGGGCTATGGTGAAAAAGGAAATATCCTCCGATGAAATCTGGAAAGAAGCTTTCTGAGAAACTGCTTAGTGTTCTGTTAATTCATCTCACAGAGTTACATCTGTACTTCGTGGATCTCTTTGCTAGCCTTATTTCTGTGGAATCTGAGAACAGATATTTCGGATCCCTTTGAAGACTACAGGGCCAAAGGAAATATCCTCCGATAACAAAGACAAAGAAGCTTTCTGAGAAACTTCTTTGTGTTCTGTGAAATCATCTCACAGAGGTACAGCTTTCCATAGAGGAAGCCATTCGCTAAGACAGTTCTTGTGGAATTGGCAAAGTGATATTTGGATGCCCATAGAGGGCAATGGTGAAAAAGGAAATATCCTCCGATGAAATCTGGAAAGAAGCTTTCTGAGAAACTGCTTAGTGTTCTGTTAATTCATCTCACACAGTTACATCTGTATTTCGTGGATCTCTTTGCTAGCCTTATCTCTGTGGAATCTGAGAACAGACATTTCGGATCCCTTTGAAGACTGTAGGGCCAAAGGAAATATCCTCCGATAACAAAGACAAAGAAGCTTTCTGAGAAACTTCTTTGTGTTCTGTGAAATCATCTCACAGAGGTACAGCTTTCCATATAAGAAGCCATTCGCTAAGACAGTTCTTGTGGAATTGGCAAAGTGATATTTGGATGCCCATAGAGGGCATTGGTGAAAAAGGAAATATCCTCAGATGAAATCTGGAAAGAAGCTTTCTGAGAAACTGCTTAGTGTTCTGTTAATTCATCTCACAGACTTACATCTGTATTTCGTGGATCTCTTTGCTAGCCTTATTTCTGTGGAATCTGAGAACAGATATTTCGGATCCCTTTGAAGACGATAGGGCCAAAGGAAATATCTTCCGATAACAAAGAGAAAGAAGCTTTCTGAGAAACTTCTTTTTGTTCTGTGAAATCATCTCACAGAGTTACAGCTTTCCCCTCAAGAAGCCTTTCTCTAAGACAGTTCTTGTGGAATTGGCAACGTGATATTTGGAAGCCCATAGTGGGCTATGGTGAAAAAGGAAATATCCTCAGATGAAATCTGGAAAGAAGCTTTCTGAGAAACTGCTTAGTGTTCTGTTAATTCATCTCACAGAGTTACATCTGTATTTCGTGGATCTCTTTGCTAGCCTTATTTCTGTGGAATCTGAGAACAGATATTTCGGATCCCTTTGAAGACTATAGGGCCAAAGGAAATATCCTCCGATAACAAAGAGAAAGAAGCTTTCTGAGATACTTGTTTGTGTTCTGTGAAATCATCTCACAGAGTTACAGCTTTCCCCTCAAGAAGCCTTTCGCTAAGACAGTTCTTGTGGAATTGGCAAAGTGATATTTGGAAGCCCATAGAGGGCTATATTGAAAAAGGAAATATCCTCAGATGAAATCTGGAAAGAAGCTTTCTGAGAAACTGCTTAGTGTTCTGTTAATTCATCTCACAGAGTTACATCTGTATTTCGTGGATCTCTTTGCTAGCCTTATTTCTGTGGAATCTGAGAACAGATATTTCGGATCCCTTTGAAGACTGTAGGGCCAAAGGAAATATACTCCGATAACAAAGAGAAAGAAGCTTTCTGAGAAACTTCTTTGTGTTCTGTGAAATCATCTCACAGAGTTACAGCTTTCCCCTCCTGAAGCCTTTCGCTAAGACAGTTCTTGTGGAACTGGCAAAGTGATATTTGGAAGCCCATAAAGGGCTATGGTGAAAAAGGAAATATCCTCAGATGAAATCTGGACAGAAGCTTTCTGAGAAACTGCTTAGTTTTCTGTTAATTCATCTCAGATACTTACATCTGTATTTCGTGGATGTCTTTGCTAGCCTTATTTCTGTGGAATCTGAGAACAGATATTTCGGATCCCTTTGAAGACGATAGGGCCAAAGGAAATAGCCTCCGATAACAAAGAGAAAGAAGTTTTCTGAGAAACTTCTTTGTGTTCTGTGAAATCATCTCACAGAGTTACAGCTTTCCCCTCAAGAAGCCTTTCGCTAAGACAGTTCTTGTGGAATTGGCAAAGTGATATTTGGAAGCCCATAGAGGGCTATGGTGAAAAAGGAAATATCCTCAGATGAAATCTGGAAAGAAGCTTTCTGAGAAACTGCTTAGTGTTCTGTTAATTCATCTCACAGAGTTACATCTGTATTTCGTGGATCTCTTTGCTAGCCTTATTTCTGTGGAATCTGAGAACAGATATTTCGGTTCCCTTTGAAGACTATAGGGCCAAAGGAAATATCCTCCGATAACAAAGACAAAGAAGCTTTCTCAGAAACTTCTTTGTGTTCTGTGAAATCATCTCACAGAGTTACACCTTTCCCCTCAAGAAGCCTTTCGCCAAGACAGTTCTTGTGGAATTGGCAAAGTGATATTTGGAAGCCCTTAGAGGGCTATGGTGAAAAAGGAAATATCCTCAGATGAAATCTGGAAAGAAGCTTTCTAGAACTGCTTAGTGTTCTGTTAATTCATCTCACAAAGTTACATCTGTATTTCGTGGATCTCTTTGCTAGCCTTATTTCTGTGGAATCTGAGAACAGGTATTTCGGATCCCTTTGAAGACGATAGGGCCAAAGGAAATATCCACCGATAACAAAGAGAAAGAAGCTTTCTGAGAAACTTCTTTGTGTTCTGTGAAATCATCTCACAGAGTTACAGACTTCCACTCAAGAAGTCTTTCGTAAAGACAGTTCTTGTGGAATTGGCAAAGTGATATTTGGATGCCCTTAGAGGGCTATGGTGAAAAAGGAAATATCCTCCATTGAAATCTGGAAAGAAGCTTTCTGAGAAACTGCTTAGTGTTCTGTTAATTCATCTCACAGAGTTACATCTGTACTTCGTGGATCTCTTTGCTAGCCTTATTTCTGTGGAATCTGAGAACAGATATTTCGGATCCCTTTGAAGACTATAGGGCCAAAGGAAATATCCTCCAATAACAAAGATAAAGAAGGTTTCTGAGAAACTTCTTTGTGTTCTGTGAAATCATCTCACAGAGGTACAGCTTTCCATAGAAGAAGCCATTCGCTAAGACAGTTCTTGTGGAATTGGCAAAGTGATATTTGGATGCCCATAGAGGGCTATGGTGAAAAAGGAAATATCCTCAGATGAAATCTGGAAAGAAGCTTTCTGAGAAACTGCTTAGTGTTCTGTTAATTCATCTCACAGAGTTACATCTGTACTTCGTGGATCTCTTTGCTAGCTTTATTTCTGTTGAATCTGAGAACAGACATTTCAGATCCCTTTGAAGACTATAGGGCCAAAGGAATTATCCTCCGATAACAAAGACAAAGAAGCTTTCTGAGAAACTTCTTTGTGTTCTGTGAAATCATCTCACAGAGGTACAGCTTTCCATAGAAGAAGCCATTCGCTAAGACAGTTCTTGTGGAATTGGCAAAGTGATATTTGGATGCCCATAGAGGGCAATGGTGAAAAAGGAAATATCCTCAGATGAAATCTGGAAAGAAGCTTTCTGAGAAACTGCTTAGTGTTCTGTTAATTCATCTCACAGACTTACATCTGTATTTCGTGGATCTCTTTGCTAGCCTTATTTCTGTGGAATCAGAGAACAGATATTTCGGATCCCTTTGAAGACGATAGGGCCAAAGGAAATATCCTCCGATAACAAAGAGAAAGAAGCTTTCTGAGAAACTTCTTTGTGTTCTGTGAAATCATCTCACAGAGTTACAGCTTTCCCCTCAAGAAGCCTTTCTCTAAGACAGTTCTTGTGGAATTGGCAACGTGATATTGGGAAGCCCATAGAGGGCTATGGTGAAAAAGGAAATATCCACAGATGAAATCTGGAAAGAAGCTTTCTGAGAAACTGCTTAGTGTTCTGTTAATTCATCTCACAGAGTTACATCTGTATGTCGTGGATCTCTTTGCTAGCCTTATTTCTGTGGAATCTGAGAACAGATATTTCGGATCCCCTAGAACACTATATGGCCAAAGGAAATATCCTCCGATAACAAAGAGAAAGAAGCTTTCTGAGATACTTGTTTGTGTTCTGTGAAATCATCTCACAGAGTTACAGCTTTCCCCTCAAGAAGCCTTTCGCTAAGACAGTTCTTGTGGAATTGGCAAAGTGATATTTGGAAGCCCATAGAGGGCTATATTGAAAAAGGAAATATCCTCAGATGAAATCTGGAAAGAAGCTTTCTGAGAAACTGCTTAGTGTTCTGTTAATTCATCTCACAGAGTTACATCTGTATTTCGTGGATCTCTTTGCTAGCCTTATTTCTGCGGAATCTGAGAACAGATATTTCGGATCCCTTTGAAGACTGTAGGGCCAAAGGAAATATACTCCGATAACAAAGAGAAAGAAGCTTTCTGAGAAACTTCTTTGTGTTCTGTGAAATCATCTCACAGAGTTACAGCTTTCCCCTCCTGAAGCCTTTCGCTAAGACAGTTCTTGTGGAACTGGCAAAGTGATATTTGGAAGCCCATAAAGGGCTATGGTGAAAAAGGAAATATCCTCAGATGAAATCTGGACAGAAGCTTTCTGAGAAACTGCTTAGTGTTCTGTTAATTCATCTCAGATACTTACATCTGTATTTCGTGGATGTCTTTGCTAGCCTTATTTCTGTGGAATCTGAGAACAGACATTTCGGATCCCTTTGAAGACTATAGGGCCAAAGGAAATATCCTCCGATAACAAAGACAAAGAAGCTTTCTGAGAAACTTCTTTGTGTTCTGTGAAATCATCTCACAGAGTTACAGCTTTCCCCTCAAGAAGCCTTTCGCTAAGACATTTCTTGTGGAATTGGCAAAGTGATATTTGGAAGCCCATAGAGGTCTATGGTGAAAAAGGAAATATACTCAGATGAAATCTGGAAAGAAGCTTTCTGAGAAACGGCTTAGTGTTCTGTTAATTCATCTCACAGAGTTACATCTGTATTTCGTGGATCTCTTTGCTAGCCTTATTTCTCTGGAATCTGAGAACAGATATTTCGGATCCCTTTGAAGACTACAGGGCCAAAGGAAATATCCTCCGATAACAAAGACAAAGAAGCTTTCTGAGAAACTTCTTTGTGTTCTGTGAAATCATCTCACAGTGTTACAGCTTTCCCCTCAACAAGCCTTTCGTTAAGCCAGTTCTTGTGGAATTTGCAAAGTGATATTGGGAAGCCCATAGAGGGCTATGGTGAAAAAGGAAATATCCTCAGATGAAATCTGGAAAGAAGCTTTCTGAGAAACTGGTTAGTGTTCTGTTAATTCATCTCACAGAGTTACATCTGTATTTCGTGGATCTCTTTGCTAGCCTTATTTCTGTGGAATCTGAGAACAGATATTTCGGAACCCCTTGAACACTATATGGCCAAAGGAAATATCCTCCGATAACAAAGAGAAAGAAGCTTTCTGAGAAACTTCTTTGTGTTCTGTGAAATCATCTCACAGAGGTACAGCTTTCCATAGAAGAAGCCATTCGCTAAGACAGTTCTTGTGGAACTGGCAAAGTGATATTTGGATGCCCTTAGAGGGCAATGGTGAAAAAGGAAATATCCTCAGATGAAATCTGGAAAGAAGCTTTCTGAGAAACTGCTTAGTGTTCTGTTAATTCATCTCACAGAGTTACATCTGTAGTTCGTGGATCTCTTTGCTAGCCTTATTTCTGTGGAATCTGGGAACAGATATTTCGGATCCCTTTGAAGACTATAGGGCCAAAGGAAATATCCTCCGATAACAAAGACAAAGAAGCTATCTGAGAAACTTCTTTGTGTTCTGTGAAATCATCTCACAGAGATACAGCTTTCCCTTCAAGAAGCCTTTCGTTAAGCCAGTTCTTGTGGAATTGGCAAAGTGATATTGGGAAGCCCATAGAGGGCTATGGTGAAAAAGGAAATATCCTCAGATGAAATCTGCAAAGAAGCTTTCTGAGTAACTGCTTAGTGTTCTGTTAATACATCTCACAGACTTACATCTGTATTTCGTGGATCTCTTTACTAGCCTTATTTCTGTGGAATCTGAGAACAGATATTTCGGATCCCCTTGAAGACTATATGGCCAAAGGAAATATCCTCCGATAACAAAGAGAAAGAAGCTTTCTGAGAAACTTCTTTGTGTTCTGTGAAATCATCTCACAGAGTTACACCTTTCCCCTCAGGAACCCTTTCGCTAAGACAGTTCTTGTGGAATTGGCAAAGTGATATTTGGAAGCCCATAGAGGGCTATGGTGAAAAAGGAAATATCCTCAGATGAAATCTGGAAACAAGCTTTCTGAGAAACTGCTTAGTGTTCTGTTAATTCACCTCACAGAGTTACATCTGTATTTCGTGGATCTCTTTGCTAGCCTTATTTCTGTGGAATCTGAGAACAGATATTTCGGAACCCTTTGAAGACTACAGGGCCAAAGGAAATATCCTCCGATAACAAAGACAAAGAAGCTTTCTGAGAAACTTCTTTGTGTTCTGTGAAATCATCTCACAGAGTTACAGCTTTCCCCTCCAGAAGCCTTTCGCTAAGACAGTTCTTGTGGAACTGGCAAAGTGATATTTGGAAGCCCATAGAGGGCTATGGTGAAAAAGGAAATATCCTCCGATGAAATCTGGAAAGAAGCTTTCTGAGAAACTGCTTAGTGTTCTTAATTCATCTAACAGAGTTACATCTGTATTTCGTGGATCTCTTTGCTAGCCTTATTTCTGTGGAATCTGAGAACAGATATTTCGGATCCCTTTGAAGATTACAGGGCCAAAGGAAATATCCTCCGATAACAAAGACAAAGAAGCTTTCTGAGAAACTTCTTTGTGTTCTGTGAAATCATCTCACAGAGATACAGCTTTCCCCTCAAGAAGCCTTTCGCTAAGCCAATTCTTGTGGAATTGGCAAAGTGATATTGGGAAGCCCATAGAGGGCTATGGTGAAAAAGGAAATATCCTCAGATGAAATCTGGAAAGAAGCTTTCTGAGAAACTTCTTAGTGTTCTGTTAATTCATCTCACAGAGTTACATCTGTATTTCGTGGATCTCTTTGCTAACCTTATTTCTGTATAATCTGAGAACAGATATTTCGGATCGCTTTGAAGACTGTAGGGCCAAAGGAATTATCCTCCGATAACAAAGAGAAAGAAGCTTTCTGAGAAACTTCTTTGTGTCCTGTGAAATCATCTCACGGAGTTACACCTTTCCCCTCCAGAAGCTTTTCGATAAGACAGTTCTTGTGGAATTGGCAAAGTGATATTTGGAAGCCCATAAAGGGCTATGGTGAAAAAGGAGATATCGTCAGATGAAATCTGGAAAGAAGCTTTCTGAGAAACTGCTTAGTGTTCTGTTAATTCATCTCACAGACTTACATCAGTATTTCGTGGATCTCTTTGCTAGCCTTATTTCTGTGGAATCTGAGAACAGATATTTCGGATCCCTTTGAGGACTATAGGGCCAAAGGAATATCCTCCGATAACAAAGAGAAAGAAGCTTTCTGAGAAACTTCTTTTTGTTCTGTGAAATCATCTCACAGAGTTACAGCTTTCCCCTCCATAAGCCTTTCGCTAAGACAGTTCTTGTGGAATTGGCAAAGTGATATTTGGAAGCCCCTAGAGGGCTATGGTGAAAAAGGAAATATCCTCAGATGAAATCTGGAAAGAAGCTTTCTCAGAAACTGCTTAGTGTTCTGTTAATTCATCTCACAGAGTTACATCTGTATTTCGTGTCTCTTTGCTAGCCATATTTCTGTGGAATCTGGGAACAGATATTTCGGATACCTTTGAAGACTATAGGGCCAAAGGAAATATCCTCCTATAACAAAGAGAAAGAAGCTTTCTGAGAAACTTGTTTGTGTTCTTTGAAATCATATCACAGAGTTACAGCTTTCCCCTCAAGAAGCCTTTCGCTAAGACAGTTCTTGTGGAATTGGCAAAGTGATATTTGCAAGCCCATAGAAGGCTATGGTGAAAAAGGAAATATCCTCAGATGAAATCTGGAAAGAAGCTTTCTGAGAAACTGCTGAGTGTTCTGTTAATTCATCTCACAGAGTTACATCTGTATTTCGTGGATCTCTTTGCTAGCCTTACTTCTGTGGAATCTGAGAACAGATATTTCGGATACCTTTGAAGACTATAGGGCCAAAGGAAATATCCTGCGATAACAAAGAGAAAGAAGCTTTCTGAGAAACTTCTTTGTGTTCTGTGAAATCCTCTCACAGAGTTACAGCTTTCCCCTCCAGAAGACTTTCGCTAAGACAGTTCTTGTGGAACTGGCAAAGTGATATTTGGAAGCCCATAGTGGGCTATGGTGAAAAAGGGTATATCCTCAGATGAAATCTGGAAAGAAGCTTTCTGAGAAACTGCTTAGTGTTCTGTTAATTCATCTCACAGACTTACATCTGTATTTCGTGGATCTCTTTGCTAGCCTTATTTCTGTGGAATCTGAGAACAGATATTTCGGATCCCTTTGAAGACTACAGGGCCAAAGGAAATATCCTCCGATAACAAAGACAAAGAACCTTTCTGAGAAACTTCTTTGTGTTCTGTGAAATCATCTCACAGTGTTACAGCTTTCCCCTCAACAAGCCTTTCGTTAAGCCAGTTCTTGTGGAATTGAAAAAGTGATATTTGGAAGCCCATAGAGGGCTATGGTGAAAAAGGAAATATCCTCAGATGAAATCTGGAAAGAAGCTTTCTGAGAAACTGGTTAGTGTTCTGTTAATTCATCTCGCAGAGTTACATCTGTATGTCGTGGATCTCTTTGCTAGCCTTATTTCTGTGGAATCTGAGAACAGATATTTCGGATCCCCTTGAACACTATATGGCCAAAGGAAATATCCTCCGATAACAAAGAGAAAGAAGCTTTCTGAGAAACTTCTTTCTGTTCTGTGAAATCATCTCACAGAGTTACAGCTTTCCCCTCAACAAGCCTTTCGTTAAGCCAGTTCTTGTGGAATTGGCAAAGTGATATTGGGAAGCCCATAGAGGGCTATGGTGAAAAAGGAAATATCCTCAGAAGAAATCTGGAAAGAAGCTTTCTGAGAAACTGCTTAGTGTTCTGTTAATTCATCTCACAGAGTTACATCTGTATTTAGTGGATCTCTTTGCTTGCCTTATTTCTGTTGAATCTGAGAACAGATATTTCGGATCCCTTTGAAGACTATAGGGCCAAATGAAATATCCTGCGATAACAAAGAGAAAGAAGCTTTCTGAGAAACTTCTTTGCGTTCTGTGAAATCATCTCACAGAGTTACAGCTTTCCCCTCCAGAAGCCTTCGCTAAGACAGTTCTTGTGGAACTGGAAAAGTGATATTTGGAAGCCCATAGAGAGCTATGGTGAAAAAGGAAATATCCTCAGATGAAATCTGGAAAGAAGCTTTCTGAGAAACTGCTTAGTGTTCTGTTAATTCATCTCACAGAGTTACATCTGCATTTCGTGGATCTCTTTGCTAGCCTTATTTCTGTGGAATCTGAGAACAGATATTTCGGATCCCTTTGAAGACTATAGGGCCAAAGGAAGTATCCTCCGATAACAAAGAGAAAGAAGCTTTCTGAGAAACTTCTTTGTGTTCTGTGAAATCATGTCATAGAGTTACAGCTTTCCCCTCAAGAAGCCTTTCGCTAAGCCAGTTCTTGTCGAATTGGCAAAGTGATATTTGGAAGCCCATAGACGGCTATGGTGAAAAAGAAAATATACTCAGATGAAATCTGGAAAGAAGCTTTCTGAGAAACTGCTTAGTGTTCTGTTAATTCATCTCACAGAGTTACATCTGTATTTCGTGGATCTCTTTGCTAGCCTTATCTCTGTGGAATCTGAGAACAGATATTTCAGATCCCTTTGAAGACTATAGGGCCAAAGGAAATATCCACCGATAACAAAGAGAAAGAAGTTTCTGAGAAATTTCTTTGTATTCTGTGAAATCATCTCACAGAGTTACAGCATTCCCCTCAAGAAGTCTTTCGTTAAGACAGTTCTTGTGGAATTGGCAAAGTGATATTTGGATGCCCTTAGAGGGCTATGGTGAAAAAAGGAAATATCCTCCGATGAAATCTGGAAAGAAGCTTTCTGAGAAACTGTTTAGTGTTCTGTTAATTCATCTCAGAGAGTTACATCTGTATTTCGTGGATGTCTTTGCTAGCCTTATTTCTGTGGAATCTGAGAACAGATATTTCGGATCCCTTTGAGGACGATAGGGCCAAAGGTAATATCCTCCGATAACAAAGAGAAAGAAGCTTTCTGAGAAACTTCTTTTGGTTCTGTGAAATCATCTCACAGAGTTACAGCTTTCCCCTCCAGAATCCTTTCGCTAAGACAGTTCTTGTGGAATTGGCAAAGTGATATTTGGATGCCCTTAGAGGGCTATGGTGAAAAAGGAAATATCCTCCGATGAAATCTGGAAAGAAGCTTTCTGAGAAACTGTTTAGTGTTCTGTTAATTCATCTCAGAGAGTTACATCTGTATTTCGTGGATGTCTTTGCTAGCCTTATTTCTGTGGAATCTGAGAACAGATATTTCGGATCCCTTTGAAGACTATAGGGCCAAAGGAAATATCCTCCGATAACAAAGAGAAAGAAGCTTTCTGAGAAACTTCTTTGTGTTCTGTGAAATCATCTCACAGAGTTACACCTTTCCCCTCAAGAAGCCTTTCGCCAAGACAGTTCTTGTGGAATTGGCAAAGTGATATTTGGAAGCCCTTAGAGGGCTATGGTGAAAAAGGAAATATCCTCAGATGAAATCTGGAAAGAAGCTTTCTAGAACTGCTTAGTGTTCTGTTAATTCATCTCACAAAGTTACATCTGTATGTCGTGGATCTCTTTGCTAGCCTTATTTCTGTGGAATCTGAGAACAGATATTTCGGATCCCCTTGAACACTATATGGCCAAGGGAAATATCCTCCGATAACAAAGAGAAAGAAGCTTTCTGAGAAACTTCTTTTTGTTCTGTGAAATCATCTCACAGAGTTACACCTTTCCCCTCAAGAAGCCTTTCGCTAAGACAGTTCTTGTGGAATTGGCAAAGTGATATTTGGAAGCCTATAGAAGGCTATGGTGAAAAAGGAAATATCCTCAGATGAAATCTGGAAAGAAGCTTTCTGAGAAACTGCTTAGTGTTCTGTTAATTCATCTCACAGAGTTATATCTGTATTTCGTGGAACTCTTTGCTAGCCTTATTTCTGTGGAATCTGAGAACAGATATATCGGATCCCTTTGAAGACTATAGGGCCAAAGGAAATATCCTGCGATAACAAAGAGAAAGAAGCTTTCTGAGAAACTTCTTTGTGTTCTGTGAAATCATCTCACAGAGTTACAGCTTTCCCCTCCAGAAGCCTTTCGCTAAGACAGTTCTTGTGGAACTGGCAAAGTGATATTTGGAAGCCCATAGAGGGCTACGGTGAAAAAGGAAATATCCTCAGATGAAAACTGGAAAGAAGCTTTCTCAGAAACTGCTTAGTGTTCTATTAATTCATCTCACAGAGTTACATCTGTATTTCGTGGATCTCTTTGCTAGCCTTATTTCTGTGGAATCTGAGAACAGATATTTCGGATCCCTTTGAAGACGATAGGGCCAAAGGAAATATCCTCCGATAACAAAGAGAAAGAAGCTTTCTGAGAAACTTCTTTGTGTTCTGTGAAATCATCTCATAGAGTTACAGCTTTCCCCTCAAGAAGCCTTTCGCTAAGCCACTTCTTGTGGAATTGGCAAAGTGATATTTGGAAGCCCATAGACGGCTATGGTGAAAAAGAAAATACACTCATATGAAATCTGGAAAGAAGCTTTCTGAGAAACTGCTTAGTGTTCTGTTAATTCATCTCACAGAGTTACATCTGTATTTCGTGGAACTCATTGCTAGCCTTATCTCTGTGGAATCTGAGAACAGATATTTCAGATCCCTTTGAAGATTATAGGGCCAAAGGAAATATCCTCCGATAACAAAGAGAAAGAAGCTTTCTGAGAAACTTCTTTGTGTTGTGTGAAATCATCTCACAGAGTTACAGCTTTCCCCTCAAGAAGCCTTTCGCTAAGACAGTCCTTATGGAATTGGCAAAGTGATATTTGGAAGTCCTTAGAGGGCTATGGTGAAAAAGGAAATATCCTCCGATGAAATCTGGAAAGAAGCTTTCTGAGAAACTGCTTAGTGTTCTGTTAATTCATCTCACAGAGTTACATCTGTACTTCGTGGATCTCTTTGCTAGCCTTATTTCTGTGGAATCTGAGAACAGATATTTCGGATCCCTTTGAAGACTACAGGGCCAAAGGAAATATCCTCCGATAACAAAGACAAAGAAGCTTTCTGAGAAACTTCTTTGTGTTCTGTGAAATCATCTCACAGAGGTACAGCTTTCCATAGAGGAAGCCATTCGCTAAGACAGTTCTTGTGGAATTGGCAAAGTGATATTTGGATGCCCATAGAGGGCAATGGTGAAAAAGGAAATATCCTCCGATGAAATCTGGAAAGAAGCTTTCTGAGAAACTGCTTAGTGTTCTGTTAATTCATCTCACACAGTTACATCTGTATTTCGTGGATCTCTTTGCTAGCCTTATCTCTGTGGAATCTGAGAACAGACATTTCGGATCCCTTTGAAGACTGTAGGGCCAAAGGAAATATCCTCCGATAACAAAGACAAAGAAGCTTTCTGAGAAACTTCTTTGTGTTCTGTGAAATCATCTCACAGAGGTACAGCTTTCCATATAAGAAGCCATTCGCTAAGACAGTTCTTGTGGAATTGGCAAAGTGATATTTGGATGCCCATAGAGGGCATTGGTGAAAAAGGAAATATCCTCAGATGAAATCTGGAAAGAAGCTTTCTGAGAAACTGCTTAGTGTTCTGTTAATTCATCTCACAGACTTACATCTGTATTTCGTGGATCTCTTTGCTAGCCTTATTTCTGTGGAATCTGAGAACAGATATTTCGGATCCCTTTGAAGACGATAGGGCCAAAGGAAATATCTTCCGATAACAAAGAGAAAGAAGCTTTCTGAGAAACTTCTTTTTGTTCTGTGAAATCATCTCACAGAGTTACAGCTTTCCCCTCAAGAAGCCTTTCTCTAAGACAGTTCTTGTGGAATTGGCAACGTGATATTTGGAAGCCCATAGTGGGCTATGGTGAAAAAGGAAATATCCTCAGATGAAATCTGGAAAGAAGCTTTCTGAGAAACTGCTTAGTGTTCTGTTAATTCATCTCACAGAGTTACATCTGTATTTCGTGGATCTCTTTGCTAGCCTTATTTCTGTGGAATCTGAGAACAGATATTTCGGATCCCTTTGAAGACTATAGGGCCAAAGGAAATATCCTCCGATAACAAAGAGAAAGAAGCTTTCTGAGATACTTGTTTGTGTTCTGTGAAATCATCTCACAGAGTTACAGCTTTCCCCTCAAGAAGCCTTTCGCTAAGACAGTTCTTGTGGAATTGGCAAAGTGATATTTGGAAGCCCATAGAGGGCTATATTGAAAAAGGAAATATCCTCAGATGAAATCTGGAAAGAAGCTTTCTGAGAAACTGCTTAGTGTTCTGTTAATTCATCTCACAGAGTTACATCTGTATTTCGTGGATCTCTTTGCTAGCCTTATTTCTGTGGAATCTGAGAACAGATATTTCGGATCCCTTTGAAGACTGTAGGGCCAAAGGAAATATACTCCGATAACAAAGAGAAAGAAGCTTTCTGAGAAACTTCTTTGTGTTCTGTGAAATCATCTCACAGAGTTACAGCTTTCCCCTCCTGAAGCCTTTCGCTAAGACAGTTCTTGTGGAACTGGCAAAGTGATATTTGGAAGCCCATAAAGGGCTATGGTGAAAAAGGAAATATCCTCAGATGAAATCTGGACAGAAGCTTTCTGAGAAACTGCTTAGTTTTCTGTTAATTCATCTCAGATACTTACATCTGTATTTCGTGGATGTCTTTGCTAGCCTTATTTCTGTGGAATCTGAGAACAGATATTTCGGATCCCTTTGAAGACGATAGGGCCAAAGGAAATAGCCTCCGATAACAAAGAGAAAGAAGTTTTCTGAGAAACTTCTTTGTGTTCTGTGAAATCATCTCACAGAGTTACAGCTTTCCCCTCAAGAAGCCTTTCGCTAAGACAGTTCTTGTGGAATTGGCAAAGTGATATTTGGAAGCCCATAGAGGGCTATGGTGAAAAAGGAAATATCCTCAGATGAAATCTGGAAAGAAGCTTTCTGAGAAACTGCTTAGTGTTCTGTTAATTCATCTCACAGAGTTACATCTGTATTTCGTGGATCTCTTTGCTAGCCTTATTTCTGTGGAATCTGAGAACAGATATTTCGGTTCCCTTTGAAGACTATAGGGCCAAAGGAAATATCCTCCGATAACAAAGACAAAGAAGCTTTCTCAGAAACTTCTTTGTGTTCTGTGAAATCATCTCACAGAGTTACACCTTTCCCCTCAAGAAGCCTTTCGCCAAGACAGTTCTTGTGGAATTGGCAAAGTGATATTTGGAAGCCCTTAGAGGGCTATGGTGAAAAAGGAAATATCCTCAGATGAAATCTGGAAAGAAGCTTTCTAGAACTGCTTAGTGTTCTGTTAATTCATCTCACAAAGTTACATCTGTATTTCGTGGATCTCTTTGCTAGCCTTATTTCTGTGGAATCTGAGAACAGGTATTTCGGATCCCTTTGAAGACGATAGGGCCAAAGGAAATATCCACCGATAACAAAGAGAAAGAAGCTTTCTGAGAAACTTCTTTGTGTTCTGTGAAATCATCTCACAGAGTTACAGACTTCCACTCAAGAAGTCTTTCGTAAAGACAGTTCTTGTGGAATTGGCAAAGTGATATTTGGATGCCCTTAGAGGGCTATGGTGAAAAAGGAAATATCCTCCATTGAAATCTGGAAAGAAGCTTTCTGAGAAACTGCTTAGTGTTCTGTTAATTCATCTCACAGAGTTACATCTGTACTTCGTGGATCTCTTTGCTAGCCTTATTTCTGTGGAATCTGAGAACAGATATTTCGGATCCCTTTGAAGACTATAGGGCCAAAGGAAATATCCTCCAATAACAAAGATAAAGAAGGTTTCTGAGAAACTTCTTTGTGTTCTGTGAAATCATCTCACAGAGGTACAGCTTTCCATAGAAGAAGCCATTCGCTAAGACAGTTCTTGTGGAATTGGCAAAGTGATATTTGGATGCCCATAGAGGGCTATGGTGAAAAAGGAAATATCCTCAGATGAAATCTGGAAAGAAGCTTTCTGAGAAACTGCTTAGTGTTCTGTTAATTCATCTCACAGAGTTACATCTGTACTTCGTGGATCTCTTTGCTAGCTTTATTTCTGTTGAATCTGAGAACAGACATTTCAGATCCCTTTGAAGACTATAGGGCCAAAGGAATTATCCTCCGATAACAAAGACAAAGAAGCTTTCTGAGAAACTTCTTTGTGTTCTGTGAAATCATCTCACAGAGGTACAGCTTTCCATAGAAGAAGCCATTCGCTAAGACAGTTCTTGTGGAATTGGCAAAGTGATATTTGGATGCCCATAGAGGGCAATGGTGAAAAAGGAAATATCCTCAGATGAAATCTGGAAAGAAGCTTTCTGAGAAACTGCTTAGTGTTCTGTTAATTCATCTCACAGACTTACATCTGTATTTCGTGGATCTCTTTGCTAGCCTTATTTCTGTGGAATCAGAGAACAGATATTTCGGATCCCTTTGAAGACGATAGGGCCAAAGGAAATATCCTCCGATAACAAAGAGAAAGAAGCTTTCTGAGAAACTTCTTTGTGTTCTGTGAAATCATCTCACAGAGTTACAGCTTTCCCCTCAAGAAGCCTTTCTCTAAGACAGTTCTTGTGGAATTGGCAACGTGATATTGGGAAGCCCATAGAGGGCTATGGTGAAAAAGGAAATATCCACAGATGAAATCTGGAAAGAAGCTTTCTGAGAAACTGCTTAGTGTTCTGTTAATTCATCTCACAGAGTTACATCTGTATGTCGTGGATCTCTTTGCTAGCCTTATTTCTGTGGAATCTGAGAACAGATATTTCGGATCCCCTAGAACACTATATGGCCAAAGGAAATATCCTCCGATAACAAAGAGAAAGAAGCTTTCTGAGATACTTGTTTGTGTTCTGTGAAATCATCTCACAGAGTTACAGCTTTCCCCTCAAGAAGCCTTTCGCTAAGACAGTTCTTGTGGAATTGGCAAAGTGATATTTGGAAGCCCATAGAGGGCTATATTGAAAAAGGAAATATCCTCAGATGAAATCTGGAAAGAAGCTTTCTGAGAAACTGCTTAGTGTTCTGTTAATTCATCTCACAGAGTTACATCTGTATTTCGTGGATCTCTTTGCTAGCCTTATTTCTGCGGAATCTGAGAACAGATATTTCGGATCCCTTTGAAGACTGTAGGGCCAAAGGAAATATACTCCGATAACAAAGAGAAAGAAGCTTTCTGAGAAACTTCTTTGTGTTCTGTGAAATCATCTCACAGAGTTACAGCTTTCCCCTCCTGAAGCCTTTCGCTAAGACAGTTCTTGTGGAACTGGCAAAGTGATATTTGGAAGCCCATAAAGGGCTATGGTGAAAAAGGAAATATCCTCAGATGAAATCTGGACAGAAGCTTTCTGAGAAACTGCTTAGTGTTCTGTTAATTCATCTCAGATACTTACATCTGTATTTCGTGGATGTCTTTGCTAGCCTTATTTCTGTGGAATCTGAGAACAGACATTTCGGATCCCTTTGAAGACTATAGGGCCAAAGGAAATATCCTCCGATAACAAAGACAAAGAAGCTTTCTGAGAAACTTCTTTGTGTTCTGTGAAATCATCTCACAGAGTTACAGCTTTCCCCTCAAGAAGCCTTTCGCTAAGACATTTCTTGTGGAATTGGCAAAGTGATATTTGGAAGCCCATAGAGGTCTATGGTGAAAAAGGAAATATACTCAGATGAAATCTGGAAAGAAGCTTTCTGAGAAACGGCTTAGTGTTCTGTTAATTCATCTCACAGAGTTACATCTGTATTTCGTGGATCTCTTTGCTAGCCTTATTTCTCTGGAATCTGAGAACAGATATTTCGGATCCCTTTGAAGACTACAGGGCCAAAGGAAATATCCTCCGATAACAAAGACAAAGAAGCTTTCTGAGAAACTTCTTTGTGTTCTGTGAAATCATCTCACAGTGTTACAGCTTTCCCCTCAACAAGCCTTTCGTTAAGCCAGTTCTTGTGGAATTTGCAAAGTGATATTGGGAAGCCCATAGAGGGCTATGGTGAAAAAGGAAATATCCTCAGATGAAATCTGGAAAGAAGCTTTCTGAGAAACTGGTTAGTGTTCTGTTAATTCATCTCACAGAGTTACATCTGTATTTCGTGGATCTCTTTGCTAGCCTTATTTCTGTGGAATCTGAGAACAGATATTTCGGAACCCCTTGAACACTATATGGCCAAAGGAAATATCCTCCGATAACAAAGAGAAAGAAGCTTTCTGAGAAACTTCTTTGTGTTCTGTGAAATCATCTCACAGAGGTACAGCTTTCCATAGAAGAAGCCATTCGCTAAGACAGTTCTTGTGGAACTGGCAAAGTGATATTTGGATGCCCTTAGAGGGCAATGGTGAAAAAGGAAATATCCTCAGATGAAATCTGGAAAGAAGCTTTCTGAGAAACTGCTTAGTGTTCTGTTAATTCATCTCACAGAGTTACATCTGTAGTTCGTGGATCTCTTTGCTAGCCTTATTTCTGTGGAATCTGGGAACAGATATTTCGGATCCCTTTGAAGACTATAGGGCCAAAGGAAATATCCTCCGATAACAAAGACAAAGAAGCTATCTGAGAAACTTCTTTGTGTTCTGTGAAATCATCTCACAGAGATACAGCTTTCCCTTCAAGAAGCCTTTCGTTAAGCCAGTTCTTGTGGAATTGGCAAAGTGATATTGGGAAGCCCATAGAGGGCTATGGTGAAAAAGGAAATATCCTCAGATGAAATCTGCAAAGAAGCTTTCTGAGTAACTGCTTAGTGTTCTGTTAATACATCTCACAGACTTACATCTGTATTTCGTGGATCTCTTTACTAGCCTTATTTCTGTGGAATCTGAGAACAGATATTTCGGATCCCCTTGAAGACTATATGGCCAAAGGAAATATCCTCCGATAACAAAGAGAAAGAAGCTTTCTGAGAAACTTCTTTGTGTTCTGTGAAATCATCTCACAGAGTTACACCTTTCCCCTCAGGAACCCTTTCGCTAAGACAGTTCTTGTGGAATTGGCAAAGTGATATTTGGAAGCCCATAGAGGGCTATGGTGAAAAAGGAAATATCCTCAGATGAAATCTGGAAACAAGCTTTCTGAGAAACTGCTTAGTGTTCTGTTAATTCACCTCACAGAGTTACATCTGTATTTCGTGGATCTCTTTGCTAGCCTTATTTCTGTGGAATCTGAGAACAGATATTTCGGAACCCTTTGAAGACTACAGGGCCAAAGGAAATATCCTCCGATAACAAAGACAAAGAAGCTTTCTGAGAAACTTCTTTGTGTTCTGTGAAATCATCTCACAGAGTTACAGCTTTCCCCTCCAGAAGCCTTTCGCTAAGACAGTTCTTGTGGAACTGGCAAAGTGATATTTGGAAGCCCATAGAGGGCTATGGTGAAAAAGGAAATATCCTCCGATGAAATCTGGAAAGAAGCTTTCTGAGAAACTGCTTAGTGTTCTTAATTCATCTAACAGAGTTACATCTGTATTTCGTGGATCTCTTTGCTAGCCTTATTTCTGTGGAATCTGAGAACAGATATTTCGGATCCCTTTGAAGATTACAGGGCCAAAGGAAATATCCTCCGATAACAAAGACAAAGAAGCTTTCTGAGAAACTTCTTTGTGTTCTGTGAAATCATCTCACAGAGATACAGCTTTCCCCTCAAGAAGCCTTTCGCTAAGCCAATTCTTGTGGAATTGGCAAAGTGATATTGGGAAGCCCATAGAGGGCTATGGTGAAAAAGGAAATATCCTCAGATGAAATCTGGAAAGAAGCTTTCTGAGAAACTTCTTAGTGTTCTGTTAATTCATCTCACAGAGTTACATCTGTATTTCGTGGATCTCTTTGCTAACCTTATTTCTGTATAATCTGAGAACAGATATTTCGGATCGCTTTGAAGACTGTAGGGCCAAAGGAATTATCCTCCGATAACAAAGAGAAAGAAGCTTTCTGAGAAACTTCTTTGTGTCCTGTGAAATCATCTCACGGAGTTACACCTTTCCCCTCCAGAAGCTTTTCGATAAGACAGTTCTTGTGGAATTGGCAAAGTGATATTTGGAAGCCCATAAAGGGCTATGGTGAAAAAGGAGATATCGTCAGATGAAATCTGGAAAGAAGCTTTCTGAGAAACTGCTTAGTGTTCTGTTAATTCATCTCACAGACTTACATCAGTATTTCGTGGATCTCTTTGCTAGCCTTATTTCTGTGGAATCTGAGAACAGATATTTCGGATCCCTTTGAGGACTATAGGGCCAAAGGAATATCCTCCGATAACAAAGAGAAAGAAGCTTTCTGAGAAACTTCTTTTTGTTCTGTGAAATCATCTCACAGAGTTACAGCTTTCCCCTCCATAAGCCTTTCGCTAAGACAGTTCTTGTGGAATTGGCAAAGTGATATTTGGAAGCCCCTAGAGGGCTATGGTGAAAAAGGAAATATCCTCAGATGAAATCTGGAAAGAAGCTTTCTCAGAAACTGCTTAGTGTTCTGTTAATTCATCTCACAGAGTTACATCTGTATTTCGTGTCTCTTTGCTAGCCATATTTCTGTGGAATCTGGGAACAGATATTTCGGATACCTTTGAAGACTATAGGGCCAAAGGAAATATCCTCCTATAACAAAGAGAAAGAAGCTTTCTGAGAAACTTGTTTGTGTTCTTTGAAATCATATCACAGAGTTACAGCTTTCCCCTCAAGAAGCCTTTCGCTAAGACAGTTCTTGTGGAATTGGCAAAGTGATATTTGCAAGCCCATAGAAGGCTATGGTGAAAAAGGAAATATCCTCAGATGAAATCTGGAAAGAAGCTTTCTGAGAAACTGCTGAGTGTTCTGTTAATTCATCTCACAGAGTTACATCTGTATTTCGTGGATCTCTTTGCTAGCCTTACTTCTGTGGAATCTGAGAACAGATATTTCGGATACCTTTGAAGACTACAGGGCCAAAGGAAATATCCTCCGATAACAAAGACAAAGAAGCTTTCTGAGAAACTTCTTTGTGTTCTGTGAAATCATCTCACAGAGTTACAGCTTTCCCCTCCAGAATCCTTTCGCTGAGACAGTTCTTGTGGAATTGGCAAAGTGATATTTGGATGCCCTTAGAGGGCTATGGTGAAAAAGGAAATATCCGCTGATGAAATCTGGAAAGAAGCTTTCTGAGAAACTGCTTAGTGTTCTGTTAATTCATCTCACAGAGTTACATCTGTATTTCGTGGATCTCTTTGCTAGCCTTATTTCTGTGGAATCTGAGAACAGATATTTCGGATCCCTTTGAAGACTACAGGGCCAAAGGAAATATCCTCCGATAACAAAGACAAAGAAGCTTTCTGAGAAACTTCTTTGTGTTCTGTGAAATCATCTCACAGTGTTACAGCTTTCCCCTCAACAAGCCTTTCGTTAAGCCAGTTCTTGTGGAATTTGCAAAGTGATATTGGGAAGCCCATAGAGGGCTATGGTGAAAAAGGAAATATCCTCAGATGAAATCTGGAGAGAAGCTTTCTGAGAAACTGCTTAGTGTTCTGTTAATTCATCTCACAGAGTTACATCTGTATTTCGTGGATCTCTTTGCTAGCCTTATTTCTGTGGAATCTGAGAACAGATATTTCGGAACCCCTTGAACACTATATGGCCAAAGGAAATATCCTCCGATAACAAAGAGAAAGAAGCTTTCTGAGAAACTTCTTTGTGTTCTGTGAAATCATCTCACAGAGGTACAGCTTTCCATAGAAGAAGCCATTCGCTAAGACAGTTCTTGTGGAACTGGCAAAGTGATATTTGGATGCCCATAGAGGGCAATGATGAAAAAGGAAATATCCTCAGATGAAATCTGGAAAGAAGCTTTCTGAGAAACTGCTTAGTGTTCTGTTAATTCATCTCACAGAGTTACATCTGTAGTTCGTGGATCTCTTTGCTAGCCTTATTTCTGTGGAATCTGGGAATAGATATTTCGGATGCCTTTGAAGACTATAGGGCCAAAGGAAATATCCTCCGATAACAAAGACAAAGAAGCTTTCTGAGAAACTTCTTTGTGTTCTGTGAAATCATCTCACAGAGATACAGCTTTCCCCTCAAGAAGCCTTTCGTTAAGCCAGTTCTTGTGGAATTGGCAAAGTGATATTGGGAAGCCCATAGAGGGCTATGGTGAAAAAGGAAATATCCTCAGGTGAAATCTGGAAAGAAGCTTTCTGAGAAACTGCTTAGTGTTCTGTTAATACATCTCACAGACTTACATCTGTATTTCGTGGATCTCTTTACTAGCCTTATTTCTGTGGAATCTGAGAACAGATATTTCGGATCCCCTTGAAGACTATATGGCCAAAGGAAATATCCTCCGATAACAAAGAGAAAGAAGCTTTCTGAGAAACTTCTTTGTGTTCTGTGAAATCATCTCACAGAGTTACACCTTTCCCCTCAGGAACCCTTTCGCTAAGGCAGTTCTTGTGGAATTGGCAAAGTGATATTTGGAAGCCCATAGAGGGCTATGGTGAAAAAGGAAATATCCTCAGATGAAATCTGGAAACAAGCTTTCTGAGAAACTGCTTAGTGTTCTGTTAATTCATCTCACAGAGTTACATCTGTATTTCGTGGATCTCTTTGCTAGCCTTATTTCTGTGGAATCTGAGAACAGATATTTCGGAACCCTTTGAAGACTACAGGGCCAAAGGAAATATCCTCCGATAACAAAGACAAAGAAGCTTTCTGAGAAACTTCTTTGTGTTCTGTGAAATCATCTCACAGAGTTACAGCTTTCCCCTCCAGAAGCCTTTCGCTAAGACAGTTCTTGTGGAACTGGCAAAGTGATATTTGGAAGCCCATAGAGGGCTATGGTGAAAAAGGAAATATCCTCCGATGAAATCTGGAAAGAAGCTTTCTGAGAAACTGCTTAGTGTTCCTAATTCATCTCACAGAGTTACATCTGTATTTCGTGGATCTCTTTGCTAGCCTTATTTCTGTGGAATCTGAGAACAGATATTTCGGATCCCTTTGAAGACTACTGGGCCAAAGGAAATATCCTCCGATAACAAAGACAAAGAAGCTTTCTGAGAAACTTCTTTGTGTTCTGTGAAATCATCTCACAGAGATACAGCTTTCCCCTCAAGAAGCCTTTCGCTAAGCCAATTCTTGTGGAATTGGCAAAGTGATATTGGGAAGCCCATAGAGGGCTATGGTGAAAAAGGAAATATCCTCAGATGAAATCTGGAAAGAAGCTTTCTGAGAAACTTCTTAGTGTTCTGTTAATTCATCTCACAGAGTTACATCTGTATTTCGTGGATCTCTTTGCTAACCTTATTTCTGTGGAATCTGAGAACAGATATTTCGGATCGCTTTGAAGACTGTAGGGCCAAAGGAATTATCCTCCGATAGCAAAGAGAAAGAAGCTTTCTGAGAAACTTCTTTGTGTTCTGTGAAATCATCTCACGGAGTTACACCTTTCCCCTCCAGAAGCTTTTCGATAAGACAGTTCTTGTGGAATTGGCAAAGTGATATTTGGAAGCCCATAGAGGGCTATGGTGAAAAAGGAAATATCCTCAGATGAAATCTGGAAAGAAGCTTTCTCAGAAACTGCTTAGTGTTCTGTTAATTCATCTCACAGAGTTACATCTGTATTTCGAGGATCTCTTTGCTAGCCTTATTTCTGTGGAATCTGAGAACAGATATTTCGGATCCCTGTGAAGACCATAGGGCCAAAGGAAATATCGTCTGATAACAAAGAGAAAGAAGCTTTCTGAGAAACTTCTTTGTGTTCTGTGAAATCATCTCACAGAGTTACAGCTTTCGCCTGCAGAAGCCTTTCGCTAAGACAGTTCTTGTGGAATTGGCAAAGTGATATTTGGAAGCCCATACAGGGCTATGGTGAAAAAGGAAATATCCTCAGATGAAATCTGGAAAGAAGATTTCTGAGAAACTGCTTAGTGTTCTGTTAATTCATCTCACAGAGTTTCATCTGTGTTTCGTGGATCCCTTTGCTAGCCTTATTTCTGTGGAATCTGAGAACAGATATTTCGGATCCCTTTGAAGACTATAGGGCCAAAGGAAATATCCTCCGATAACACAGAGAAAGAAGCTTCCTGAAAAACTTCTTTGTGTTCTGTGAAATCATCTCACGGAGTTACAGCTTTCCCCTCAAGAAGCCTTTTGCTAAGACAGTTCTTGTGGAATTGGCAAAGTGATATTTGGAAGCCCCTAGAGGGCTATGGTGAAAAAAGAAATATCCTCAGATGAAATCTGGAAAGAAGCTTTCTGAGAAACGGCTTAGTGTTCTGTTAATTCATCTCACAGAGTTACATCTGTATTTCGCGGATCTCTTTGCTAGCCTTTTTTCTGTGGAATCTGAGAACAGATATTTCGGATCCCTTTGAAGACTATAGGGCCAAAGGAAATATCCTCCGATAACAAAGAGAAAGAAGTTTTCTGAGAAACTTCTTTGTGTTCTCTGAAATCATCTCACAGAGTTACAGCTTTCCCCTCAAGAAGCCTTTCGCTAAGACAGTTCTTGTGGAATTGGCAAAGTGATATTTGGAAGCCCCTAGAGGGCTATGGTGAAAAAGGAAATATCCTCCGATGAAATCTGGAAAGAAGGTTTCTGAGAAACTGCTTAGTGTTCTGTTAATTCATCTCACAGAGTTACATCTGTACTTCGTGGATCTCTTTGCTAGCCTTATTTCTGTGGAATCTGAGAACAGATATTTCGGATCCCTTTGAAGACTACAGGGCCAAAGGAAATATCCTCCGATAACAAAGACAAAGAAGCTTTCTGAGAAACTTCTTTGTGTTCTGTGAAATCATCTCACAGAGGTACAGCTTTCCATAGAGGAAGCCATTCGCTAAGACAGTTCTTGTGGAATTGGCAAAGTGATATTTGGATGCCCATAGAGGGCAATGGTGAAAAAGGAAATATCCTCCGATGAAATCTGGAAAGAAGCTTTCTGAGAAACTGCTTAGTGTTCTGTTAATTCATCTCACACAGTTACATCTGTATTTCGTGGATCTCTTTGCTAGCCTTATTTCTGTGGAATCTGAGAACAGACATTTCGGATCCCTTTGAAGACTGTAGGGCCAAAGGAAATATCCTCCGATAACAAAGACAAAGAAGCTTTCTGAGAAACTTCTTTGTGTTCTGTGAAATCATCTCACAGAGGTACAGCTTTCCATATAAGAAGCCATTCGCTAAGACAGTTCTTGTGGAATTGGCAAAGTGATATTTGGATGCCCATAGAGGGAATTGGTGAAAAAGGAAATATCCTCAGATGAAATCTGGAAAGAAGCTTTCTGAGAAACTGCTTAGTGTTCTGTTAATTCATCTCACAGACTTACATCTGTATTTCGTGGATCTCTTTGCTAGCCTTATTTCTGTGGAATCTGAGAACAGATATTTCGGATCCCTTTGAAGACGATAGGGCCAAAGGAAATATCTTCCGATAACAAAGAGAAAGAAGCTTTCTGAGAAACTTCTTTTTGTTCTGTGAAATCATCTCACAGAGTTACAGCTTTCCCCTCAAGAAGCCTTTCTCTAAGTCAGTTCTTGTGGAATTGGCAACGTGATATTTGGAAGCCCATAGTGGGCTATGGTGAAAAAGGAAATATCCTCAGATGAAATCTGGAAAGAAGCTTTCTGAGAAACTGCTTAGTGTTCTGTTAATTCATCTCACAGAGTTACATCTGTATTTCGTGGATCTCTTTGCTAGCCTTATTTCTGTGGAATCTGAGAACAGATATTTCGGATCCCTTTGAAGACTGTAGGGCCAAAGGAAATATCCTCCGATAACAAAGAGAAAGAAGCTTTCTGAGATACTTGTTTGTGTTCTGTGAAATCATCTCACAGAGTTACAGCTTTCCCCTCAAGAAGCCTTTCGCTAAGACAGTTCTTGTGGAATTGGCAAAGTGATATTTGGAAGCCCATAGAGGGCTATATTGAAAAAGGAAATATCCTCAGATGAAATCTGGAAAGAAGCTTTCTGAGAAACTGCTTAGTGTTCTGTTAATTCATCTCACAGAGTTACATCTGTATTTCGTGGATCTCTTTGCTAGCCTTATTTCTGTGGAATCTGAGAACAGATATTTCGGATCCCTTTGAAGACTGCAGGGCCAAAGGAAATATACTCCGATAACAAAGAGAAAGAAGCTTTCTGAGAAACTTCTTTGTGTTCTGTGAAATCATCTCACAGAGTTACAGCTTTCCCCTCCTGAAGCCTTTCGCTAAGACAGTTCTTGTGGAACTGGCAAAGTGATATTTGGAAGCCCATAAAGGGCTATGGTGAAAAAGGAAATATCCTCAGATGAAATCTGGACAGAAGCTTTCTGAGAAACTGCTTAGTTTTCTGTTAATTCATCTCAGATACTTACATCTGTATTTCGTGGATGTCTTTGCTAGCCTTATTTCTGTGGAATCTGAGAACAGATATTTCGGATCCCTTTGAAGACGATAGGGCCAAAGGAAATAGCCTCCGATAACAAAGAGAAAGAAGCTTTCTGAGAAACTTCTTTGTGTTCTGTGAAATCATCTCACAGAGTTACAGCTTTCCCCTCAAGAAGCCTTTCGCTAAGACAGTTCTTGTGGAATTGGCAAAGTGATATTTGGAAGCCCATAGAGGGCTATGGTGAAAAAGGAAATATCCTCAGATGAAATCTGGAAAGAAGCTTTCTGAGAAACTGCTTAGTGTTCTGTTAATTCATCTCACAGAGTTACATCTGTATTTCGTGGATCTCTTTGCTAGCCTTATTTCTGTGGAATCTGAGAACAGATATTTCGGTTCCCTTTGAAGACTATAGGGCCAAAGGAAATATCCTCCGATAACAAAGACAAAGAAGCTTTCTCAGAAACTTCTTTGTGTTCTGTGAAATCATCTCACAGAGTTACACCTTTCCCCTCAAGAAGCCTTTCGCCAAGACAGTTCTTGTGGAATTGGCAAAGTGATATTTGGAAGCCCTTAGAGGGCTATGGTGAAAAAGGAAATATCCTCAGATGAAATCTGGAAAGAAGCTTTCTAGAACTGCTTAGTGTTCTGTTAATTCATCTCACAAAGTTACATCTGTATTTCGTGGATCTCTTTGCTAGCCTTATTTCTGTGGAATCTGAGAACAGGTATTTCGGATCCCTTTGAAGACGATAGGGCCAAAGGAAATATCCACCGATAACAAAGAGAAAGAAGCTTTCTGAGAAACTTCTTTGTGTTCTGTGAAATCATCTCACAGAGTTACAGACTTCCACTCAAGAAGTCTTTCGTAAAGACAGTTCTTGTGGAATTGGCAAAGTGATATTTGGATGCCCTTAGAGGGCTATGGTGAAAAAGGAAATATCCTCCATTGAAATCTGGAAAGAAGCTTTCTGAGAAACTGCTTAGTGTTCTGATAATTCATCTCACAGAGTTACATCTGTACTTCGTGGATCTCTTTGCTAGCCTTATTTCTGTGGAATCTGAGAACAGATATTTCGGATCCCTTTGAAGACTATAGGGCCAAAGGAAATATCCTCCAATAACAAAGATAAAGAAGCTTTCTGAGAAACTTCTTTGTGTTCTGTGAAATCATCTCACAGAGGTACAGCTTTCCATAGAAGAAGCCATTCGCTAAGACAGTTCTTGTGGAATTGGCAAAGTGATATTTGGATGCCCATAGAGGGCTATGGTGAAAAAGGAAATATCCTCAGATGAAATCTGGAAAGAAGCTTTCTGAGAAACTGCTTAGTGTTCTGTTAATTCATCTCACAGAGTTACATCTGTACTTCGTGGATCTCTTTGCTAGCTTTATTTCTGTTGAATCTGAGAACAGACATTTCAGATCCCTTTGAAGACTATAGGGCCAAAGGAATTATCCTCCGATAACAAAGACAAAGAAGCTTTCTGAGAAACTTCTTTGTGTTCTGTGAAATCATCTCACAGAGGTACAGCTTTCCATAGAAGAAGCCATTCGCTAAGACAGTTCTTGTGGAATTGGCAAAGTGATATTTGGATGCCCATAGAGGGCAATGGTGAAAAAGGAAATATCCTCAGATGAAATCTGGAAAGAAGCTTTCTGAGAAACTGCTTAGTGTTCTGTTAATTCATCTCACAGAGTTACATCTGTAGTTCGTGGATCTCTTTGCTAGCCTTATTTCTGTGGAATCTGGGAACAGATATTTCGGATCCCTTTGAAGACTATAGGGCCAAAGGAAATATCCTCCGATAACAAAGACAAAGAAGCTATCTGAGAAACTTCTTTGTGTTCTGTGAAATCATCTCACAGAGATACAGCTTTCCCTTCAAGAAGCCTTTCGTTAAGCCAGTTCTTGTGGAATTGGCAAAGTGATATTGGGAAGCCCATAGAGGGCTATGGTGAAAAAGGAAATATCCTCAGATGAAATCTGCAAAGAAGCTTTCTGAGTAACTGCTTAGTGTTCTGTTAATACATCTCACAGACTTACATCTGTATTTCGTGGATCTCTTTACTAGCCTTATTTCTGTGGAATCTGAGAACAGATATTTCGGATCCCCTTGAAGACTATATGGCCAAAGGAAATATCCTCCGATAACAAAGAGAAAGAAGCTTTCTGAGAAACTTCTTTGTGTTCTGTGAAATCATCTCACAGAGTTACACCTTTCCCCTCAGGAACCCTTTCGCTAAGACAGTTCTTGTGGAATTGGCAAAGTGATATTTGGAAGCCCATAGAGGGCTACGGTGAAAAAGGAAATATCCTCAGATGAAATCTGGAAACAAGCTTTCTGAGAAACTGCTTAGTGTTCTGTTAATTCACCTCACAGAGTTACATCTGTATTTCGTGGATCTCTTTGCTAGCCTTATTTCTGTGGAATCTGAGAACAGATATTTCGGAACCCTTTGAAGACTACAGGGCCAAAGGAAATATCCTCCGATAACAAAGACAAAGAAGCTTTCTGAGAAACTTCTTTGTGTTCTGTGAAATCATCTCACAGAGTTACAGCTTTCCCCTCCAGAAGCCTTTCGCTAAGACAGTTCTTGTGGAACTGGCAAAGTGATATTTGGAAGCCCATAGAGGGCTATGGTGAAAAAGGAAATATCCTCCGATGAAATCTGGAAAGAAGCTTTCTGAGAAACTGCTTAGTGTTCTTAATTCATCTAACAGAGTTACATCTGTATTTCGTGGATCTCTTTGCTAGCCTTATTTCTGTGGAATCTGAGAACAGATATTTCGGATCCCTTTGAAGATTACAGGGCCAAAGGAAATATCCTCCGATAACAAAGACAAAGAAGCTTTCTGAGAAACTTCTTTGTGTTCTGTGAAATCATCTCACAGAGATACAGCTTTCCCCTCAAGAAGCCTTTCGCTAAGCCAATTCTTGTGGAATTGGCAAAGTGATATTGGGAAGCCCATAGAGGGCTATGGTGAAAAAGGAAATATCCTCAGATGAAATCTGGAAAGAAGCTTTCTGAGAAACTTCTTAGTGTTCTGTTAATTCATCTCACAGAGTTACATCTGTATTTCGTGGATCTCTTTGCTAACCTTATTTCTGTGGAATCTGAGAACAGATATTTCGGATCGCTTTGAAGACTGTAGGGCCAAAGGAATTATCCTCCGATAACAAAGAGAAAGAAGCTTTCTGAGAAACTTCTTTGTGTCCTGTGAAATCATCTCACGGAGTTACACCTTTCCCCTCCAGAAGCTTTTCGATAAGACAGTTCTTGTGGAATTGGCAAAGTGATATTTGGAAGCCCATAAAGGGCTATGGTGAAAAAGGAGATATCGTCAGATGAAATCTGGAAAGAAGCTTTCTGAGAAACTGCTTAGTGTTCTGTTAATTCATCTCACAGACTTACATCAGTATTTCGTGGATCTCTTTGCTAGCCTTATTTCTGTGGAATCTGAGAACAGATATTTCGGATCCCTTTGAAGACTATAGGGCCAAAGGAATATCCTCCGATAACAAAGAGAAAGAAGCTTTCTGAGAAACTTCTTTTTGTTCTGTGAAATCATCTCACAGAGTTACAGCTTTCCCCTCCATAAGCCTTTCGCTAAGACAGTTCTTGTGGAATTGGCAAAGTGATATTTGGAAGCCCATAGAGGGCTATGGTGAAAAAGGAAATATCCTCAGATGAAATCTGGAAAGAAGCTTTCTCAGAAACTGCTTAGTGTTCTGTTAATTCATCTCACAGAGTTACATCTGTATTTCGTGTCTCTTTGCTAGCCATATTTCTGTGGAATCTGGGAACAGATATTTCGGATACCTTTGAAGACTATAGGGCCAAAGGAAATATCCTCCTATAACAAAGAGAAAGAAGCTTTCTGAGAAACTTGTTTGTGTTCTTTGAAATCATATCACAGAGTTACAGCTTTCCCCTCAAGAAGCCTTTCGCTAAGACAGTTCTTGTGGAATTGGCAAAGTGATATTTGCAAGCCCATAGAAGGCTATGGTGAAAAAGGAAATATCCTCAGATGAAATCTGGAAAGAAGCTTTCTGAGAAACTGCTGAGTGTTCTGTTAATTCATCTCACAGAGTTACATCTGTATTTCGTGGATCTCTTTGCTAGCCTTACTTCTGTGGAATCTGAGAACAGATATTTCGGATACCTTTGAAGACTACAGGGCCAAAGGAAATATCCTCCGATAACAAAGAGAAAGAAGCTTTCTGAGAAACTTCTTTGTGTTCTGTGAAATCACCTCAAAGAGGGACACCTTTCCATAGAAGAAGCCATTCGCTAAGACAGTTCTTGTGGAATTGGCAAAGTGATATTTGGATGCCCACAGAGGGCTATGGTGAAAAAGGAAATATCCTCAGATGAAATCTGGAAAGAAGCTTTCTGAGAAACTGCTTAGTGTTCTGTTAATTCATCTCACAGAGTTACATCTGTATTTCGTGGATCTCTTTGCTAGCCTTATTTCTGTGGAATCTGAGAACAGATATTTCGGATCCCTTTGAAGACTACAGGGCCAAAGGAAATATCCTCCGATAACAAAGACAAAGAAGCTTTCTGAGAAACTTCTTTGTGTTCTGTGAAATCATCTCACAGAGTTACAGCTTTCCCCTCCAGAATCCTTTCGCTGAGACAGTTCTTGTGGAATTGGCAAAGTGATATTTGGATGCCCTTAGAGGGCTATGGTGAAAAAGGAAATATCCGCTGATGAAATCTGGAAAGAAGCTTTCTGAGAAACTGCTTAGTGTTCTGTTAATTCATCTCACAGAGTTACATCTGTATTTCGTGGATCTCTTTGCTAGCCTTATTTTTGTGGAATCTGAGAACAGATATTTCGGATCCCTTTGAAGACTACAGGGCCAAAGGAAATATCCTCCGATAACAAAGACAAAGAAGCTTTCTGAGAAACTTCTTTGTGTTCTGTGAAATCATCTCACAGTGTTACAGCTTTCCCCTCAACAAGCCTTTCGTTAAGCCAGTTCTTGTGGAATTTGCAAAGTGATATTGGGAAGCCCATAGAGGGCTATGGTCAAAAAGGAAATATCCTCAGATGAAATCTGGAGAGAAGCTTTCTGAGAAACTGCTTAGTGTTCTGTTAATTCATCTCACAGAGTACATCTGTATTTCGTGGATCTCTTTGCTAGCCTTATTTCTGTGGAATCTGAGAACAGATATTTCGGAACCCCTTGAACACTATATGGCCAAAGGAAATATCCTCCGATAACAAAGAGAAAGAAGCTTTCTGAGAAACTTCTTTGTGTTCTGTGAAATCATCTCACAGAGGTACAGCTTTCCATAGAAGAAGCCATTCGCTAAGACAGTTCTTGTGGAACTGGCAAAGTGATATTTGGATGCCCATAGAGGGCAATGGTGAAAAAGGAAATATCCTCAGATGAAATCTGGAAAGAAGCTTTCTGAGAAACTGCTTAGTGTTCTGTTAATTCATCTCACAGAGTTACATCTGTAGTTCGTGGATCTCTTTGCTAGCCTTATTTCTGTGGAATCTGGGAATAGATATTTCGGATGCCTTTGAAGACTATAGGGCCAAAGGAAATATCCTCCGATAACAAAGACAAAGAAGCTTTCTGAGAAACTTCTTTGTGTTCTGTGAAATCATCTCACAGAGATACAGCTTTCCCCTCAAGAAGCCTTTCGTTAAGCCAGTTCTTGTGGAATTGGCAAAGTGATATTGGGAAGCCCATAGAGGGCTATGGTGAAAAAGGAAATATCCTCAGGTGAAATCTGGAAAGAAGCTTTCTGAGAAACTGCTTAGTGTTCTGTTAATACATCTCACAGACTTACATCTGTATTTCGTGGATCTCTTTACTAGCCTTATTTCTGTGGAATCTGAGAACAGATATTTCGGATCCCCTTGAAGACTATATGGCCAAAGGAAATATCCTCCGATAACAAAGAGAAAGAAGCTTTCTGAGAAACTTCTTTGTGTTCTGTGAAATCATCTCACAGAGTTACACCTTTCCCCTCAGGAACCCTTTCGCTAAGGCAGTTCTTGTGGAATTGGCAAAGTGATATTTGGAAGCCCATAGAGGGCTATGGTGAAAAAGGAAATATCCTCAGATGAAATCTGGAAACAAGCTTTCTGAGAAACTGCTTAGTGTTCTGTTAATTCATCTCACAGAGTTACATCTGTATTTCGTGGATCTCTTTGCTAGCCTTATTTCTGTGGAATCTGAGAACAGATATTTCGGAACCCTTTGAAGACTACAGGGCCAAAGGAAATATCCTCCGATAACAAAGACAAAGAAGCTTTCTGAGAAACTTCTTTGTGTTCTGTGAAATCATCTCACAGAGTTACAGCTTTCCCCTCCAGAAGCCTTTCGCTAAGACAGTTCTTGTGGAACTGGCAAAGTGATATTTGGAAGCCCATAGAGGGCTATGGTGAAAAAGGAAATATCCTCCGATGAAATCTGGAAAGAAGCTTTCTGAGAAACTGCTTAGTGTTCTTAATTCATCTCACAGAGTTACATCTGTATTTCGTGGATCTCTTTGCTAGCCTTATTTCTGTGGAATCTGAGAACAGATATTTCGGATCCCTTTGAAGACTACAGGGCCAAAGGAAATATCCTCCGATAACAAAGACAAAGAAGCTTTCTGAGAAACTTCTTTGTGTTCTGTGAAATCATCTCACAGAGATACAGCTTTCCCCTCAAGAAGCCTTTCGCTAAGCCAATTCTTGTGGAATTGGCAAAGTGATATTGGGAAGCCCATAGAGGGCTATGGTGAAAAAGGAAATATCCTCAGATGAAATCTGGAAAGAAGCTTTCTGAGAAACTTCTTAGTGTTCTGTTAATTCATCTCACAGAGTTACATCTGTATTTCGTGGATCTCTTTGCTAACCTTATTTCTGTGGAATCTGAGAACAGATATTTCGGATCGCTTTGAAGACTGTAGGGCCAAAGGAATTATCCTCCGACAGCAAAGAGAAAGAAGCTTTCTGAGAAACTTCTTTGTGTTCTGTGAAATCTTCTCACGGAGTTACACCTTTCCCCTCCAGAAGCTTTTCGATAAGACAGTTCTTGTGGAATTGGCAAAGTGATATTTGGAAGCCCATAGAGGGCTATGGTGAAAAAGGAAATATCCTCAGATGAAATCTGGAAAGAAGCTTTCTCAGAAACTGCTTAGTGTTCTGTTAATTCATCTCACAGAGTTACATCTGTATTTCGAGGATCTCTTTGCTAGCCTTATTTCTGTGGAATCTGAGAACAGATATTTCGGATCCCTGTGAAGACCATAGGGCCAAAGGAAATATCGTCTGATAACAAAGAGAAAGAAGCTTTCTGAGAAACTTCTTTGTGTTCTGTGAAATCATCTCACAGAGTTACAGCTTTCGCCTGCAGAAGCCTTTCGCTAAGACAGTTCTTGTGGAATTGGCAAAGTGATATTTGGAAGCCCATAGAGGGCTATGGTGAAAAAGGAAATATCCTCAGATGAAATCTGGAAAGAAGATTTCTGAGAAACTGCTTAGTGTTCTGTTAATTCATCTCACAGAGTTTCATCTGTGTTTCGTGGATCCCTTTGCTAGCCTTATTTCTGTGGAATCTGAGAACAGATATTTCGGATCCCTTTGAAGACTATAGGGCCAAAGGAAATATCCTCCGATAACACAGAGAAAGAAGCTTCCTGAAAAACTTCTTTGTGTTCTGTGAAATCATCTCACGGAGTTACAGCTTTCCCCTCAAGAAGCCTTTTGCTAAGACAGTTCTTGTGGAATTGGCAAAGTGATATTTGGAAGCCCCTAGAGGGCTATGGTGAAAAAGGAAATATCCTCAGATGAAATCTGGAAAGAAGCTTTCTGAGAAACGGCTTAGTGCTCTGTTAATTCATCTCACAGAGTTACATCTGTATTTCGCGGATCTCTTTGCTAGCCTTTTTTCTGTGGAATCTGAGAACAGATATTTCGGATCCCTTTGAAGACTATAGGGCCAAAGGAAATATCCTCCGATAACAAAGAGAAAGAAGTTTTCTGAGAAACTTCTTTGTGTTCTCTGAAATCATCTCACAGAGTTACAGCTTTCCCCTCAAGAAGCCTTTCGCTAAGACAGTTCTTGTGGAATTGGCAAAGTGATATTTGGAAGCCCCTAGAGGGCTATGGTGAAAAAGGAAATATCCTCCGATGAAATCTGGAAAGAAGGTTTCTGAGAAACTGCTTAGTGTTCTGTTAATTCATCTCACAGAGTTACATCTCTATTTCGTGGATCTCTTTGCTAGCCTTATTTCTGTGGAATCTGAGAACAGATATTTCAGATCCCTTTGAAGACCATAGGGCCAAACTAAATATCCTCCGATAACAAAGAGAAAGAAGCTTTCTGAGAAACTTCTTTGTGTTCTGTGAAATCATCTCACAGAGTTACACCTTTCCCCTCAAGAAGCATTTCGCTAAGACAGTTCTTGTGGAATTGGCAAAGTGATATTTGGAAGCCCATAGAGGGCTACGGTGAAAAAGGAAATATCGTCCGATGAAATCTGGAAAGAAGCTTTCTGAGAAACTGCTTAGTGTTCTGTTAATTCATCTCACAGAGTTACATCTGTATTTCGTGGATCTCTTTGCTAGCCTTATTTCTGTGGAATCTGAGAACAGATATTTCGGATCCCTTTGAAGACCATAGGGCCAAACGAAATATCCTCCGATAACAAAGAGAAAGAAGCTTTCTGAGAAACTTCTTTGTGTTCTATGAAATCATCGCATAGCGTTACAGCTTTCCCCTCAAGAAGCCTTTAGCTAAGACAGTTCTTGTGGATTTGGCAAAGTGATATTTGGAAGCCCCTAGAGGGCTATGGTGAAAAAGGAAATATCCTCAAATGAAATCTGGAAAGAAGCTTTCGGAGAATATGCTTAGTGTTCTGTTAATTCATCTCACAGAGTTACATCTGTATTTCGTGGACCTTTTTGCTAGCCTTATTTCTGTGGAATCCGAGAACAGATATTTCGGATCCCTTTGAAGACTATAGAGCCAAAGAAAATATCCTCTGATAACAAAGAGAAAGAAGCTTTCTGAGAAACTTCTTTGAGTTCTGTGAAATCAGCTCACAGAGTTACAGCTGTCCCCTCAAGAAGCCTTTCGCTAAGACAGTTCTTGTGGAATTGGCAAAGGGATATTTGGAAGCCCATAGAGGGCTATGGTGAAAACGGAAATATCCTCAGATGAAATCTGGAAAGAAGCTTTCTGAGAAACTGTTTAGTGTTCTGTTAATTCATCTCACAGAGTGACATCTGCATTTTGAGGTTCTCTTTGCTGGCCTTATTTCTGTGGAATCTGAGAACAGATATTTCGGATCCCTTTGCAGACTATAGGTCCAAAGTAAATATCCTCCGATAACAAAGAGAAAGAAGCTTTCTGAGAAACTTCTTTGTGTTCTGTGAAATCTTCTCACAGAGTTACAGCTTTCCCCTCAAGAAGCCTTTCGCTAAGACAGTTCTTGTGGAATTGGCAAAGTGATATTTGGAAGCCCCTAGAGGTCTATGGTGAAAAAGGAAATATCCTCAGATGAAATCTGGAAAGAAGCTTTCTGAGAATCTGCTTAGTGTTCTGTTAATTCATCTCACTGAGGTACATCGGTATTTCGTGGATCTCTTTGCTAGCCTTATTTCTGTGGAATCTGAGAACAGATATTTCGGATCCCTTTGTAGACTATAGGGCCAAAGGAAATATCCTCCGATAACAAAGAGAAAGAAGCTTTCTGAGAAACTTCTTTGTGTTCTGTGAAATCATCTCACAGAGTTACAGCTTTCTATTCAAGAAGCCTTTCGCTAAGACAGTTCTTGTGGAATTGGCAAAGTGATATTTGGAAGCCCTTAGAGGGCTATGGTGAAAAAGGAAATATCCTCAGATGATATCTTTAAAGAAGCTTTCTGAGAAACTGCTTAGTGTTCTATTAATTCATCTCACAGAGTTACATCTGTATTTCTAGGATCTCTTTGCTAGCCTTATTTCTGTGGAATCTGAGTACAGATATTTCGGATCCCTTTGAAGAACATAGGGCCAAACGAAATATCGTCCGATAAAAAAGAGAAAGAAGCTTTCTGAGAAACTTCTTTGTGTTCTGTGAAATCATCTCACAGAGTTACACCTTTCCCCTCAAGAAGCTTTTCGCTAAGACAGTTCTTGTGGAATTGGCAAAGTGATATTTGGAAGCCCATAGAGGGCTGTGGTGAAAAAGGAAATATCCTCCGATGAAATCTGGAAAGAAGGTTTCTGAGAAACTGCTTAGTGTTCTGTTAATTCATCTCACAGAGTTACATCGGTATTTCGTGGATCTCTTTGCTAGCCTTATTTCTGTGGATTCTGAGAACAGGTAATTCGGATCAGTTTGAAGACCATAGGGCCAAAGGAAATATCCTCCATTAACAAAGAGAAAGAAGGTTTCTGAGAAACTTCTTTGTGTTCTGTGAAATCTTCTCACAGAGTTACACCTTTCCTCTCAACAAGCCTTTTGCTAAGACAGTTCTTGTGGAATTGGCAAAGTGATATTTGGAAGCCCTGAGAGGGCTATGGTGAAAAAGGAAATATCCTCAGATGAAATCTGGAAAGAAGATTTCTGAGAAACTGCTTAGTGTTCTGTTAATTCATCTCACCGAGTTACATCTGTATTTCGTGGATCTCTTTGCTAGCCTTATTTCTGTTGAATCCGAGAACAGATATTTCGGATCCCTTGAAGGCTATAGGGCGAAAGGAAATATCCTCCGATAACAAAGAGAAAGAAGCTTTCTGAGAAACTTCTTTGTGTTCTGTGAAATCATCTCACAGAGTTACACCTTTCCCCTCAAGAAGCCTTTCGCTAAGACAGTTCTTGTGGAATTGGCAAAGTGATATTTGGAAGCCCTTAGAGGGCTATGGTGAAAAAGGAAATATCCTCAGATGAAATCTGGAAAGAGGCTTTCTGAGAAACTGCTTAGTGTTCTGTTAATTCATCTCACAGAGTTACATCTGTATTTCTTTGATCTCTTTGCTAGCCTTATTTCTGTGGCATCTGAGAACAGATATTTCGAATCCCTTTGAAGACCATAGGGCCAAATGAAATATACTCCGATAACAAAGAGAAAGAAGCTTTCTGAGAAACTTCTTTGTGTTCTGTGAAATCATCTCACAGAGTTACAGCTATCCCCTAAAGAAGCCTTTCGCTAAGACAGTTCTTGTGGAATTAATAAAGTGATATTTGGAAGCCCATAGAGGACTATGGTGAGAAATGAAATATCCTCCGATGAAATCTGGAAAGAAGCTTTCTGAGAAACTGCTTAGTGTTCTGTAAATTCATCTCACAGAGTTACATATGTATTTCGTGGATCTCTTTGCTAGCCTTATTTCTGTGGAATCTGAGAACAGATATTTCGGATCCCTTTGCAGACTATAGGGCCAAAGGAAATATCCTCCGATAACAAAGAGAAAGAAGCTTTCTGAGAAACTTCTTTGTGTTCTGTGAAATCATCTCACAGAGTTACACCTTTCCCCTCAAGAAGCCTTTCGCTAAGACTGTTCTTGTGGAATTGGCAAAGTGATATTTGGAAGCCCATAGAGGGCTATGGTGAAAAAGGAAATATCCTCAGATGAAATCTGGAAAGAAGGTTTCTGAGAAACTGCTTAGTGTTCTGTTAATTCATCTCACAGAGTTACATCTGTATTTCGTGGATCTCTTTGCTAGCCTTATTTCTGTGGATTCTGAGAACAGGTAATTCGGATCAGTTTGAAGACCATAGGGCCAAAGGAAATATCCTCCATTAACAAAGAGAAAGAAGGTTTCTGAGAAACTTCTTTGTGTTCTGTGAAATCTTCTCACAGACTTACACCTTTCCTCTCAACAAGCCTTTTGCTAAGACAGTTCTTGTGGAATTGGCAAAGTGATATTTGGAAGCCCTGAGAGGGCTATGGTGAAAAAGGAAATATCCTCAGGTGAAATCTGGAAAGAAGCTTTCTGAGAAACTGCTTAGTGTTCTGTTAATACATCTCACAGACTTACATCTGTATTTCGTGGATCTCTTTACTAGCCTTATTTCTGTGGAATCTGAGAACAGATATTTCGGATCCCCTTGAAGACTATATGGCCAAAGGAAATATCCTCCGATAACAAAGAGAAAGAAGCTTTCTGAGAAACTTCTTTGTGTTCTGTGAAATCATCTCACAGAGTTACACCTTTCCCCTCAGGAACCCTTTCGCTAAGGCAGTTCTTGTGGAATTGGCAAAGTGATATTTGGAAGCCCATAGAGGGCTATGGTGAAAAAGGAAATATCCTCAGATGAAATCTGGAAACAAGCTTTCTGAGAAACTGCTTAGTGTTCTGTTAATTCATCTCACAGAGTTACATCTGTATTTCGTGGATCTCTTTGCTAGCCTTATTTCTGTGGAATCTGAGAACAGATATTTCGGAAACCTTTGAAGACTACAGGGCCAAAGGAAATATCCTCCGATAACAAAGACAAAGAAGCTTTCTGAGAAACTTCTTTGTGTTCTGTGAAATCATCTCACAGAGTTACAGCTTTCCCCTCCAGAAGCCTTTCGCTAAGACAGTTCTTGTGGAACTGGCAAAGTGATATTTGGAAGCCCATAGAGGGCTATGGTGAAAAAGGAAATATCCTCCGATGAAATCTGGAAAGAAGCTTTCTGAGAAACTGCTTAGTGTTCTTAATTCATCTCACAGAGTTACATCTGTATTTCGTGGATCTCTTTGCTAGCCTTATTTCTGTGGAATCTGAGAACAGATATTTCGGATCCCTTTGAAGACTACAGGGCCAAAGGAAATATCCTCCGATAACAAAGACAAAGAAGCTTTCTGAGAAACTTCTTTGTGTTCTGTGAAATCATCTCACAGAGATACAGCTTTCCCCTCAAGAAGCCTTTCGCTAAGCCAATTCTTGTGGAATTGGCAAAGTGATATTGGGAAGCCCATAGAGGGCTATGGTGAAAAAGGAAATATCCTCAGATGAAATCTGGAAAGAAGCTTTCTGAGAAACTTCTTAGTGTTCTGTTAATTCATCTCACAGAGTTACATCTGTATTTCGTGGATCTCTTTGCTAACCTTATTTCTGTGGAATCTGAGAACAGATATTTCGGATCGCTTTGAAGACTGTAGGGCCAAAGGAATTATCCTCCGATAGCAAAGAGAAAGAAGCTTTCTGAGAAACTTCTTTGTGTTCTGTGAAATCATCTCACGGAGTTACACCTTTCCCCTCCAGAAGCTTTTCGATAAGACAGTTCTTGTGGAATTGGCAAAGTGATATTTGGAAGCCCATAGAGGGCTATGGTGAAAAAGGAAATATCCTCAGATGAAATCTGGAAAGAAGCTTTCTCAGAAACTGCTTAGTGTTCTGTTAATTCATCTCACAGAGTTACATCTGTATTTCGAGGATCTCTTTGCTAGCCTTATTTCTGTGGAATCTGAGAACAGATATTTCGGATCCCTGTGAAGACCATAGGGCCAAAGGAAATATCGTCTGATAACAAAGAGAAAGAAGCTTTCTGAGAAACTTCTTTGTGTTCTGTGAAATCATCTCACAGAGTTACAGCTTTCGCCTGCAGAAGCCTTTCGCTAAGACAGTTCTTGTGGAATTGGCAAAGTGATATTTGGAAGCCCATAGAGGGCTATGGTGAAAAAGGAAATATCCTCAGATGAAATCTGGAAAGAAGATTTCTGAGAAACTGCTTAGTGTTCTGTTAATTCATCTCACAGAGTTTCATCTGTGTTTCGTGGATCCCTTTGCTAGCCTTATTTCTGTGGAATCTGAGAACAGATATTTCGGATCCCTTTGAAGACTATAGGGCCAAAGGAAATATCCTCCGATAACACAGAGAAAGAAGCTTCCTGAAAAACTTCTTTGTGTTCTGTGAAATCATCTCACGGAGTTACAGCTTTCCCCTCAAGAAGCCTTTTGCTAAGACAGTTCTTGTGGAATTGGCAAAGTGATATTTGGAAGCCCCTAGAGGGCTATGGTGAAAAAGGAAATATCCTCAGATGAAATCTGGAAAGAAGCTTTCTGAGAAACGGCTTAGTGTTCTGTTAATTCATCTCACAGAGTTACATCTGTATTTCGTGGATCTCTTTGCTAGCCTTATTTCTGTGGAATCTGAGAACAGATATTTCAGATCCCTTTGAAGACCATAGGGTCAAACTAAATATCCTCCGATAACAAAGAGAAAGAAGCTTTCTGAGAAACTTCTTTGTGTTCTGTGAAATCATCTCACAGAGTTACACCTTTCCCCTCAAGAAGCATTTCGCTAAGACAGTTCTTGTGGAATTGGCAAAGTGATATTTGGAAGCCCATAGAGGGCTACGGTGAAAAAGGAAATATCGTCCGATGAAATCTGGAAAGAAGCTTTCTGAGAAACTGCTTAGTGTTCTGTTAATTCATCTCACAGAGTTACATCTGTATTTCGTGGATCTCTTTGCTAGCCTTATTTCTGTGGAATCTGAGAACAGATATTTCGGATCCCTTTGAAGACCATAGGGCCAAACGAAATATCCTCCGATAACAAAGAGAAAGAAGCTTTCTGAGAAACTTCTTTGTGTTCTATGAAATCATCGCATAGCGTTACAGCTTTCCCCTCAAGAAGCCTTTAGCTAAGACAGTTCTTGTGGATTTGGCAAAGTGATATTTGGAAGCCCCTAGAGGGCTATGGTGAAAAAGGAAATATCCTCAAATGAAATCTGGAAAGAAGCTTTCGGAGAATATGCTTAGTGTTCTGTTAATTCATCTCACAGAGTTACATCTGTATTTCGTGGACCTTTTTGCTAGCCTTATTTCTGTGGAATCCGAGAACAGATATTTCGGATCCCTTTGAAGACTATAGAGCCAAAGAAAATATCCTCTGATAACAAAGAGAAAGAAGCTTTCTGAGAAACTTCTTTGAGTTCTGTGAAATCAGCTCACAGAGTTACAGCTGTCCCCTCAAGAAGCCTTTCGCTAAGACAGTTCTTGTGGAATTGGCAAAGGGATATTTGGAAGCCCATAGAGGGCTATGGTGAAAACGGAAATATCCTCAGATGAAATCTGGAAAGAAGCTTTCTGAGAAACTGTTTAGTGTTCTGTTAATTCATCTCACAGAGTGACATCTGCATTTTGAGGTTCTCTTTGCTGGCCTTATTTCTGTGGAATCTGAGAACAGATATTTCGGATCCCTTTGCAGACTATAGGTCCAAAGTAAATATCCTCCGATAACAAAGAGAAAGAAGCTTTCTGAGAAACTTCTTTGTGTTCTGTGAAATCTTCTCACAGAGTTACAGCTTTCCCCTCAAGAAGCCTTTCGCTAAGACAGTTCTTGTGGAATTGGCAAAGTGATATTTGGAAGCCCCTAGAGGTCTATGGTGAAAAAGGAAATATCCTCAGATGAAATCTGGAAAGAAGCTTTCTGAGAATCTGCTTAGTGTTCTGTTTATTCATCTCACTGAGGTACATCGGTATTTCGTGGATCTCTTTGCTAGCCTTATTTCTGTGGAATCTGAGAACAGATATTTCGGATCCCTTTGTAGACTATAGGGCCAAAGGAAATATCCTCCGATAACAAAGAGAAAGAAGCTTTCTGAGAAACTTCTTTGTGTTCTGTGAAATCATCTCACAGAGTTACAGCTTTCTCCTCAAGAAGCCTTTCGCTAAGACAGTTCTTGTGGAATTGGCAAAGTGATATTTGGAAGCCCTTAGAGGGCTATGGTGAAAAAGGAAATATCCTCAGATGATATCTTTAAAGAAGCTTTCTGAGAAACTGCTTAGTGTTCTATTAATTCATCTCACAGAGTTACATCTGTATTTCTAGGATCTCTTTGCTAGCCTTATTTCTGTGGAATCTGAGTACAGATATTTCGGATCCCTTTGAAGAACATAGGGCCAAACGAAATATCGTCCGATAAAAAAGAGAAAGAAGCTTTCTGAGAAACTTCTTTGTGTTCTGTGAAATCATCTCACAGAGTTACACCTTTCCCCTCAAGAAGCTTTTCGCTAAGACAGTTCTTGTGGAATTGGCAAAGTGATATTTGGAAGCCCATAGAGGGCTGTGGTGAAAAAGGAAATATCCTCCGATGAAATCTGGAAAGAAGGTTTCTGAGAAACTGCTTAGTGTTCTGTTAATTCATCTCACAGAGTTACATCTGTATTTCGTGGATCTCTTTGCTAGCCTTATTTCTGTTGAATCCGAGAACAGATATTTCGGATCCCTTGAAGGCTATAGGGCGAAAGGAAATATCCTCCGATAACAAAGAGAAAGAAGCTTTCTGAGAAACTTCTTTGTGTTCTGTGAAATCATCTCACAGAGTTACACCTTTCCCCTCAAGAAGCCTTTCGCTAAGACAGTTCTTGTGGAATTGGCAAAGTGATATTTGGAAGCCCTTAGAGGGCTATGGTGAAAAAGGAAATATCCTCAGATGAAATCTGGAAAGAGGCTTTCTGAGAAACTGCTTAGTGTTCTGTTAATTCATCTCACAGAGTTACATCTGTATTTCTTTGATCTCTTTGCTAGCCTTATTTCTCTGGCATCTGAGAACAGATATTTCGAATCCCTTTGAAGACCATAGGGCCAAATGAAATATACTCCGATAACAAAGAGAAAGAAGCTTTCTGAGAAACTTCTTTGTGTTCTGTGAAATCATCTCACAGAGTTACAGCTATCCCCTAAAGAAGCCTTTCGCTAAGACAGTTCTTGTGGAATTAATAAAGTGATATTTGGAAGCCCATAGAGGACTATGGTGAGAAAGGAAATATCCTCCGATGAAATCTGGAAAGAAGCTTTCTGAGAAACTGCTTAGTGTTCTGTAAATTCATCTCACAGAGTTACATCTGTATTTCGTGGATCTCTTTGCTAGCCTTATTTCTGTGGAATCTGAGAACAGATATTTCGGATCCCTTTGCAGACTATAGGGCCAAAGGAAATATCCTCCGATAACAAAGAGAAAGAAGCTTTCTGAGAAACTTCTTTGTGTTCTGTGAAATCATCTCACAGAGTTACACCTTTCCCCTCAAGAAGCCTTTCGCTAAGACTGTTCTTGTGGAATTGGCAAAGTGATATTTGGAAGCCCCTAGAGGGCTATGGTGAAAAAGGAAATATCCTCAGATGAAATCTGGAAAGAAGGTTTCTGAGAAACTGCTTAGTGTTCTGTTAATTCATCTCACAGAGTTACATCTGTATTTCGTGGATCTCTTTGCTAGCCTTATTTCTGTGGATTCTGAGAACAGGTAATTCGGATCAGTTTGAAGACCATAGGGCCAAAGGAAATATCCTCCATTAACAAAGAGAAAGAAGGTTTCTGAGAAACTTCTTTGTGTTCTGTGCAATCTTCTCACAGACTTACACCTTTCCTCTCAACAAGCCTTTTGCTAAGACAGTTCTTGTGGAATTGGCAAAGTGATATTTGGAAGCCCTGAGAGGGCTATGGTGAAAAAGGAAATATCCTCAGATGAAATCTGGAAAGAAGATTTCTGAGAAACTGCTTAGTGTTCTGTTAATTCATCTCACCGAGTTACATCTGTATTTCGTGGATCTCTTTGCTAGCCTTATTTCTGTTGAATCCGAGAACAGATATTTCGGATCCCTTGAAGGCTATAGGGCGAAAGGAAATATCCTCCGATAACAAAGAGAAAGAAGCTTTCTGAGAAACTTCTTTGTGTTCTGTGAAATCACCTCACAGACTTACACCTTTCCCCTCAAGAAGCCTTTCGCTAAGACAGTTCTTGTGGAATTGGCAAAGTGATATTTGGAAGCCCTTAGAGGGCTATGGTGAAAAAGGAAATATCCTCAGATGAAATCTGGAAAGAGGCTTTCTGAGAAACTGCTTAGTGTTCTTTTAATTCATCTCACAGAGTTACATCTGTATTTCTTTGAACTCTTTGCTAGCCTTATTTCTGTGGCATCTGAGAACAGATATTTCGAATCCCTTTGAAGACCATAGGGCCAAATGAAATATACTCCGATAACAAAGAGAAAGAAGCTTTCTGAGAAACTTCTTTGTGTTCTGTGAAATCATCTCACAGAGTTACAGCTATCCCCTAAAAAAGCCTTTCGCTAAGACAGTTCTTGTGGAATTAATAAAGTGATATTTGGAAGCCCATAGAGGACTATGGTGAGAAAGGAAATATCCTCCGATGAAATCTGGAAAGAAGCTTTCTGAGAAACTGCTTAGTGTTCTGTAAATTCATCTCACAGAGTTACATCGGTATTTCGTGGATCTCTTTGCTAGCCTTATTTCTGTGGAATCTGAGAACAGATATTTCGGATCCCTTTGCAGACTATAGGGCCAAAGGAAATATCCTCCGATAACAAAGAGAAAGAAGCTTTCTGAGAAACTTCTTTGTGTTCTGTGAAATCATCTCACAGAGTTACAGCTTTCTCCTCAAGAAGCCTTTCGCTAAGACAGTTCTTGTGGAATTGGCAAAGTGATATTTGGAAGCCCATAGAGGACTATGGTGAAAAAGGAAATATCCTCCGATGAAATCTGGAAAGAAGCTTTCTGAGAAACTGCTTAGTGTTCTGTAAATTCATCTCACAGAGTTACATCTGTATTTCGTGGATCTCTTTGCTAGCCTTATTTCTGTGGAATCTGAGAACAGATATTTCGGATCCCTTTGCAGACTATAGGGCCAAAGGAAATATCCTCCGATAACAAAGAGAAAGAAGCTTTCTGAGAAACTTCTTTTTGTTCTGTGAAATCATCTCACAGAGTTACAGATTTCCCCTCAAGAAGCCTTTCGCTAAGACAGTTCTTGTGGAATTGGCAAAGTGATATTTAGAAGCCCATAGAGGGCTATGGTGAAAAAGGAAATATCCTCAGATGATATCTTTAAAGAAGCTTTCTGAGAAACTGCTTAGTGTTCTATTAATTCATCTCACATAGATACATCTGTATTTCGAGGATCTCTTTGCTAGCCTTATTTCTTTGGAATCTGAGTACAGATATTTCGGATCCCTTGAGGACCATAGGGCCAAAGGAAATATCGTCCGATAACAAAGAGAAAGAAGCTTTCTGAGAAACTTCTTTGTGTTCTGTGAAATCATCTCACAGAGTTACAGCTTTCCCCTCAAGAAGCCTTTAGCTAAGACAGTTCTTGTGGAATTGTCAAAGTGATATTTGGAAGCCCATAGAGGGCTATGGTGAAAAAGGAAATATCCTCAGATGAAATCTGGAAAGAAGCTTTCTGAGAAACAGCTTAGTGTTCTGTTAATTCATCTCACAGAGTTACAACTGTATTTCGTGGATCTCTTTGGTAGCCTTATTTCTGTGGATTCTGAGAACAGATAATTCGGATCCCTTTGAAGACAATAGGGCCAAAGGAAATATCCTCCATTAACAAAGAGAAAGAAGCTTTATGAGAAACTTCTTTGTGTTCTGTGAAATCTTCTCACAGAGTTACACCTTTCCTCTCAACAAGCCTTTAGCTAAGACAGTTCTTGTGGAATTGGCAAAGTGATATTTGGAATCCCATAGAGGGCTATGGTGAAAAAGGAAATATCCTCCGATGAAATCTAGAAAGAAGGTTTCTGAGAAACTGCTTCGTGTTCTGTTAATTCATCTCACAGAGTTACATCTGTATTTCGTGGATCTCTTTGCTAGCCTTATTTCTGTGGAATCTGAGAACAGATATTTCGGATCCCTTTGAAGACCATAGGGCCAAACGAAATATCCTCCGATAACAAACAGAAAGAAGCTTTCTGAGAAACTTCTTTGTGTTCTGTGAAATCATCTCACAGAGTTACAGCTTTCCCCTCAAGAAGCCTTTAGCTAAGACACTTCTTGTGGAATTGGCAAAGTGATATTTGGAAGCCCCTAGAGGGCTATGGTGAAAAAGGAAATATCCTCAGATGAAATCTGGAAAGAAGCTTTCTGAGAAACTGCTTAGTGTTCTGTTAATTCACCTAACAGAGTTACAACTGTATTTCGTGGATTTCTTTGGTAGCCTTATTTCTGTGGATTCTGAGAACAGATAATTCGGATCCCTTTGAAGACGATAGGGGCAAAGGAAATATCCTCCATTAACAAAGAGAAAGAAGCTTTCTGAGAAACTTCTTTGTGTTCTCTGAAATCTTCTCACAGAGTTACAGCTTTCCCCTCAAGAAGCCTTTCGCTAAGACAGTTCTTGTGGAATTGGCAAAGTGATATTTGGAAGCCCTTAGAGGGCTATGGTGAAAAAGGAAATATCCTCAGATGAAATCTGGAAAGAAACTTTCTGAGAATCTGCTTTGTGTTCTGTTAATTCATCTCACTGAGTTACATCTGTATTTCGTGGATCTCTTTGCTAGCCTTATTTCTGTGGAATCTGAGAACAGATATTTCGGATCCCTTTGAAGACTATAGGGCCAAAGAAATATCCTCCGATAACAAAGAGAAAGAAGCTTTCTGAGAAACTTCTTTGTGTTCTGTGAAATCATCTCACAGAGTTACAGCTTTCTCCTCAAGAAGCCTTTCTCTAAGACAGTTCTTGTGGAATTGGCAAAGTGATATTTGGAAGCCCTTAGAGGGCTATGGTGAAAAAGGAAATAATCTCAGATGATATCTTTAAAGAAGCTTTCTGAGAAACTGCTTAGTGTTCTATTAATTCATCTCACAGAGTTACATCTGTATTTCGAGGATCTCTTTGCTAGCCTTATTTCTGTGGAATCTGAGTACAGATATTTCGGATCCCTTTGAAGACCATAGGGCCAAACGAAATATCGTCCGATAAAAAAGAGAAAGAAGCTTTCTGAGAAACTACTTTGTGTTCTGTGAAATCATCTCACAGAGTTACAGCTTTCCCCTCAAGAAGCCTTTCGCTAAGACATTTCTTGTGGAATTGGCAAAGTGATATTTGGAAGCCCATAGAGGGCTATGGTGAAAAAGGAAATATCCTCCGATGAAATCTGGAAAGAAGGTTTCTGAGAAACTGCTTAGTGTTCTGTTAATTCATCTCACAGAGTTACATCTGTATTTCGTGGATCTCTTTGCTAGCCTTATTTCTGTGGATTCTGAGAACAGGTAATTCGGATCCCTTTGAAGACCATAGGGCCACAGGAAATATCCTCCATTAACAAAGAGAAAGAAGCTTTCTGAGAAACTTCTTTGTGTTCTGTGAAATCTTCTCACAGAGTTACACCTTTCCTCTCAACAAGCCTTTAGCTAAGACAGTTCTTGTGGAATTGGCAAAGTGATATTTGGAAGCCCTGAGAGGGCTATGGTGAAAAAGGAAATATCCTCAGATGAAATCTGGAAAGAAGATTTCTGAGAAACTGCTTAGTGTTCTGTTAATTCATCTCACCGAGTTACATCTGTATTTCGTGGATCTCTTTGCTAGCCTTATTTCTGTTGAATCCGAGAACAGAGATTTCGGATCCCTTGAAGGCTATAGGGCCAAAGGAAATATCCTCCATAACAAAGAGAAAGAAGCTTTCTGAGAAACTTCTTTGTGTTCTGTGAAATCATCTCACAGAGTTATACCTTTCCCCTCAAGAAGCCTTTCGCTAAGACAGTTCTTGTGGAATTGGCAAAGTGATATTTGGAAGCCCTTAGAGGGCTATGGTGAAAAAGGAAATATCCTCAGATGAAATCTGGAAAGAAGCTTTCTGAGAAACTGCTTAGTGTTCTGTTAATTCATCTCACAGAGTTACATCTGTATTTCTTTGATCTCTTTGCTAGCCTTATTTCTGTGGCATCTGAGAACAGATATTTCGGATCCCTTTGAAGACCATAGGGCCAAATGAAATATACTCCGATAACAAAGAGAAAGAAGCTTTCTGAGAAACTTCTTTGTGTTCTGTGAAATCATCTCACAGAGTTACAGCTTTCCCCTAAAGAAGCCTTTCGCTAAGACAGTTCCTGTGGAATTAACAAAGTGATATTTGGAAGCCCATAGAGGACTATGGTGAAAAAGGAAATATCCTCAGATGAAATCTGGAAAGAAGCTTTCTGAGAAACTGCTTAGTGTTCTGTAAATTCATCTCACAGAGTTACATCTGTATTTCGTAGATCTCTTTGCTAGCCTTATTTCTGTGGAATCTGAGAACAGATATTTCGGATCCCTTTGCAGACTATAGGGCCAAAGGAAATATCCTCCGATAACAAAGAGAAAGAAGCTTTCTGAGAAACTTCTTTGTGTTCTGTGAAATCATCTCACAGAGTTACAGCTTTCTCCTCAAGAAGCCTTTCGCTAAGACAGTTCTTGTGGAATTGGCAAAGTGATATTTGGAAGCCCATAGAGGGCTACGGTGAAAAAGGAAATATCCTCAGATGATATCTTTAAAGAAGCTTTCTGAGAAACTGCTTAGTGTTCTATTAATTCATCTCACATAGATACATCTGTATTTCGAGGATCTCTTTGCTAGCCTTATTTCTGTGGAATCTGAGAACAGATATTTGGGATCCTTTTGAAGACCATAGGGCCAAAGGAAATATCGTCCGATAACAAAGAGAAAGAAGGTTTCTGAGAAACTTCTTTGTGTTCTGTGAAATCATCTCACAGAATTACAGCTTTCCCCTCAAGAAGCGTTTCGCTAAGACAGTTCTTGTGGAATTGTCAAAGTGATATTTGGAAGCCCATAGAGGGCTATGGTGAAAAAAGAAATATCCTCAGATGAAATCTGGAAAGAAGCTTTCTGAGAAACTGCTTAGTGTTCTGTTAATTCATCTCACAGAGTTACATCTGTATTTCGTGGATCTCTTTGCTAGCCTTATTTCTGTGGAATCTGAGAACAGATATTTCGGATCCCTTTGAAGACCATAGGGCCAAACGAAATATCCTCCGATAACAAACAGAAAGAAGCTTTCTGAGAAACTTCTTTGTGTTCTGTGAAATCATCTCACAGAGTTACAGCTTTCCCCTCAAGAAGCCTTTCGCTAAGACAGTTCTTGTGGAATTGGCAAAGTGATACTTGGAAGCCCATAGAGGGCTATGGTGAAAAAGGAAATATCCTCAGATGAAATCTGGAAAGAAGCTTCCTGAGAAACTGCTTAGTGTTCTGCTAATTCATCTCACAGAGTTACATCTGTATTTCGTGGATCTCTTTGCTAGCCTTATTTCTGTGGAATCTGAGAACAGATATTTCAGATCCCTTTGAAGACTATAGGGCCAAAGGAAATATTCTCTGATAACAAAGAGAAAGAAGCTTTCTGAGAAACTTCGTTGTGTTCTGTGAAATCATCTCACAGCGTTACAGCTTTCACCTCTAGAAGCCTTTAGCTAAGACAGTTCTTGTGGAATTGGCAAAGTGATATTTGGAAGCCCATAGAGGGCTATGGTGAAAAAGGAAATATCCTCCGATGAAATCTGGAAAGAAGGTTTCTGAGAAACTGCTTAGTGTTCTGTTAATTCATCTCACAGAGTTACATCTGTATTTCGTGGATCTCTTTGCTAGCCTTATTTCTGTGGATTCTGAGAACAGGTAATTCGGATCCCTTTGAAGACGATAGGGCCAAAGGAAATATCCTCCATTAACAAAGAGAAAGAAGCTTTCTGAGAAACTTCTTTGTGTTCTGTGAAATCTTCTCACAGAGTTACACCTTTCCTCTCAACAAGCCTTTAGCTAAGACAGTTCTTGTGGAATTGGCAAAGTGATATTTGGAAGCCCTGAGAGGGCTATGGTGAAAAAGGAAATATCCTCAGGTGAAATCTGGAAAGATTTCTGAGAAACTGCTTAGTGTTCTGTTAATTCATCTCACAGAGTTACATCTGTATTTCGTGGATCTCTTTGCTAGCCTTATTTCTGTTGAATCCGAGAACAGATATTTCGGATCCCTTGAAGGCTATAGGGCCATAGGTAATATCCTCCGATAACAAAGAGAAAGAAGCTTTCTGAGAAACTTCTTTGTGTTCTGTGAAATCATCTCACAGAGTTACACCTTTCCCCTCAAGAAGCCTTTCGCTAAGACAGTTCTTGTGGAATTGGGAAAGGGATATTTGGAAGCCCTTAGAGGGCTATGGTGAAAAAGGAAATATCCTCAGATGAAATCTGGAAAGAAGCTTTCTGAGAAACTGCTTAGTGTTCTGTTAATTCATCTCACAGAGTTACATCTGTATTTCTTTGATCTCTTTGCTAGCCTTATATCTGTGGCATCTGAGAACAGATATTTCGGATGCTTTGAAGACCATAGGGCCAAATGAAATATACTCCGATAACAAAGAGAAAGAAGCTTTCTGAGAAACTTCTTTGTGTTCTGTGAAATCATCTCACAGAGTTACAGCTTTCCCCTAAAGAAGCCTTTCGCTAAGACAGTTCTTGTGGAATTAACAAAGTGATATTTGGAAGCCCATAGAGGACTATGGTGAAAAAGGAAATATCCTCCGATGAAATCTGGAAAGAAGCTTTCTGAGAAACTGCTTAGTGTTCTGTAAATTCATCTCACAGAGTTACATCTGTATTTCGTGGATCTCTTTGCTAGCCTTATTTCTGTGGAATCTGAGAACAGATATTTCGGATCCCTTTGCAGACTATAGGGCCAAAGGAAATATCCTCAGATAACAAAGAGAAAGAAGCTTTCTGAGAAACTTCTTTGTGTTCTGTGAAATCATCTCACAGAGTTACAGCTTTCTCCTCAAGTAGCCTTTCGCTAAGACAGTTCTTGTGGAATTGGCAAAGTGATATTTGGTAGCCCATAGAGGACTATGGTGAAAAAGGAAATATCCTCCGATGAAATCTGGAAAGAAGCTTTCTGAGAAACTGCTTAGTGTTCTGTAAATTCATCTCACAGAGTTACATCTGTATTTCGTGGATCTCTTTGCTAGCCTTATTTCTGTGGAATCTGAGAACAGATATTTCGGATCCCTTTGCAGACTATAGGGCCAAAGGAAATATCCTCCGATAACAAAGAGAAAGAAGCTTTCTGAGAAACGTCGTTGTGTTCTGTGAAATCATCTCACAGCGTTACAACTTTCCCCTCTAGAAGCCGTTAGCTAAGACAGTTCTTGTGGAATTGGCAAAGTGATATTTGGAAGCCCATAGAGGGCTATGGTGAAAAAGGAAATATCCTCCGATGAAATCTGGAAAGAAGGTTTCTGAGAATCTGCTTAGTGTTCTGTTAATTCATCTCACAGAGTTACATCTGTATTTCGTGGATCTCTTTGCTAGCCTTATTTCTGTGGATTCTGAGAACAGGTAATTCGGATCCCTTTGAAGACCATAGGGCCAAAGGAAATATCCTCCATTAACAAAGAGAAAGAAGCTTTCTGAGAAACTTCTTTGTGTTCTGTGAAATCTTCTCACAGAGTTACACCTTTCCTCTCAACAAGCCTTTAGCTAAGACAGTTCTTGTGGAATTGGCAAAGTGATATTTGGAAGCCCTGAGAGGGCTATGGTGAAAAAGGAAATATCCTCAGGTGAAATCTGGAAAGAAGATTTCTGAGAAACTGCTTAGTGTTCTGTTAATTCATCTCATCGAGTTACATCTGTATTTCGTGGATCTCTTTGCTAGCCTTATTTCTGTTGAATCCGAGAACAGAGATTTCGGATCCCTTGAAGGCTATAGGGCCAAAGGAAATATCCTCCGATAACAAAGAGAAAGAAGCTTTCTGAGAAACTTCTTTGTGTTCTGTGAAATCATCTCACAGTGTTACACCTTTCCCCTCAAGAAGCCTTTCGCTAAGACAGTTCTTGTGGAATTGGCAAAGTGATATTTGGAAGCCCATAGAGGGCTATGGTGAAAAAGGAAATATCCTCAGATGAAATCTGGAAAGAAGCTTTCTGAGAAACTGCTTAGTGTTCTGTTAATTCATCTCACAGAGTTACATCTGTATTTCTTTGATCTCTTTGCTAGCCTTATTTCTGTGGCATCTGAGAACAGATATTTCGGATCCCTTTGAAGACGATAGGGCCAAATGAAATATACTCCGATAACAAAGAGAAAGAAGCTTTCTGAGAAACTTCTTTGTGTTCTGTGAAATCATCTCACAGAGTTACAGCTTTCCCCTAAAGAAGCCTTTCGCTAAGACAGTTCTTGTGGAATTGGCAAAGTGATATTTGGAAGCCCATAGAGGACTATGGTGAAAAAGGAAATATCCTCCGATGAAATCTGGAAAGAAGCTTTCTGACAAACTGCTTAGTGTTCTGTAAATTCATCTCACAGAGTTACATCTGTATTTCGTGGATCTCTTTGATATCCTTATTTCTGTGGAATCTGAGAACAGATATTTCGGATTCCTTTGCAGACTATAGGGCCAAAGGAAATATCCTCCGATAACAAAGAGAAAGAAGCTTTCTGAGAAACTTCTTTGTGTTCTGTGAAATCATCTCACAGAGTTACAGCTTTCTCCTCAAGAAGCCTTTCGCTAAGACAGTTCTTGTGGAATTGGCAAAGTGATATTTGGTAGCCCATAGAGGACTATGGTGAAAAAGGAAATATCCTCCGATGAAATCTGGAAAGAAGCTTTCTGAGAAACTGCTTAGTGTTCTGTAAATTCATCTCACAGAGTTACATCTGTATTTCGTGGATCTCTTTGCTAGCCTTATTTCTGTGGAATCTGAGAACAGATATTTCGGATCCCTTTGCAGACTATAGGGCCAAAGGAAATATCCTCAGATAACAAAGAGAAAGAAGCTTTCTGAGAAACTTCTTTGTGTTCTGTGAAATCATCTCACAGAGTTACAGCTTTCTCCTCAAGAAGCCTTTCGCTAAGACAGTTCTTGTGGAATTGGCAAAGTGATATTTGGAAGCCCATAGAGGGCTATGGTGAAAAAGGAAATATCCTCAGATGATATCTTTAAAGAAGCTTTCTGAGAAACTGCTTAGTGTTCTATTAATTCATCTCACATTGATACATCTGTATTTCGAGGATCTCTTTGCTAGCCTTATTTCTGTGGAATCTGAGTACAGATATTTCGGATCCCTTTGAAGACCATAGGGCCAAAGGAAATATCCTCCTATAACAAAGAGAAAGAAGCTTTCTGAGAAACTTCTTTGTGTTCTGTGAAATCATCTCACAGAGTTACAGCTTTCCCCTCAAGAAGCCTTTCGCTAAGACAGTTCTTGTGGAATTGGCAAAGTGATATTTGGAAGCCCATAGAGGGCTATGGTGAAAAAGGAAATATCCTCAGATGAAATCTGGAAAGAAGCTTTCTGAGAAACTGCTTAGTGTTCTGTTAATTCATCTCACAGATTTACATCTGTATTTCGTGGATCTCTTTGCTAGCCTTATTTCTGTGGAATCTGAGAACAGATATTTCGGATCCCTTTGAAGACCATAGGGCCAAACGAAATATCCTCCGATAACAAACAGAAAGAAGCTTTCTGAGAAACTTCTTTGTGTTCTGTGAAATCATCTCACAGAGTTACAGCTTTCTCCTCAAGAAGCCTTTCGCTAAGACAGTTCTTGTGGAATTGGCAAAGTGATATTTGGAAGCCCATACAGGACTATGGTGAAAAAGGAAATATCCTCCGATGAAATCTGGAAAGAAGCTTTCTGACAAACTGTTTAGTGTTCTGTAAATTCATCTCACAGAGTTACATCTGTATTTCGTGGATCTCTTTAATATCCTTATTTCTGTGGAATCTGAGAACAGATATTTCGGATCCCTTTGCAGACTATACGGCCAAAGGAAATATCCTCCGATAACAAAGAGAAAGAAGCTTTCTGAGAAACTTCTTTGTGTTCTGTGAAATCATCTCACAGAGTTACAGCTTTCTCCTCAAGAAGCCTTTCGCTAAGACAGTTCTTGTGGAATTGGCAAAGTGATATTTGGTAGCCCATAGAGGACTATGGTGAAAAAGGAAATATCCTCCGATGAAATCTGGAAAGAAGATTTCTGAGAAACTGCTTAGTGTTCTGTAAATTCATCTCACAGAGTTACATCTGTATTTCGTGGATCTCTTTGCTAGCCTTATTTCTGTGGAATCTGAGAACAGATATTTCGGATCCCTTTGCAGACTATAGGGCCAAAGGAAATATCCTCAGATAACAAAGAGAAAGAAGCTTTCTGAGAAACTTCTTTGTGTTCTGTGAAATCATCTCACAGAGTTACAGCTTTCTCCTCCAGAAGCCTTTCGCTAAGACAGTTCTTGTGGAATTGGCAAAGTGATATTTGGAAGCACATAGAGGGCTATGGTGAAAAAGGAAATATCCTCATATGATATCTTTAAAGAAGCTTTCTGAGAAACTGCTTAGTGTTCTATTAATTCATCTCACATTGATACATCTGTATTTCGAGGATCTCTTTCCTAGCCTTATTTCTGTGGAATCTGAGTACAGATATTTCGGATCCCTTTGAAGACCATAGGGCCAAAGGAAATATCCTCCTATAACAAAGAGAAAGAAGCTTTCTGAGAAACTTCTTTCTGTTCTGTGAAATCATCTCACAGAGTTACAGCTTTCCCCTCAAGAAGCCTTTCGCTAAGACAGTTCTTGTGGAATTGGCAAAGTGATATTTGGAAGCCCATAGAGGGCTATGGTGAAAAAGGAAATATCCTCAGATGAAATCTGGAAAGAAGCTTTCTGAGAAACTGCTTAGTGTTCTGTTAATTCATCTCACAGATTTACATCTGTATTTCGTGGATCTCTTTGCTAGCCTTATTTCTGTGGAATCTGAGAACAGATATTTCGGATCCCTTTGAAGACCATAGGGCCAAACGAAATATCCTCCGATAACAAACAGAAAGAAGCTTTCTGAGAAACTTCTTTGTGTTCTGTGAAATCATCTCACAGAGTTACAGCTTTCTCCTCAAGAAGCCTTTCGCTAAGACAGTTCTTGTGGAATTGGCAAAGTGATATTTGGAAGCCCATACAGGACTATGGTGAAAAAGGAAATATCCTCCGATGAAATCTGGAAAGAAGCTTTCTGACAAACTGTTTGGTGTTCTGTAAATTCATCTCACAGAGTTACATCTGTATTTCGTGGATCTCTTTGATATCCTTATTTCTGTGGAACCTGAGAACAGTTATTTCGGATCCCTTTGCAGACTATAGGGCCAAAGGAAATATCCTCCGATAACAAAGAGAAAGAAGCTTTCTGAGAAACTTCTTTGTGTTCTGTGAAATCATCTCACAGAGTTACAGCTTTCTCCTCAAGAAGCCTTTCGCTAAGACAGTTCTTGTGGAATTGGCAAAGTGATATTTGGTAGCCCATAGAGGACTATGGTGAAAAAGGAAATATCCTCCGATGAAATCTGGAAAGAAGCTTTCTGAGAAACTGCTTAGTGTTCTGTAAATTCATCTCACAGAGTTACATCTGTATTTCGTGGATCTCTTTGATAGCCTTATTTCTTTGGAATCTGAGAACAGATATTTCGGATCCCTTTGCAGACTATAGGGCCAAAGGAAATATCCTCAGATAACAAAGAGAAAGAAGCTTTCTGAGAAACTTCTTTGTGTTCTGTGAAATCATCTCACAGAGTTACAGCTTTCTCCTCAAGAAGCCTTTCGCTAAGACAGTTCTTGTGGAATTGGCAAAGTGATATTTGGAAGCCCATAGAGGGCTATGGTGGAAAAGGAAATATCCTCAGATGATATCTTTAAAGAAGCTTTCTGAGAAACTGCTTAGTGTTCTATTAATTCATCTCACATTGATACATCTGTATTTCGAGGATCTCTTTGCTACCCTTATTTCTGTGGAATCTGAGTACAGATATTTCGGATCCCTTTGAAGACCATAGGGCCAAAGGAAATATCCTCCGATAACAAAGAGAAAAAAGCTTTCTGAGAAACTTCTTTGTGTTCTGTGAAATCATCTCACAGAGTTACAGCTTTCCCCTCAAGAAGCCTTTCGCTAAGACAGTTCTTGTGGAATTGGCAAAGTGATATTTGGAAGCCCATAGAGGGCTATGGTGAAAAAGGAAATATCCTCAGATGAAATCTGGAAAGAAGCTTTCTGAGAAACTGCTTAGTGTTCTGTTAATTCATCTCACAGATTTACATCTGTATTTCGTGGATCTCTTTGCTAGCCTTATTTCTGTGGAATCTGAGAACAGATATTTCGGATCCCTTTGAAGACCATAGGGCCAAACGAAATATCCTCCGATAACAAACAGAAAGAAGCTTTCTGAGAAACTTCTTTGTGTTCTGTGAAATCATCTCACAGAGTTACAGCTTTCTCCTCAAGAAGCCTTTCGCTAAGACAGTTCTTGTGGAATTGGGAAAGTGATATTTGGAAGCCCATAGAGGGCTATGGTGAAAAAGGAAATATCCTCAGATGATATCTTTAAAGAAGCTTTCTGAGAAACTGCTTAGTGTTCTATTAATTCATCTCACATTGATACATCTGTATTTCGAGGATCTCTTTGCTAGCCTTATTTCTGTGGAATCTGAGTACAGATATTTCGGATCCCTTTGAAGACCATAGGGCCAAAGGAAATATCCACCGATAACAAAGAGAAAGAAGCTTTCTGAGAAACTTCTTTGTGTTCTGTGAAATCATCTCACAGAGTTACAGCTTTCCCCTCAAGAAGCCTTTCGCTAAGACAGTTCTTGTGGAATTGGCAAAGTGATATTTGGAAGCCCATAGAGGGCTATGGTGAAAAAGGAAATATCCTCAGATGATATCTTTAAAGAAGCTTTCTGAGAAACTGCTTAGTGTTCTATTAATTCATCTCACAGAGTTACATCTGTATTTCGAGGATCTCTTTGCTAGCCTTATTTCCGTGGAATCTGAGTACAGATATTTCGGATCCCTTTGAAGACTATAGGGCCAAAGGAAATATCCTCCGATAACAAAGAGAAAGAAGCTTTCTGAGAAACTTCTTTGGGTTCTGTGAAATCATCTCACAGAGTTACAGCTTTCCCCTCAAGAAGCCTTTCGCTAAGACAGTTCTTGTGGAATTGGCAAAGTGATATTGGGAAGCCCATAGAGGGCTATGGTGAAAAAGGAAATATCCTCAGATGAAATCTGGAAAGAAGCTTTCTGAGAAACTGCTTAGTGTTCAATTAATTCATCTCACAGAGTTACATCTGTATTTCGTGGATCTCTTTGCTAGCCTTATTTCTGTGGAATCTGAGAACAGATATTTCGGATCCCTTTGAAGACTATAGGGCCAAAGGAAATATCCTCCGATAACAAAGAGAAAGAAGCTTTCTGAGAAACTTCTTGGTGTTCTGTGAAATCATCTCACAGAGTTACAGCTTTCTCCTCAAGAAGCCTTTCGCTAAGACAGTTCTTGTGGAATTGGCAAAGTGATATTTGGAAGCCCTTAGAGGGCTATGGTGAAAAAGGAAATATCCTCAGATAATATCTTTAAAGAAGCTTTCTGAGAAACTGCTTAGTGTTCCATTAATTCATCTCACAGAGTTACATCTGTATTTCGAGGATCTCTTTGCTAGCCTTATTTCTGTGGAATCTGAGTACAGATATTTCGGATCCCTTTGAAGACCATAGGGCCAAAGGAAATATCGTCCGAAAAAAAAGAGAAAGAAGCTTTCTGAGAAACTTCTTTGTGTTCTGTGAAATCATCTCACAGAGTTACAGCTTTCCCCTCAAGAAGCCTTTCGCTAAGACAGTTCTTGTGGAATTGGCAAAGTGATATTTGGAAGCCCATAGAGGGCTATGGTGAAAAAGGAAATATCCTCCGATGAAATCTGGAAAGAAGGTTTCTGAGAAACTGCTTAGTGTTCTGTTAATTCATCTCACAGAGTTACATCTGTATTTCGTTGATCTCTTTGCTAGCCTTATTTCTGTGGAATCTGATAACAGATATTTCGGATCCATTTGAAGACCATAGGGCCAAAGGAAATATCCTCCGATAACAAAGACAAAGAAGCTTTCTGAGAAACTTCTTTGTGTTCTGTGAAATCATCTCACAGAGTTACAGCTTTCTCCTGAAGAAGCCTTTCGCTAAGACAGTTCTTGTGGAATTGGCAAAGTGATATTTGGAAGCCCTAAGAGGGCTATGGTGAAAAAGGAAATATCCTCAGATGAAATCTGGAAAGAAGCTTTCTGAGAAACTGCTTAGTGTTCTGTTAATTCATCTCACAGAGTTACATCTGTATTTCGTGGATCTCTTTGCTAGCCTTATTTCTCTGGAATCTGAGAACAGATATTTCGGATCCCTTTGAAGACCATAGGGCCAAACGAAATATCCTCCGATAACAAAGAGAAAGAAGCTTTCTGATAAACTTCTTTGTGTTCTGTGAAATCATCTCACAGAGTTACAGCTTTCCCCTCAAGAAGCCTTTCGCTAACACAGTTCTTGTGGAATTGGCAAAGTGATATTTTGAAGCCCATAGAGGGCTATGGTGAAAAAGGAAATATCCTCAGATGAAATCTGGAAAGAAGCTTTCTGAGAAACTGCTTAGTGTTCTGTTAATTCATCTCACAGAGTTACATCTGTATTTCGTGGATCTCTTTGCTAGCCTTATTTCTGTGGAATCTCAGAACAGATATTTCAGATCCCTTTGAAGACTATAGGGCCAAAGGAAATATCCTCTGATAACAAAGAGAAAGAAGCTTTCTGAGAAACTTCTTTGTGTTCTGTGAAATCATCTCACAGCGTTACAGCTTTTCCCTCAAGAAGCCTTTAGCTAAGACACTTCTTGTGGAATTGGCAAAGTGATATTTGGAAGCCCCTAGAGGGCTATGGTGAAAAAGGAAATATCCTCAGATGAAATCTGGAAAGAAGCTTTCTGAGAAACTGCTTAGTGTTCTGTTAATTCATCTCACAGAGTTACAACTGTATTTCGTGGATCTCTTTGGTAGCCTTATTTCTGTGGATTCTGAGAACAGGTAATTCGGATCCCTTTAAAGACGATAGGGCCAAAGGAAATATCCTCCATTAACAAAGAGAAAGAAGCTTTCTGAGAAACTTTTTTGTGTTCTGTGAAATCTTCTCACAGAGTTACACCTTTCCTCTCAACAAGCCTTTAGCTAAGACAGTTCTTGTGGAATTGGCAAAGTGATATTTGGAAGCCCTGAGAGGGCTATGGTGAAAAAGGAAATATCCTCAGATGAAATCTGGAAAGAAGATTTCTGAGAAACTGCTTAGTGTTCTGTTAATTCATCTCACCGAGTTACATCTGTATTTCGTGGATCTCTTTGCTAGCCTTATTTCTGTTGAATCCGAGAACAGATATTTCGGATCCCTTGAACGCTATAGGGCCAAAGGAAATATCCTCCGATAACAAAGAGAAAGAAGCTTTCTGAGAAACCTCTTTGTGTTCTGTGAAATCATCTCACAGAGTTACACCTTTCCCCTCAAGAAGCCTTTCGCTAAGACAGTTCTTGTGGAATTGGCAAAGTGATATTTGGAAGCCCATAGAGGGCTATGTTGAAAAAGGAAATATCCTCAGATGAAATCTGGAAAGAAGCTTTCTGAGAAACTGCTTAGTGTTCTGTTAATTCATCTCACAGAGTTACATCTGTATTTCGTGGATCTCTTCGCTAGCCTTATTTCTGTGGCATCTGAGAACAGATATTTCGGATCCCTTTGAAGACCATCTGGCCAAATGAAATATACTCCGATAACAAAGAGAAAGAAGCTTTCTGAGAAACTTCTTTGTGTTCTGTGAAATCATCTCACAGAGTTACAGCTTTCCCCTAAAGAAGCCTTTCGCTAAGACAGTTCTTGTGGAATTGGCAAAGTGATATTTGGAAGCCCATAGAGGACTATGGTGAAAAAGGAAATATCCTCCGATGAAATCTGGAAAGAAGCTTTCTGAGAAACTGCTTAGTGTTCTGTTAATTCATCTCACAGAGTTACATTTGTATTTCGTGGATCTCTTTGCTAGCCTTATTTCTGTCGAATCTGAGAACAGATATTTCAGATCCCTTTGAAGACTATAGGGCCAAAGGAAATATCCTCTGATAACAAAGAGAAAGAAGCTTTCTGAGAAACTTCGTTGTGTTCTGTGAAATCATCTCACAGCGTTACAGCTTTCTCCTCTAGAAGCCTTTCGCTAAGACAGTTCTTGTGGAATTGGCAAAGTGATATTTGGAAGCCCTTAGAGGGCTATTGTGAAAAAGGAAATATTCTCAGATGATATCTTTAAAGAAGCTTTCTGAGAAACTGCTTAGTGTTCTATTAATTCATCTCACATAGATACATCTGTATTTCGAGGATCTCTTTGCTAGCCTTATTTCTGTGGAATCTGAGTACAGATATTTCGGATCCCTTTGAAGACCATAGGGCCAAAGGAAATATCGTCCGATAACAAAGAGAAAGAAGCTTTCTGAGAAACTTGTTTGTGTTCTGTGAAATCATCTCACAGAGTTACAGCTTTCCCCTCAAGAAGGCTTTCGCTAAGACAGTTCTTGTGGAATTGGCAAAGTGATATTTGGAAGCCCATAGAGGGCTATGTTGAGAAAGGAAATATCTTCAGATGAAATCTGGAAAGAAGCTTTCTGAGAAACTGCTTAGTGTTCTGTTAATTCATCTCACAGAGTTACATCTGTATTTCGTGGATCTCTTTGCTTGCCTTATTTCTGTGGAAGCTGAGAACAGATATTTCGGATCCCTTTGAAGACCATAGGGCCAAACGAAATATCCTCCGATAACAAAGAGAAAGAAGCTTTCTGATAAACTTCTTTGTGTTCTGTGAAATCATCTCACAGAGTTACAGCTTTCCCCTCAAGAAGCCTTTCGCTAACACAGTTCTTGTGGAATTGGCAAAGTGATATTTGGAAGCCCATAGAGGGCTATGGTGAAAAAGGAAATATCCTCAGATGAAATCTGGAAAGAAGCTTTCTGAGAAACTGCTTAGTGTTCTGTTAATTCATCTCACAGAGTTACATCTGTATTTCGTGGATCTCTTTGCTAGCCTTATTTCTGTGGAATCTCAGAACAGATATTTCAGATCCCTTTGAAGACTACAGGGCCAAAGGAAATATCCTCTGATAACAAAGAGAAAGAAGCTTTCTGAGAAACTTCTTTGTGTTCTGTGAAATCATCTCACAGCGTTACAGCTTTTCCCTCAAGAAGCCTTTAGCTAAGACACTTCTTGTGGAATTGGCAAAGTGATATTTGGAAGCCCCTAGAGGGCTATGGTGAAAAAGGAAATATCCTCAGATGAAATCTGGAAAGAAGCTTTCTGAGAAACTGCTTAGTGTTCTGTTAATTCATCTCACAGAGTTACATAAGTATTTCGTGGATCTCTTTGCTAGCCTTATTTCTGTGGAATCTGAGAACAGATATTTCGGATCCCTTTGAAGACTATAGGGCCACAGGAAATATCCTCCGAAAACAAAGAGAAAGAAGCATTCTGAGAAATTTCTTTGTGTTCTCTGAAATCATCTCACAGAGTTACAGCTTTCCTCTCAAGAAGCCTTTCGCTAAGACAGTTCTTGTGGAATTGTCAAAGTGATATTTGGAAGCCCATTGAGGGCTATGGTAAAAAGGAAATACCCTCAGATGAAATCTGGAAAGAAGCTTTCTGAGAATCTGCTTAGTGTTCTGTTAATTCATCTCACAGAGTTACATCTGTATTTCGTGGATCTCTTCGCTAGCCTTATTTCTGTGGTATCTGAGAACAGATATTTCGGATCCCTTTGAAGACTATAGGGCAAAAGGGAATATCCTCCGATAACAAAGAGAAAGAAGGTTTCTGAAAAACTTCTTTATGTTCTGTGAAATCATCTCAAAGAGTTACAGCTTCCCCCTCAAGAAACCTTTCGCTAACACAGTTCTTGTGGAATTGGCAAGTGATATTTGGAAGCCCATAGAGGGCTATGGTGAAAAAGGAAATATCCTCAGATGAAATCTGGAAAGAAGCTTTCTGAGAATCTGCTTAGTGTTCTGTTAATTCCTCTCACAGAGTTACATCTGTATTTCGTGGATCTCTTTGCTAGCCTTATTTCTGTGGAATCTGAGAACAGATATTTCGGATCCCTTTGAAGACTATAGGGCCAAAGGAAATATCCTCCGATAACAAAGAGAAAGAAGCTTTCTGAGAAACTTCTTTGTGTTCTGTGAAATCATCTCACAGAGTTACAGCTTTTCCCTCAAGAAGCCTTTCGCTAAGACAGTTCTTGTGGAATTGGCAAAGTGATATTTGGAAGCCCATAGAGGGCTGTGGTGAAAAAGGAAATATCCTCAGATGAAATCTGGAAAGAAGCTTTCTGAGAAACTGCTTAGTGTTCTGTTAATTCATCTCACAGAGTTACATCTGTATTTCGTGGATCTCTTTGCTAGCCTTATTTCTGTGGAATCTGAGAACAGATATTTCGGATCCCTTTGAAGACTATAGGGCCAAAGGGCATATCCTCCGATAACAAAGAGAAAGAAGCTTTCTGAGAAACGTCTTTGTGTCTGTGAAATCATCTCACAGAGTTTCAGCTTTCTCCTCAAGAAGCCTTTCGCTACGAATGTTCTTGTGGAATTGGCAAAGTGATATTTGGAAGCCCATAGCGGGCTATGGTGAAAAAGGAAATATCCTCTGATGACATCTGGAAAGAAGCTTTCTGAGAATCTGCTTAGTGTTCTGTTAATTCATCTCACAGAGTTACATCTGTATTTCGTGGATCTCTTTGCTAGCCTTATTTCTGTGGAGTCTGAGGACAGATATTTCGGATCCCTTTGAAGACTATAGGGCCAAAGGAAATATCTTCTGATAACAAAGAGAAAGAACCTTTCTGAAAAACTTCTTTGTGTTCTGTGAAATCATCTCACAGAGTTACAGCTTTCCCCTCAAGAAGCCTTTCGCTAAGACAGTTCTTGTGGAATTGGCAAAGTGATATTTGGAAGCCCATAGAGGGCTATGGTGAAAAAGGAAATATCCTCAGATGAAATCTGGAAAGAAGCTTCCTGAGAAACTGCTTAGTGTTCTGCTAATTCATCTCACAGAGTTACTTCTGTATTTCGTGGATCTCTTTTCTAGCCTTATTTCTGTGGAATCTGAGAACAGATATTTCAGATCCTTTTGAAGACTATAGGGCCAAAGGAAATATCCTCTGATAACAAAGAGAAAGAAGCTTTCTGAGAAACTTCGTTGTGTTCTGTGAAATCATCTCACAGCGTTACAGCTTTCCCCTCTAGAAGCCTTTAGCTAAGACAGTTCTTGTGGAATTGGCAAAGTGATATTTGGAAGCCCCTAGAGGGCTATGTTGAAAAAGGAAATATCCTCAGATGGAATCTGGAAAGAAGCTTTCTGAGAATCTGCTTAGTGTTCTGTTAATTCATCTCACAGAGTTACATCTGTATTTCGTGGATCACTTTGCTAGCCTTATTTCTGTGAAATCTGAGAAGAGATATTTCGGATCCCTTTGAAGACAATAGGGCCAAATGAAATATCCTCCGATAACAAAGAGAAAGAAGCTTTGTGAGAAACTTCTTTGTGTTCTGTGAAATCATCTCACAGAGTTTCAGCTTTCCCCTCAAGAAGCCTTTCGCTAAGACAGTTCTTGTGGAATTGGCAAAGTGATATTTGGAAGCCCATAGAGGGCTATGGTGAAAAAGGAAATATCCGCAGATGAAATCTGGAAAGAAGCTTTCTGAGAAACTGCTTAGTGTTCTGTTTATTCATCTCACAGAGTTACATAAGTATTTCGTGGATCTCTTTGCTAGCCTTATTTCTGTGGAGTCTGAGAACAGATATTTCGGATCCCTTTGAAGACTATAGGGCCACAGGAAATATCCTCCGAAAACAAAGAGAAAGAAGCTTTCTGAGAAACTTCTTTGTGTTCTCTGAAATCATCTCACAGAGTTACAGCTTTCCCCTCAAGAAGCCTTTCGCTAAGACAGTTCTTGTGGAATTGGCAAAGTGATATTTGGAAGCCCATAGAGGGCTATTGTGAAAAAGGAAATATCCTCAGATGAAATCTGGAAAGAAGCTTTCTGAGAATCTGCTTAGTGTTCTGTTAATTCATCTCACAGAGTTACATCTGTATTTCGTGGATCTCTTCGCTAGCCTTATTTCTGTGGTATCTGAGAACAGATATTTCGGATCCCTTTGAAGACTATAGGGCCAAAGGGAATATCCTCCGATAACAAAGAGAAAGAAGCTTTCTGAAAAACTTCTTTGTGTTCTGTGAAATCATCTCACAGAGTTACAGCTTTCCCCTCAAGAAGTCTTTCGCTAAGACAGTTCTTGTGGAATTGGCAAAGTGATATTTGGAAGCCCATAGAGGGCTATGGTGAAAAAGGAAATATCCACAGATGAAATCTGGAAAGAAGCTTCCTAAGAAACTGCTTAGTGTTCTGCTAATTCATCTCACAGAGTTACATCTGTATTTCGTGGATCTCTTTGCTAGCCTTATTTCTGTGGAATCTGAGAACAGATATTTCAGATCCCTTTGAAGACTATAGGGCCAAAGGAAATATCCTCCGATAACAAAGAGAAAGAAGCTTTCTGAGAAACTTCGTTGTGTTCTGTGAAATCATCTCACAGCGTTACAGCTTTCCCTTCTAGAAGCCTTTAGCTAAGACAGTTCTTGTGGAATTGGCAAAGTGATATTTGGAAGCCCCTAGAGGGCTATGTTGAAAAAGGAAATATCCTCAGATGGAATCAGGAAAGAAGCTTTCTGAGAATCTGCTTAGTGTTCTGTTAATTCATCTCACAGAGTTACATCTGTATTTCGTGGATCACTTTGCTAGCCTTATTTCTGTGAAATCTGAGAAGAGATATTTCGGATCCCTTTGAAGACTATAGGGCCAAATGAAATATCCTCCGATAACAAACAGAAAGAAGCTTTGTGAGAAACTTCTTTGTGTTCTCTGAAATCATCTCACAGAGTTACAGCTTTCCCCTCAAGAAGCCTTTCACTAAGACAGTACTTGTGGAATTGGCAAAGTGATATTTGGAAGCCCATAGAGGGCTATGGTGAAAAAGGAAATATCCTCAGATGAAATCTGGAAAGAAGCTTTCTGAGAATCTGCTTAGTGTTCTGTTAATTCATCTCACAGAGTTACATCTGTATTTCGTGGATCTCTTTGCTAGCCTTATTTCTGTGGAATCTGAGAACAGATATTTCGGATCCCTTTGAAGACTCTAGGGCCAAAGGAAATATCCTCCGATAACAAAGACAAAGAAGCTTTCTGAGACACTTCTTTGTGTTCTGTGAAATCATCTCACAGAGTTACAGCTTTCCCCTCAAGAAACCTTTCGCTAAGACAGTTCTTGTGGAATTGGCAAAGTGATATTTGGAAGCCCATAGAGGGCTATGGTGAAAAAGGAAATATCCGCAGATGAAATCTGGAAAGAAGCTTTCTGAGAAACTGCTTAGTGTTCTGTTAATTCATCTCACAGAGTTACATAAGTATTTCGTGGATCTCTTTGCTAGCCTTATTTCTGTGGAATCTGAGAACAGATATTTCGGATCCCTTTGAAGACTATAGGGCCACAGGAAATATCCTCCGAAAACAAAGAGAAAGAAGCTTTCTGAGAAACTTCTTTGTGTTCTGTGAAATCATCTCACAGAGTTACAGCTTTCCCCTCAAGAAGCCTTTCGCTAAGACAGTTCTTGTGGAATTGGCAAAGTGATATTTGGAAGCCCATAGAGGGCTATTGTGAAAAAGGAAATATCCTCAGATGAAATCTGGAAAGAAGCTTTCTGAGAATCTGCTTAGTGTTCTGTTAATTCATCTCACAGAGTTACATCTGTATTTCGTGGATCTCTTCGCTAGCCTTATTTCTGTGGTATCTGAGAACAGATATTTCGGATCCCTTTGAAGACTATAGGGCCAAAGGGAATATCCTCGGATAACAAAGAGAAAGAAGCTTTCTGAAAAACTTCTTTGTGTTCTGTGAAATCATCTCACAGAGTTACAGCTTTCCCCTCAAGAAGTCTTTCGCTAAGACAGTTCTTGTGGAATTGGCAAAGTGATATTTGGAAGCCCATAGAGGGCTATGGTGAAAAAGGAAATATCCACAGATGAAATCTGGAAAGAAGCTTCCTGAGAAACTGCTTAGTGTTCTGCTAATTCATCTCACAGAGTTACATCTGTATTTCGTGGATCTCTTTGCTAGCCTTATTTCTGTGGAATCTGAGAACAGATATTTCAGATCCCTTTGAAGACTATAGGGCCAAAGGAAATATCCTCCGATAACAAAGAGAAAGAAGCTTTCTGAGAAACTTCGTTGTGTTCTGTGAAATCATCTCACAGCGTTACAGCTTTCCCTTCTAGAAGCCTTTAGCTAAGACAGTTCTTGTGGAATTGGCAAAGTGATATTTGGAAGCCCCTAGAGGGCTATGTTGAAAAAGGAAATATCCTCAGATGGAATCAGGAAAGAAGCTTTCTGAGAATCTGCTTAGTGTTCTGTTAATTCATCTCACAGAGTTACATCTGTATTTCGTGGATCACTTTGCTAGCCTTATTTCTGTGAAATCTGAGAAGAGATATTTCGGATCCCTTTGAAGACTATAGGGCCAAATGAAATAACCTCCGATAACAAACAGAAAGAAGCTTTCTGAGAAACTTCTTTGTGTTCTCTGAAATCATCTCACAGAGTTACAGCTTTCCCCTCAAGAAGCCTTTCACTAAGACAGTACTTGTGGAATTGGCAAAGTGATATTTGGAAGCCCATAGAGGGCTATGGTGAAAAAGGAAATATCCTCAGATGTAATCTGGAAAGAAGCTTTCTGAGAATCTGCTTAGTGTTCTGTTAATTCATCTCACAGAGTTACATCTGTATTTCGTGGATCTCTTTGCTAGCCTTATTTCTGTGGAATCTGAGAACAGATATTTCGGATCCCTTTGAAGACTATAGGGCCAAAGGGCATATCCTCCGATAACAAAGAGAAAGAAGCTTTCTGAGAAATGTCGTTGTGTCTGTGAAATCATCTCACAGAGTTTCAGCTTTCTCGTCAAGAAGCCTTTCGCTACGAATGTTCTTGTGGAATTGGCAAAGTGATATTTGGAAGCCCATAGCGGGCTATGGTGAAAAGGGAAATATCCTCTGATGACATCTGGAAAGAAGCTTTCTGAGAATCTGCTTAGTGTTCTGTTAATTCATCTCACAGAGTTACATCTGTATTTCGTGGATCTCTTTGCTAGCCTTATTTCTGTGGAGTCTGAGGACAGATATTTCGGATCCCTTTGAAGACTATAGGGCCAAAGGAAATATCTTCTGATAACAAAGAGAAAGAAGCTTTCTGAAAAACTTCTTTGTGTTCTGTGAAATCATCTCACAGAGTTACAGCTTTCCCCTCAAGAAGCCTTTCGCTAAGACAGTTCTTGTGGAATTGGCAAAGGGATATTTGGAAGCCCATAGATGGCTATGGTGAAAAAGGAAATATCCTCAGATGATATCTTTGAAGAAGCTTTCTGAGAAACTGCTTAGTATTCTATTAATTCATCTCACATAGATACATCTGTATTTCGAGGATCTCTTTGCTAGCCTTATTTCTGTGGAATCTGAGTACAGATATTTCGGATCCCTTTGAAGACCATAGGGCCAAAGGAAATATCGTCCGATAACAAAGAGAAAGAAGCTTTCTGAGAAACTTCTTTGTGTTGTGTGAAATCATCTCACAGAGTTACAGCTTTCCCCTCAAGAAGCCTTTCGCTAAGACAGTTCTTGTGGAATTGTCAAAGTGATATTTGGAAGCCCATAGAGGGCTATGGTGAAAAAGGAAATATCCTCAGATGAAATCTGGAAAGAAGCTTTCTGAGAAACTGCTTAGTGTTCTGTTAATTCATCTCACAGAGTTACATCTGTATTTCGTGGATATCTTTGCTAGCCTTATTTCTGTAGAATGTGAGAACAGATATTTCGGATCCCTTTGAAGACCATAGGGCCAAACGAAATATCCTCCGATAACAAACAGAAAGAAGCTTTCTGAGAAACTTCTTTGTGTTCTGTGAAATCATCTCACAGAGTTACAGCTTTCCCCTCAAGAAGCCTTTCGCTAAGACAGTTCTTGTGGAATTGGCAAAGTGATATTTCGAAGCCCATAGAGGGCTATGTTGAAAAAGGAAATATCCTCAGATGAAATCTGGAAAGAAGCTTCCTGAGAAACTGCTTAGTGTTCTGTTAATTCATCTCACAGAGTTACATAAGTATTTCGTGGATCTCTTTGCTAGCCTTATTTCTGTGGAATCTGAGAACAGATATTTCGGATCCCTTTGAAGACTATAGGGCCACAGGAAATATCTTCCGATAACAAAGAGAAAGAAGCTTTCTGAGAAACTTCTTTGTGTTCTCTGAAATAATCTCACAGAGTTACAGCTTTCCCCTCAAGAAGCCTTTCGCTAAGACAGTTCTTGTGGAATTGGCAAAGTGATATTTGGAAGCCCATAGAGGGCTATGGTGAAAAAGGAATTATCCTCAGATGAAATCTGGAAAGAAGCTTTCTGAGAATCGGCTTAGTGTTCTGTTAATTCATCTCACAGAGTTACATCTGTATTTCGTGGATCTCTTCGCTAGCCTTATTTCTGTGGTATCTGAGACCAGATATTTCGGATCCCTTTGAAGACTATAGGGCCAAAGGGAATATCCTCCGATAACAAAGAGAAAGAAGCTTTCTGAAAAACTTCTTTGTGTTCTCTGAAATCATCTCAAAGAGTTACAGCTTTCCCCTCAAGAAACCTTTCGCTAACACAGTTCTTGTGGAATTGGCAAGTGATATTTGGAAGCCCATAGAGGGCTATGGTGAAAAAGGAAATATAATCAGATGAAATCTGGAAAGAAGGTTTCTGAGAATCTGCTTAGTGTTCTGCTAATTCATCTCACAGAGTTACATCTGTATTTCGTGGATCTCTTTGCTAGCCTTATTTCTGTGGAATCTGAGAACAGATATTTCGGATCCCTTTGAAGACTATAAGGCCAAAGGAAATATCCTCCGATAACAAAGAGAAAGAAGCTTTCTGAGAAACTTCTTTGTGTTCCGTGAAATCATCTCACAGAGTTACAGCTTTTCCCTAAAGAAGCCTTTCGCTAAGACAGTTCTTGTGGAATTGGCAAAGTGATATTGGGAAGCCCATAGAGGGCTATGGTGAAAAAGGAAATATCCTCAGATGAAATCTGGAAAGAAGCTTTCTGAGAAACTGCTTAGTGTTCTGTTAATTCATCTCACAGAGTTACATCTGTATTTCGTGGATCTCTTTGCTAGCCTTATTTCTGTGGAATCTGAGAACAGATATTTCGGATCCCTTTGAAGACTATAGGGCCAAAGGGCATATCCTCCGATAACAAAGAGAAAGAAGCTTTCTGAGAAACGTCTTTGTGTCTGTGAAATCATCTCACAGAGTTTCAGCTTTCCCCTCAAGAAGCCTTTCGCTAAGAAAGTTCTTGTGGAATTGGCAAAGTGATATTTGGAAGCCCATAGCGGGCTATGGTGAAAAAGGAAATATCCTCTGATGAAATCTGGAAAGAAGCTTTCTGAGTATCTGCTTAGTGTTGTGTTAATTCATCTCACAGAGTTACATCTGTATTTCGTGGATCTCTTTGCTAGCCTTATTTCTGTGGAGTCTGAGGACAGATATTTCGGATCCCTTTGAAGACTATAGGGCCAAAGGAAATATCCTCCGATAACAAAGAGAAAGAAGCTTTCTGAGAAACTTCTTTGTGTTCTGTGAAATCATCTCACAGAGTTAGAGCTTTCCCCTCAAGAAGCCTTTCGCTAAGACAGTTCTTGTGGAATTGCAAAGTGATATTTGGAATCCCATAGAGGGCTATGGTGAAAAAGGAAATATCCTCTGATGAAATTTGGAAAGAAGCTTTCTGAGAATCTGCTTAGTGTCCTGTTAATTCATCTCACAGAGTTACATCTGTATTTCGTGGATCTCTTCGCTAGCCTTATTTCTGTGGTATCTGAGAACAGATATTTCGGATCCGTTTGAAGACTATAGGGCCAAAGGGAATATCCTCCGATAACAAAGAGAAAGAAGGTTTCTGAAAAACTTCTTTGTGTTCTGTGAAATCATCTCAAAGAGTTACAGCTTTCCCCTCAAGAAACCTTTCGCTAACACAGTTCTTGTGGAATTGGCAAGTGATATTTGGAAGCCCATAGAGGGCTATGGTGAAAAAGGAAATATCCTCAGATGAAATCTGGAAAGAAGCTTTCTGAGAATCTGCTTAGTGTTCTGTTAATTCATCTCACAGAGTTACATCTGTATTTCGTGGATCTCTTTGCTAGCCTTATTTCTGTGGAATCTGAGAACAGATATTTCGGATCCCTTTGAAGACTATAGGGCCAAAGGAAATATCCTCCGATAACAAAGAGAAAGAAGGTTTCTGAGAAACTTCTTTGTGTTCTGTGAAATCATCTCACAGAGTTACAGCTTTCCCCTCAAGAAGCCTTTGGCTAAGACAGTTCTTGTGGAATTGTCAAAGTGATATTTGGAAGCCCATAGAGGGCTATGGTGAAAAAGGAAATATCCTCAGATGAAATCTGGAAAGAAGCTTTCTGAGAAACTGCTTAGTGTTCTGTTAATTCATCTCACAGAGTTACATCTGTATTTCGTGGATCTCTTTGCTAGCCTTATTTCTGTAGAATGTGAGAACAGATATTTCGGATCCCTTTGAAGACCATAGGGCCAAACGAAATATCCTCCGATAACAAACAGAAAGAAGTTTTCTGAGAAACTTCTTTGTGTTCTGTGAAATCATCTCACAGAGTTACAGCTTTCCCCTCAAGAAGCCTTTCACTAAGACAGTTCTTGTGGAATTGGCAAAGTAATATTTCGAAGCCCATAGAGGGCTATGGTGAAAAAGGAAATATCCTCACATGAAATCTGGAAAGAAGCTTCCTGAGAAACTGCTTAGTGTTCTGCTAATTCATCTCACAGAGTTACATCTGTATTTCGTGGATCTCTTTGCTAGCCTTATTTCTGTGGAATCTGAGAACAGATATTTCAGATCCTTTTGAAGACTATAGGGCCAAAGGAAATATCCTCTGATAACAAAGAGAAAGAAGCTTTCTGAGAAACTTCGTTGTGTTCTTTGAAATCATCTCACAGCGATACAGCTTTCCCCTCTAGGAGCCTTTAGCTAAGACAGTTCTTGTGGAATTGGCAAAGTGATATTTGGAGGCCCCTAGAGGGCTATGTTGAAAAAGGAAATATCCTCAGATGGAATCTGGAAAGAAGCTTTCTGAGAATCTGCTTAGTGTTCTGTTAATTCATCTCACAGAGTTACATCTGTATTTCGTGGATCACTTTGCTAGCCTTATTTCTGTGAAATCTGAGAAGAGATATTTCGGATCCCTTTGAAGACAATAGGGCCAAATGAAATATCCTCCGATAACAAAGAGAAAGAAGCTTTGTGAGAAACTTCTTTGTGTTCTGTGAAATCATCTCACAGAGTTACAGCTTTCCCCTCAAGAAGCCTTTCGCTAAGACAGTTCTTGTGGAATTGGCAAAGTGATATTTGGAAGCCCATAGAGGGCTATGGTGAAAAAGGAAATATCCTCCGATGAAATCTGGAAAGAAGCTTTCTGAGAAACTGCTTAGTGTTCTGTTAATTCATCTCACAGGGTTACATAAGTATTTCGTGGATCTCTTTGCTAGCCTTATTTCTGTGGAATCTGAGAACAGATATTTCGGATCCCTTTGAAGACTATAGGGCCACAGGAAATATCCTCCGAAAACAAAGAGAAAGAAGCTTTCTGAGAAACTTCTTTGTGTTCTGTGAAATCATCTCACAGAGTTACAGCTTTCCCCTCAAGAAGCCTTTCGCTAAGACAGTTCTTGTGGAATTGGCAAAGTGATATTTGGAAGCCCATAGAGGGCTATGGTGAAAAAGGAAATATCCTCAGATGAAATCTGGAAAGAAGCTTTCTGAGAATCTGCTTAGTGTTCTGTTAATTCATCTCACACAGTTACATCTGTATTTCGTGGATCTCTTCGCTAGCCATATTTCTGTGGTATCTGAGAACAGATATTTCGGATCCCTTTGAAGACTATAGGGCCAAAGGGAATATCCTCCGATAACAAAGTGAAAGAAGCTTTCTGAAAAACTTCTTTGTGTTCTCTGAAATCATCTCAAAGAGTTACAGCTTTCCCCTCAAGAAACCTTTCGCTAACAGAGTTCTTGTGTAATTGGCAACTGATATTTGGAAGCCCATAGAGGGCTATGGTGAAAAAGGAAATATAATCAGATGAAATCTGGAAACAAGGTTTCTGAGAATCTGCTTAGTGTTCTGCTAATTCATCTCACAGAGTTACATCTGTATTTCTTGGATCTCTTTGCTAGCCTTATTTCTGTGGAATCTGAGAACAGATATTTCGGATCCCTTTGAAGACTATAGGGCCAAAGGAAATATCCTCCGATAACAAAGAGAAAGAAGCTTTCTGAGAAACTTCTTTGTGTTCTGTGAAATCATCTCACAGAGTTACAGCTTTTCCCTAAAGAAGCCTTTCGCTAAGACAGTTCTTGTGGAATTGGCAAAGTCATATTTGGAAGACCATAGAGGGCTATGGTGAAAAAGGAAATATCCTCAGATGAAATCTGGAAAGAAGCTTTCTGAGAAACTGCTTATTGTTCTGTTAATTCATCTCACAGAGTTACATCTGTATTTCGTGGATCTCTTTGCTAGCCTTATTTTTGTGGAATCTGAGAACAGATATTTCGGATCCCTTTGAAGACTATAGGCCAAAGGGCATATCCTCCGATAACAAAGAGAAAGAAGCTTTCTGAGAAACGTCTTTGTGTCTGTGAAATCATCTCACAGAGTTTCAGCTTTCCCCTCAAGAAGCCTTTCGCTAAGCCAGTTCTTGTGGAATTGGCAAAGTGATATTTGGAAGCCCATAGCGGGCTATGGTGAAAAAGGAAATATCCGCTGATGAAATCTGGAAAGAAGCTTTCTGAGTATCTGCTTAGTGTTGTGTTAATTCATCTCACAGAGTTACATCTGTATTTCGTGGATCTCTTTGCTAGCCTTATTTCTGTGGAGTCTGAGGACAGATATTTCGGATCCCTTTGAAGACCATAGGGCGAAAGGAAATATCTTCTGATAACAAAGAGAAAGAAGCTTTCTGAAAAACTTCTTTGTGTTCTGTGAAATCATCTCACAGAGTTACAGCTTTCCCCTGAAGAAGCCTTTCGCTAAGACAGTTCTTGTGGAATTGGCAAAGTGATATTTGGAAGCCCATAGAGGGCTACGGTGAAAAAGGAAATATCCTCAGATGAAATCTGGAAAGAAGCTTTCTGAAAAACTGCTTAGTGTTCTGTTAATTCATCTCACAGAGTTTCATCTGTATTTCATGTATCTCTTTGCTAGCCTTATTTCTGTGGAATCTGAGAACAGATATTTCGGATCCCTTTGAAGACGATAGGGCCAAAGGAAATATCCTCTGATAACAAAGAGAAAGAAGCTTTCTGAGAAACTTCTTTGTGTTCTCTGAAATCATCTCACAGAGTTTCAACTTTCCCCTCAAGAAGCCTTTCGCTAAGACAGTTCTTGTGGAATTGGCAAAGTGATATTTGGAAGCCCATAGAGCGCTATGGTGAAAAAGGAAATATCCTCCGATGAAATCTGGAAAGAAGCTTTCTGAGAAACTGCTTAGTGTTCTGTTAATTCATCTCACAGAGTTACATCTGTATTTCGAGGATCTCTTTGCGAGCCTTATTTCTGTGGAATCTGAAAACAGATATTTCGGATCGCTTTGAAGACCATAGGGCCAAAGGAAATATCCTCCGATAACAAACAGAAAGAAGCTTTCTGAGAAACTTCTTTGTGTTCTGTGAAATCATCTCACAGAGTTACAGCTTTCCCCTCAAGAAGCCTTTCGCTAAGACAGTTCTTGTGGAATTGGCAAAGTGATATTTGGAAGCCCATAGAGGGCTATGGTGAAAAAGAAAATATCCTCAGATGAAATCTGGAAAGAAGCTTTCTGAGAAACTGCTTAGTGTTCTGTTAATTCATCTCACAGAGTTACATCTGTATTTCGTGGATCTCTTTGCTAGCCTTATTTCTGTGGAATCTGAGAACAGATATTTCGGATCCCTTTGAAGACTATAGGGCCAACGGAAATATCCTCCGATAACAAAGAGAAAGAAGCTTTCTGAGAAACTTCTTTGTGTTCTGTGAAATCATCTCACAGAGTTACAGCTTTCCCCTCAAGAAGCCTTTCGCTAAGACAGTTCTTGTGGAATTCGCAAAGTGATATTTCGAAGCCCATACAGGGCTATGGTGAAAAAGGAAATATCCTCAGATGAAATCTGGAAAGAAGCTGCCTGAGAAACTGCTTAGTGTTCTGCTAATTCATCTCACAGAGTTACATCTGTATTTCGTGGATCTCTTTGCTAGCCTTATTTCTGTGGAATCTGAGAACAGATATTTCAGATCCTTTTGAAGACTATAGGGCCAAAGGAAATATCCTCTGATAACAAAGAGAAAGAAGCTTTCTGAGAAACTTCGTTGTGTTCTTTGAAATCATCTCACAGCGTTACAGCTTTCCCCTCTAGTAGCCTTTAGCTAAGACAGTTCTTGTGGAATTGGCAAAGTGATATTTGGAAGCCCCTAGAGGGCTATGTTGAAAAAGGAAATATCCTCAGATGGAATCTGGAAAGAAACTTTCTGAGAATCTGCTTAGTGTTCTGTTAATTCATCTCACAGAGTTACATCTGTATTTCGTGGATCACTTTGCTAGCCTTATTTCTGTGAAATCTGAGAAGAGATATTTCGGATCCCTTTGAAGACAATAGGGCCAAATGAAATATCCTCCGATAACAAAGAGAAAGAAGCTTTGTGAGAAACTTCTTTGTGTTCTGTGAAATCATCTCACAGAGTTACAGCTTTCCCCTCAAGAAGCCTTTGGCTAAGACAGTTCTTGTGGAATTGGCAAAGTGATATTTGGAAGCCCATAGAGGGCTATGGTGAAAAAGGAAATATCCTCCGATGAAATCTGGAAAGAAGCTTTCTGAGAAACTGCTTAGTGTTCTGTTAATTCATCTCACAGAGTTACATAAGTATATCGTGGATCTCTTTGCTAGCCTTATTTCTGTGGAATATGAGAACAGATATTTCGGATCCCTTTGAAGACTATAGGGCCACAGGAAATATCCTCCGAAAACAAAGAGAAAGAAGCTTTCTGAGAAACTTCTTTGTGTTCTGTGAAATCATCTCACAGAGTTGCAGCTTTCCCCTCAAGAAGCCTTTCGCTAAGACAGTTCTTGTGGAATTGGCAAAGTGATATTTGGAAGCCCATAGAGGGCTATGGTGAAAAAGGAAATATCCTCAGATGAAATCTGGAAAGAAGCTTTCTGAGAATCTGCTTAGTGTTCTGTTAATTCATCTCACAGAGTTACATCTGTATTTCGTGGATCTCTTCGCTAGCCTTATTTCTGTGGTATCTGAGAACAGATATTTCGGATCCCTTTGAAGACTATAGGGCCAAAGGGAATATCCTCCGATAACAAAGAGAAAGAAGCTTTCTGAAAAACTTCTTTGTGTTCTCTGAAATCATCTCAAAGAGGTACAGCTTTCCCCTCAAGAAGACTTTCGCTAACACAGTTCTTGTGGAATTGGCAACTGATATTTGGAAGCCCATAGAGGGCTATGGTGAAAAAGGAAATATAATCAGATGAAATCTGGAAACAAGGTTTCTGAGAATCTGCTTAGTGTTCTGCTAATTCATCTCACAGAGTTACATCTGTATTTCGTGGATCTCTTTGCTAGCCTTATATCTGTGGAATCTGAGAACAGATATTTCGGATCCCTTTGAAGACTATAGGGCCAAAGGAATATCCTCCGATAACAAAGAGAAAGAAGCTTTCTGAGAAACTTCTTTGTGTTCTGTGAAATCATCTCACAGAGTTACAGCTTTTCCCTAAAGAAGCCTTTCGCTAAGTCAGTTCTTGTGGAATTGGCAAAGTCATATTTGGAAGACCATAGAGGGCTATGGTGAAAAAGGAAATATCCTCAGATGAAATCTGGAAAGAAGCTTTCTGAGAAACTGCTTAGTGTTCTGTTAATTCATCTCACAGAGTTACATCTGTATTTCGTGGATCTCTTTGCTAGCCTTATTTCTGTGGAATTTGAGAACAGATATTTCGGATCCCTTTGAAGACTATAGGGCCAAAGGGCATATCCTCCGATAACAAAGAGAAAGAAGCTTTCTGAGAAACGTCTTTGTGTCTGTGAAATCATCTCACAGAGTTTCAGCTTTCCCCTGAAGAAGCCTTTCGCTAAGAAAGTTCTTGTGGAATTGGCAAAGTGATATTTGGAAGCCCATAGCGGGCTATTGTGAAAAAGGAAATATCCGCTGATGAAATCTGGAAAGAAGCTTTCTGAGTATCTGCTTAGTGTTGTGTTAATTCATCTCACAGAGTTACATCTGTATTTCGTGGATCTCTTTGCTAGCCTTATTTCTGTGGAGTCTGAGGACAGATATTTCGGATCCCTTTGGAGACCATAGGGCCAAAGGAAATATCTTCTGATAACAAAGAGAAAGAAGCTTTCTGAGAAACTTCTTTGTGTTCTGTGAAATCATCTCACAGAGTTACAGCTTTCCCCTCAAGAAGCCTTTCGCTAAGACAGTTCTTGTGGAATTGGCAAAGTGATATTTGGAAGCCCATAGAGGGCTATGGTGAAAAAGAAAATATCCTCAGATGAAATCTGGAAAGAAGCTTTCTGAGAAACTACGTAGTGTTCTGTTAATTCATCTCACAGAGTTACATCTGTATTTCGTGGATCTCTTTGCTAGCCTTATTTCTGTGGAATCTGAGAACAGATATTTCGGATCCCTTTGAAGACTATAGGGCCAACGGAAATATCCTCCGATAACAAAGAGAAAGAAGCTTTCTGAGAAACTTGTTTGTGTTCTGTGAAATCATCTCACAGAGTTAGAGCTTTCCCCTCAAGAAGCCTTTCGCTAAGACAGTTCTTGTGGAATTGCAAAGTGATATTTGGAATCCCATAGTGGGCTATGGTGAAAAAGGAAATATCCTCCGATGAAATCTGGAAAGAAGCTTTCTGAGAATCTGCTTAGTGTCCTGTTAATTCATCTAACAGAATTACATCTGTATTTCCTGGATCTCTTTGCTAGCCTTATTTCTGTGGAATCTGAGAACAGATATTTCGGATCCCTTTGAAGACTATAGGGCCAAAGGAACTATCCTACGATAACAAAGAGAAAGAAGCTTTCTAAGAAACGTCTTTGTGTCTGTGAAATCATCTCACAGAGTTTCAGCTTTCCCCTCAAGAAGCCTTTCGCTAAGACAGTTCTTGTGGAATTGGCAAAGTGATATTTGGAAGCCCATAGCGGGCTATGGTGAAAAAGGAAATATCCTCTGATGAAATATGGAAAGAAGCTTTCTGAGAATCTGCTTAGTGTTCTGTTAATTCATCTCACAGAGTTACATCTGTATTTCGTGGATCTCTTTGCTAGCCTTATTTCTGTGGAATCTGAGAACAGATATTTCGGAAACCTTTGAAGACCATAGGGCCAAACGAAATATCCTCCGATAAAAAAGACAAAGAAGCTTTCTGAGAAACTTCTTTGTGTTCTGTGAAATCATCTCACAGAGTTACACCTTTCCCCTCAAGAAGCCTTTCGCTAAGACAGTTCTTGTGGAATTGGCAACGTGATATTTGGAAGCCCATAGAGGGCTATGGTGAAAAAGGAAATATCCTCAGATGATGTCTTTAAAGAAGCTTTCTGAGAAACTGCTTAGTGTTCTGTTAATTCATCTCACAGAGTTACATCTGTATTTCGTGCATCTCTTTGCTATCCTTATTTCTGTGGAATCTGAGAACAGATATTTCGTATCCCTTTGAAGACCATAGGGCCAAACGAAATATCCTTCCATAACAAAGAGAAAGAAGCTTTCTGAGAAACTTCTTTGTGTTCTGTGAAATCATCTCACAGAGTTACAGCTTTCTATTCAAGAAGCCTTTCGCTAAGACAGTTCTTGTGGAATTGGCAAAGTGATATTTGGAAGCCCATAGAGGGCTATGGTGAAAGAGGAAATATCCTCAGATGAAATCTGGAAAGAAGCTTTCTGAGAATCTGCTTAGTGTTCTGTTAATTCATCTCACAGAGTTACATCTGTATTTCGTGGATCTCTTTGCTAGCCTTATTTCTGTGGAATCTGAGAACAGATATTTCGGATCCCTTTGAAGACCATAGGGCCAAACGAAATTTCCTCCGATAACAAACAGAAAGAAGCTTTCTGAGAAACTTCTTTGTGTTCTGTGAAATCATCTCACAGAGTTACAGCTTTCCCCTCAAGAAGCCTTTCGCTAAGACAGTTCTTGTGGAATTGGCAAAGTGATATTTCGAACCCATAGAGGGCTATGGTGAAAAAGGAAATATCCTCAGATGAATACTGGAAAGAAGCTTCCTGAGAAACTGCTTAGTGTTCTGCTAATTCATCTCACAGAGTTATATCTGTATTTCGTGGATCTCTTTGCTAGCCTTATTTCTGTGGAATCTGAGAACAGATATTTCAGATCCTTTTGAAGACTATAGGGCCAAAGGAAATATCCTCTGATAACAAAGAGAAAGAAGCTTTCTGAGAAACTTCGTTGTGTTCTTTGAAATCATCTCACAGCGTTACAGCTTTCCCCTCTAGGAGCCTTTAGCTAAGACAGTTCTTGTGGAATTGGCAAAGTGATATTTGGAAGCCCCTAGAGGGCTATGTTGAAAAAAGAAATATCCTCAGATGGAATCTGGAAAGAAGCTTTCTGAGAATCTGCTTAGTGTTCTGTTAATTCATCTCACAGAGTTACATCTGTATTTCGTGGATCACTTTGCTAGCCTTATTTCTGTGAAATATGAGAAGAGATATTTCGGATCCCTTTGAAGACAATAGGGCCAAATGAAATATCCTCCGATAACAAAGAGAAAGAAGCTTTGTGAGAAACTTCTTTGTGTTCTGTGAAATCATCTCACAGAGTTACAGCTTTCCCCTCAAGAAGCCTTTCGCTAAGACAGTTCTTGTGGAATTGGCAAAGTGATATTTGGAAGCCCTTAGAGGGCTATGGTGAAAAAGGAAATATCCTCCGATGAAATCTGGAAAGAAGCTTTCTGAGAAACTGCTTAGTGTTCTGTTAATTCATCTCACAGAGTTACATAAGTATTTCGTGGATCTCTTTGCTAGCCTTATTTCTGTGGAATCTGAGAACAGATATTTCGGATCCCTTTGAAGACTATAGGGCCACAGGAAATATCCTCCGAAAACAAAGAGAAAGAAGCTTTCTGAGAAACTTCTTTGTGTTCTCTGAAATCATCTCACAGAGTTACAGCTTTCCCCTCAAGAAGCCTTTCGCTAAGACAGTTCTTGTGGAATTGGCAAAGTGATATTTGGAAGCCCATAGAGGGCTATGGTGAAAAAGGAAATATCCTCAGATGAAAACTGGAAAGAAGCTTTCTGAGAATCTGCTTAGTGTTCTGTTAATTCATCTCACAGAGTTACATCTGTATTTCGTGGATCTCTTCGCTAGCCTTATTTCTGTGGTATCTGAGAAGAGATATTTCGGATCCCTTTGAAGACTACAGGGCCAAAGGGAATATCCTCCGATAACAAAGACAAAGAAGCTTTCTGAAAAACTTCTTTGTGTTCTCTGAAATCATCTCAAAGCGTTACAGCTTTCCCCTCAAGAAACCTTTCGCTAACACAGTTCTTGTGGAATTGGCAAGTGATATTTGGAAGCCCATAGAGGGCTATGGTGAAAAAGGAAATATAATCAGATGAAATCTGGAAACAAGGTTTCTGAGAATCTGCTTAGTGTTCTGCTAATTCATCTCACAGAGTTACATCTGTAATTCGTGGATCTCTTTGCTAGCCTTATTTCTGTGGAATCTGAGAACAGATATTTCGGATCCCTTTGAAGACTATAGGGCCAAAGGGCATATCCTCCGATAACAAAGAGAAAGAAGCTTTCTGAGAAACGTCTTTGTGTCTGTGAAATCATCTCACAGAGTTTCAGCTTTCCCCTCAAGAAGCCTTTCGCTAAGAAAGTTCTTGTGGAATTGGCAAAGTGATATTTGGAAGCTCATAGCGGGCTATGGTGAAAAAGGAAATATCCTCTGATGAAATCTGGAAAGAAGCTTTCTGAGTATCTGCTTAGTGTTGTGTTAATTCATCTCACAGAGTTACATCTGTATTTCGTGGATCTCTTTGCTAGCCTTATTTCTGTGGAGTCTGAGGACAGATATTTCGGATCCCTTTGAAGACCATAGGGCCAAAGGAAATATCTTCTGATAACAAAGAGAAAGAAGCTTTCTGAAAAACTTCTTTGTGTTCTGTGAAATCATCTCACAGAGTTACAGCTTTCCCCTCAAGAAGCCTTTCGCTAAGACAGTTCTTGTGGAATTGGCAAAGTGATATTTGGAAGCCCATAGAGGGCTACGGTGAAAAAGGAAATATCCTCAGATGAAATCTGGAAAGAAGCTTTCTGAGAAACTGCTTAGTGTTCTGTTGATTCATCTCACAGAGTTTCATCTGTATTTCGTGTATCTCTTTGCTAGCCTTATTTCTGTGGAATCTGAGAACAGATATTTCGGATCCCTTTGAAGACGATAGGGCCAAAGGAAATATCCTCTGATAACAAAGAGAAAGAAGCTTTCTGAGAAACTTCTTTGTGTTCTGTGAAATCATCTCACAGAGTTTCAGCTTTCCCCTCCAGAAGCCTTTCGCTAAGACAGTTCTTGTGGAATTGGCAAAGTGATATTTGGAAGCCCATACAGCGCTATGGTGAAAAAGGAAATATCCTCCGATGAAATCTGGAAAGAAGCTTTCTGAGAAACTGCTTAGTGTTCTGTTAATTCATCTCACAGAGTTACATCTGTATTTCGAGGATCTCTTTGCTAGCCTTATTTCTGTGGAATCTGAAAACAGATATTTCGGATCGCTTTGAAGACCATAGGGCCAAAGGAAATATCCTCCGATAACAAACAGAAAGAAGCTTTCTGAGAAACTTCTTTGTGTTCTGTGAAATCATCTCACAGAGTTACAGCTTTCCCCTCAAGAAGCCTTTCGCTAAGACAGTTCTTGTGGAATTGGCAAAGTGATATTTGGAAGCCCATAGAGGGCTATGGTGAAAAAGAAAATATCCTCAGATGAAATCTGGAAAGAAGCTTTCTGAGAAACTACGTAGTGTTCTGTTAATTCATCTCACAGAGTTACATCTGTATTTCGTGGATCTCTTTGCTAGCCTTATTTCTGTGAAATCTGAGAACAGATATTTCGGATCCCTTTGAAGACTATAGGGCCAACGGAAATATCCTCCGATAACAAAGAGAAAGAAGCTTTCTGAGAAACTTGTTTGTGTTCTGTGAAATCATCTCACAGAGTTAGAGCTTTCCCCTCAAGAAGCCTTTCGCTAAGACAGTTCTTGTGGAATTGCAAAGTGATATTTGGAATCCCATAGTGGGCTATGGTGAAAAAGGAAATATCCTCCGATGAAATCTGGAAAGAAGCTTTCTGAGAATCTGCTTAGTGTCCTGTTAATTCATCTAACAGAATTACATCTGTATTTCCTGGATCTCTTTGCTAGCCTTATTTCTGTGGAATCTGAGAACAGATATTTCGGATCCCTTTGAAGACTATAGGGCCAAAGGAACTATCCTACGATAACAAAGAGAAAGAAGCTTTCTGAGAAACGTCTTTGTGTCTGTGAAATCATCTCACAGAGTTTCCGCTTTCCCCTCAAGAAGCCTTTCGCTAAGACAGTTCTTGTGGAATTGGCAAAGTGATATTTGGAAGCCCATAGCGGGCTATGGTGAAAAAGGAAATATCCTCTGATGAAATATGGAAAGAAGCTTTCTGAGAATCTGCTTAGTGTTCTGTTAATTCATCTCACATAGTTACATCTGTCTTTCGTGGATCTCTTTGCTAGCCTTATTTCTGTGGAGTCTGAGAACAGATATTTCGGATCCCTTTGAAGACTATAGGGCCAAAGGAAATATCCTCCGATAACAAAGAGAAAGAAGCTTTCAGAGAAACTTCTTTGTGTTCTGTGAAATCATCTCACAGAGTTACAGCTTTCCCCTCAAGAAGCCTTTCGCTAAGACAGTTCTTGTGGAATTGGCAAAGTGATATTTGGAAGCCCATAGAGGGCTATGGTGAAAAAGGAAATATACTCAGATTAAATCTGGAAGGAAGCTTTCTGAGAATCTGCTTAGTGTTCTGTTAATTCATCTCACAGAGTTACATCTGTATTTCGTGGATCTCTTTGCTAGCCTTATTTCTGTGGAATCTAAGAACAGATATTTCGGATCCCTTTGAAGACTATAGGGCCAAAGGAAATATCCTCCGATAACAAAGAGAAAGAAGCTTACTGAGAAACTTCTTTGTGTTCTGTGAAATCATCTCACGGAGTTTCAGCTTTCCCCTCAAGAAGCCTTTCGCTAAGACAGTTCTTGTGGAATTGGCAAAGTGATATTTGGAAGCCCATAGAGGGCTATGGTGAAAGAGGAAATATCCTCAGATGAAATCTGGAAAGAAGCTTTCTGAGAATCTGCTTAGTGTTCTGTTAATTCATCTCACAGAGTTACATCTGTATTTCGTGGATCTCTTTGCTAGCCTTATTTCTGTGGAATCTGAGAACAGATATTTCGGATCCCTTTGAAGACGATAGGGCCAAAGGAAATATCCTCCGATAACAAAGAGAAAGAAGCTTTCTGAGAATCTTCTCTGTGTTCTGTGAAATCATCTCACAGAGTAACAGCTTTCCCCTCAAGAAGCCTTCCGCTAAGACAGTTCTTGTGGAATTGGCAAAGTGATATTTGAAAGCCCATAGAGGGCTATGTTGAGAAACGAAATATCTTCAGATGAAATCTGGAAAGAAGCTTTCTGAGAAACTGCTTAGTGTTCTGTTAATTTATCTCACAGAGTTTCATCTGTATTTCGTGGATCTCTTTGCTATCCTTATTTCTGTGGAATCTGAGAACAGATATTTCGGATCCCTTTGAAGACCATAGGGCCAAACGAAATATCCTCCGATAACAAAGAGAAAGAAGCTTTCTGAGAAACTTCTCTGTGTTCTGTGAAATCATCTCACAGAGTTACAGCTTTCCCCTCAAGAAGCCTTTCGCTAAGACAGTTCTTGTGGAATTGGCAAAGTGATATTTGAAAGCCCATAGAGGGCTATGTTGAGAAAGGAAATATCTTCAGATGAAATCTGGAAAGAAGCTTTCTGAGAAACTGCTTAGTGTTCTGTTAATTCATCTCACAGAGTTACATCTGTATTTCGTGGATCTCTTTGCTAGCCTTATTTCTGTGGAATCTGAGAACAGATATTTCGGAAACCTTTGAAGACCGTAGGGCCAAACGAAATATCCTCCGATAAAAAAGACAAAGAAGCTTTCTGAGAAACTTCTTTGTGTTCTGTGAAATCATCTCACAGAGTTACACCTTTCCCCTCAAGAAGCCTTTCGCTAAGACAGTTCTTGTGGAATTGGCAAAGTGATATTTGGAAGCCCATAGAGGGCTATGGTGAAAAAGGAAATATCCTCAGATGAAATCTGGAAAGAAGCTTTCTGAGAATCTGCTTAGTGTTCTGTTAATTCATCTCACAGAGTTACATCTGTATTTCGTGGATCTGTTCGCTAGCCTTATTTCTTTGGTATCTGAGAACAGATATTTCGGATCCCTTTGAAGACCATAGGGCCAAAGGAAATATCGTCCGATCACAAAGAGAAAGAAGCTTTCTGAGAAACTTCTTTGTGTTCTGTGAAATCATCTCACAGAATTACAGTTTTCCCCTCAAGAAGCCTTTCGCTAAGACAGTTCTTGTGGATTTGGCAAAGTGATATTTCAAAGCCCATAGAGGGCTATGTTGAGAAAGGTAATATCTTCAGATGAAATCTGGAAAGAAGCTTTCTGAGAAACTGCTTAGTGTTCTGTTAATTCATCTCACAGAGTTACATCTGGGTTTCGTAGATCTCTTTGCTATCCTTATTTCTGTGGAATCTGAGAACAGATATTTCGGATCCCTTTGAAGACCATAGTGCCAAACGAAATATCCTCCGATAACAAAGAGAAAGAAGCTTTCTGAGAAACTTCTTTGTGTTCTGTGAAATCATCTCACAGAGTTACAGCTTTCCCCTCAAGAAGCCTTTCGCTAAGACAGTTCTTGTGGAATTGGCAAAGTGATATTTGGAAGCCCATAGAGGGCTATGGTGAAAAAGGAAATATCCTCAGATGAAATCTGGAAAGAAGCTTTCTGAGAAACTGCTTAGTGTTCTGCTAATTCATCTCACAGAGTTACATCTGTATTTCGTGGATCTCTTTGCTAGCCTTATTTCTGTGGAATCTGAGAACAGATATTTCAGATCCCTTTGAAGATTATAGGGCCAAAGGAAATATCCTCTGATAACAAAGAGAAAGAAGCTTTCTGAGAAACTTCTTTGTGTTCTGTGAAATCATCTCACAGCGCTACAGCTTTCCCCTCAAGAAGCCTTTAGCTAAGACAGTTCTTGTGGAATTGGGAAAGTGATATTTGGAAGCCCCTAGAGGGCTATGATGAAAAAGGAAATAACCTCAGATGAAATCTAGAAAGAAGCTTTCTGAGAATCTGCTTAGTGTTCTGTTAATTCATCTCACAGAGTTACATCGGTATTTCGTGGATCTCTTTGCTAGCCTTATTTCTGTGGAATCTGGGAAGAGATATTTCGGATCCCTTTGAAGACTATAGGGCCAAATGAAATATCCTCCGATAACAAAGAGAAAGAAGCTTTCTGAGAAACTTCTTTGTGTTCTGTGAAATCATCTCACAGAGTTACAGCTTTCTACTCAAGAAGCCTTTCGCTAAGACAGGTCTTGTGGAATTGGCAAAGTGATATTTGGAAGCCGGTAGAGGGCTACGGTGAAAAAGGAAATATCCTCCGATGAAATCTGGAAAGAAGGTTTCTGAGAAACTGCTTAGTGTTCTGTTAATTCATCTCACAGAGTTACCTCTGTATTTCGTGGATCTCTTTGCTAGCCTTATTTCTGTGGAATCTGAGAACAGACATTTCGGATCCCTTTGAAGACCATAGGGCCAAAAGAAATATCCTACGATAACAAAGAGAAAGAAGCTTTCTGAGAAACTTCTTTGTGTTCTGAGAAATCAGCTCACAGAGATACAGCTTTCCGCTCAAGAAGCCTTTCGCTAAGACAGTTCTTGGGGAATTGGCAAAGTGATATTGGGAAGCCCATAGAGGGCAATGGTGAAAAAGGAAATATCCTCAGATGAAATCTGGAAAGAAGCTTTCTGAGAAACTGCTTAGTGTTCTGCTAATTCATCTCACAGAGTTACATCTGTATTTCGTGCATCTCTTTGCTAGCCTTATTTCTGTGGAATCTGAGAACAGATATTTCAGATCCCTTTGAAGACTATAGGGCCAAAGGAAATATCCTCTGATAACAAAGAGAAAGAAGCTTTCTGAGAAACTTCTTTGTGTTCTGTGAAATCATCTCACAGCGTTACAGCTTTCCCCTCAAGAAGGCTTTAGCTAAGACAGTTCTTGTGGAATTGGGAAAGTGATATTTGGAAGCCCCAAGAGGGCTATGGTGAAAAAGTAAATATCCTCCGATGAAATCTAGAAAGAAGCTTTCTGTGAATCTGCTTAGTGTTCTGTTAATTCATCTCACAGAGTTACATCTGTATTTCTTGGATCTCTTTGCTAGCCTTATTTCTTTGGAATCTGAGAAGACATATTTCGGATCCATTTGAAGACTATAGGGCCAAAGGAAATATCCTCCGATAACAAAGAGAAAGAAGCTTACTGAGAAACTACTTTGTGTTCTGTGAAATCATCTCACAGAGTTTCAGCTTTCCCCTCAAGAAGCCTTTGGCTAAGACAGTTCTTGTGGAATTGGCAAAGTGATATTTGGAAGCCCATAGAGGGCTATGGTGAAATAGGAAATATCCTCAGATGAAATCTGGAAAGAAGCTTTCTGAGAATCTGCTTAGTGTTCTGTTAATTCATCTCACAGAGTTACATCTGTATTTCGTGGATCTCTTTGCTAGCCTTATTTCTGTGGAATCTGAGAACAGATATTTCGGATCCCTTTGAAGACTATACCGCCAAAGGAAATATCCTCCGATAACAAAGAGAAAGAAGCTTTCTGAGAAACTTCTTTGTGTTCTGTGAAATCATCTCACAGAGTTACAGTTTTCCCCTCAAGAAGCCTTTCGCTACGATAGTTCTTGGGGAATTGTCAAAGTGATATTGGGAAGCCCTTACAGGGCTATGGTGAAAAAGGAAATATCCTCCGATGAAATCTGGAAAGAAGCTTTCTGAGAAACTGCTTAGTGTTCTGTTAATTCATCTCACAGAGTTACATCTGTATTTCGAGGATCTCTTTGCTAGCCTTATTTCTGTGGAATCTGAGAACAGATATTTCGGATCGCTTTGAAGACCATAGGGCCAAAGAAAATATCCTCCGATAACAAAGAGTAAGAAGCTTTCTGAGAAACTTCTTTGTGTTCTGTGAAATCATCTCACAGAGTTACAGCTTTCCCCTCAAGAAGCCTTTCGCTAAGACAGTTCTTGTGGAATTGGCAAAGTGATATTTGAAAGCCCATAGAGGGCTATGTTGAGAAAGGAAATATCTTCAGATGAAATCTGGAAAGAAGCTTTCTGAGAAACTGCTTAGTGTTCTGTTTATTCATCTCACAGAGTTACATCTGTATTTCGTGGATCTCTTTGCTAGCCTTATTTCTGTGGAATCTGAGAACAGATATTTAAGATCCATTTGAAGACTATAGGGCCAAAGGAAATATCCTCTGATAACAAAGAGAAAGAAGCTTTCTGAGAAACTTCTTTGTGTTCTGTGAAATCATCTCACAGCGTTACAGCTTTCCCCTCAAGAAGCCTTTAGCTAAGACCGTTCTTGTGGAATTGGGAAAGTGATATTTGGAAGCCCCTAGAGGGCTATGGTGAAAAAGGAAATATCCTCAGATGAAATCTGGAAAGAAGCTTTCTGAGAATCTGCTTAGTGTTCTCTTAATTCATCTCTCAGAGTTACATCTGTATTTCGTGGATCTCTTTGGTAGCGTTATTTCTGTGGAATCTGAGAAGAGATATTTCGGATCCCTTTGAAGACTATAGGGCCAAAGGGAATATCCTCCGATAACAAAGAGAAAGAAGCTTTCTGAAAAACTTCTTTGTGTTCTGTGAAATCATATCAAAGAGTTACATCTTTCCCCTCAAGAAACCTTTCGCTAACACAGTTCTTGTGGAATTGGCAAGTGATATTTGGAAGCCCATAGAGGGCTATAGTGAAAAAGGAAATATCCTCAGATGAAATCTGGAAAGAAGCTTTCTGAGAATCTGCTTAGTGTTCTGTTAATTCATCTCACAGAGTTACATCTGTATTTCGTGGATCTCTTTGCTAGCCTTATTTCTGTGGAATCTGAGAACAGATATTTCGGATCCCTTTGAAGATTATAGGGCCAAAGGAAATATCCTCCGATAACAAAGAGAAAGAAGCTTTCTGAGAAACTTCTTTGTGTTCTGTGAAATCATCTCACAGAGTTACAGCTTTTCCCTCAAGAAGCCTTTCGCTAAGACAGTTCTTGTGGAATTGGCAAAGTGATATTTGGAAGCCCATAGAGGGCTATGGTGAAAAAGGAAATATCCTCAGATGAAATCTGGAAAGAAGCTTTCTGAGAAACTGCTTAGTGTTCTGTTAATTCATCTCACAGAGTTACATCTGTATTTCGTGGATCTCTTTGATAGCCTTATTTCTGTAGAATGTGAGAACAGATATTTCGGATCCCTTTGAAGACCATAGGGCCAAACGAAATATCCTCCGATAACAAACAGAAAGAAGCTTTCTGAGAAACTTCTTTGTGTTCTGTGAAATCATCTCACAGAGTTACAGCTTTCGCCTCAAGAAGCCTTTCGCTAAGACAGTTCTTGTGGAAATGGCAAAGTGATATTTGGAAGCCCATAGAGGGCTATGGTGAAAAAGGAAATATCCTCAGATGAAATCTGGAAAGAAGCTTTCTGAGAAACTGCTTAGTGTTCTGTTAATTCATCTCACAGAGTTACATCTGTATTTCGTGGATCTCTTTGCTAGCCTTATTTCTGTGGAATCTGAGAACAGATATTTCGGATCCCTTTGAAGACTATAGGGCCAAAGGGCATATCCTCCGATAACAAAGAGAAAGAAGCTTTCTGAGAAACGTCTTTGTGTCTGTGAAATCATCACACAGAGTTTCAGCTTTCCCCTCAAGACGCCTTTCGCTAAGAAAGTTCTTGTGGAATTGGCAAAGTGATATTTGGAAGCCCATAGCGGGCTATGTTGAAAAAGGAAATATCCTCTGATGGAATCTGGAAACAAGCTTTCTGAGAATCTGCTTAGTGTTCTGTTAATTAATCTCACAGAGTTACATCTGTATTTCGTGGATCTCTTTGCTAGCCTTATTTCTGTGGAGTCTGAGGACAGATATTTCGGATCCCTTTGAAGACTATAGGGCCAAAGGAAATATCTTCTGATAACAAAGAGAAAGAAGCTTTCTGAAAAACTTCTTTGTGTTCTGTGAAATCACCTCACAGAGTTACAGCTTTCCCCTCAAGAAGCCTTTCGCTAAGACAGTTCTTGTGGAATTGGCAAAGTGATATTTGGAAGCCCATAGAGGACTATGGTGAAAAAGGAAATATCCTCAGATGATATCTTTAAAGAAGCTTTCTGAGAAACTGCTTAGTGTTCTATTAATTCATCTCACATAGATACATCTGTATTTCGAGGGTCTCTTTGCTAGCCTTATTTCTGTGGAATCTGAGTACAGATATTTCGAATCCCTTTGAAGACCATAGGGCCAAAGGAAATATCGTCCGATAACAAAGAGAAAGAAGCTTTCTGAGAAACTTCTTTGTGTTCTGTGAAATCATCTCACAGAGTTACAGCTTTCCCCTCAAGAAGCCTTTCGCTAAGACAGTTCTTGTGGAATTGTCAAAGTGATATTTGGAAGCCCATAGAGGACTATGGTGAAAAAGGAAATATCCTCAGATGAAATCTGGAAAGAAGCTTTCTGAGAAACTGCTTAGTGTTCTGTTAATTCATCTCACAGAGTTACATCTGTATTTCGTGGATCTCTTTGATAGCCTTATTTCTGTAGAATGTGAGAACAGATATTTCGGATCCCTTTGAAGACCATAGGGCCAAACGAAATATCCTCCGATAACAAACAGAAAGAAGCTTTCTGAGAAACTTCTTTGTGTTCTGTGAAATCATCTCACAGAGTTACAGCTTTCGCCTCAAGAAGCCTTTCGCTAAGACAGTTCTTGTGGAAATGGCAAAGTGATATTTGGAAGCCCATAGAGGGCTATGGTGAAAAAGGAAATATCCTCAGATGAAATCTGGAAAGAAGCTTCCTGAGAAACTGCTTAGTGTTCTGCTAATTCATCTCACAGAGTTACATCTGTATTTCGTGGATCGCTTTGCTAGCCTTATTTCTGTGGAATCTGAGAACAGATATTTCAGATCCCTTTGAAGACTATAGGGCCAAAGGAAATATCCTCTGATAACAAAGTGAAAGAAGCTTTCTGAGAAACTTCGTTGTGTTCTGTGAAATCATCTCACAGCGTTACAGCTTTCCCCTCTAGAAGCCTTTCGCTAAGACAGTTCTTGTGGAATAGGCAAAGTGATATTTCGAAGCCCATAGAGGGCTATGGTGAAAAAGGAAATATCCGCAGATGAAATCTGGAAAGAAGCTTTCTGAGAAACTGCTTAGTAGTCTGTTAATTCATTTCACAGAGTTACATAAGTATTTCGTGGATCTCTTTGCTAGCCTTATTTCTGTGGAATCTGAGAACAGATATTTCGGATCCCTTTGAAGACTATAGGGCCACAGGAAATATCCTCCGAAAACAAAGAGAAAGAAGCTTTCTGAGAAACTTCTTTGTGTTCTGTGAAATCATCTCTCAGAGTTACAGCTTTCCCCTCAAGAAGCCTTTCGCTACGACAGTTCTTGTGGAATTGGCAAAGTGATATTTGGAAGCCCATAGAGGGCTATGGTGAAAAAGGAAATATCCTCTGATGAAATCTGGAAAGAAGCTTTCTGAGAATCTGCTTAGTGTTCTGTTAATTCATCTCACAGAGTTACATCTGTATTTCGTGGATCTCTTCGCTAGCCTTATTTCTGTGGTATCTGAGAACAGATATTTCGGATCCCTTTGAAGACTATAGGGCCAAAGGGAATATCCTCCGATAACAAAGAGAAAGAAGCTTTCTGAAAAACTTCTTTGTGTTCTGTGAAATCATCTCAAAGAGTTACAGCTTTCCCCTCAAGAAACCTTTCGCTAACACAGTTCTTGTGGAATTGGCAAGTTATATTTGGAAGCCCATAGAGGGCTATGGTGAAAAAGGAAATATCCTCAGATGAAATCTGGAAAGAAGCTTTCTGAGAATCTGCTTAGTGTTCTGCTAATTCATCTCACAGAGTTACATCTGTATTTCGTGGATCTCTTTGCTAGCCTTATTTCTGTGGAATCTGAGAACAGATATTTCGGATCCCTTTGAAGACTATAGGGCCAAAGGGCATATCCTCCGATAACAAAGAGAAAGAAGCTTTCTGAGAAACGTCTTTGTGTCTGTGAAATCATCTCACAGAGTTTCAGCTTTCCCCTCAAGAAGCCTTTCGCTACGAAAGTTCTTGTGGAATTGGCAAAGTGGTATTTGGAAGCCCATAGCGGGCTATGGTGAAAAAGGAAATATCCTCTGATGAAATCTGGAGAGAAGCTTTCTGAGAATCTGCTTAGTGTTGTGTTAATTCATCTCACAGAGTTACATCTGTATTTCGTGGATCTCTTTGCTAGCCTTATTTCCGTGGAGTCTGAGGACAGATATTTCGGATCCCTTTGAAGACCATAGGGCCAAAGGAAATATCTTCTGATAACAAAGAGAAAGAAGCTTTCTGAAAAACTTCTTTGTGTTCTGTGAAATCATCTCACAGAGTTACAGCTTTCCCCTCAAGAAGCCTTTCGCTAAGACAGTTCTTGTGGAATTGGCAAAGTGATATTTGGAAGCCCATAGAGGGCTACGGTGAAAAAGGAAATATCCTCAGATGAAATCTGGAAAGAAGCTTTCTGAGAAACTGCTTAGTGTTCTGTTAATTCATCTCACAGTGTTTCATCTGTATTTCGTGGATCTCTTTGCTAGCCTTATTTCTGTGGAATCTGAGAACAGATATTTCGGATCCCTTTGAAGACCATAGGGCCAAACGAAATATACTCCGATAACAAAGAGAAAGAAGCTTTCTGAGAAACTTCTTTGTGTCTGTGAAATCATCTCACAGAGTTTCAGCTTTCCCCTCAAGAAGCCTTTCGCTACGAAAGTTCTTGTGGAATTGGCAAAGTGGTATTTGGAAGCCCATAGCGGGCTATGTTGAAAAAGGAAATATCCTCTGATGAAATCTGGAGAGAAGCTTTCTGAGAATCTGCTTAGTGTTGTGTTAATTCATCTCACAGAGTTACATCTGTATTTCGTGGATCTCTTTGCTAGCCTTATTTCCGTGGAGTCTGAGGACAGATATTTCGGATCCCTTTGAAGACCATAGGGCCAAAGGAAATATCTTCTGATAACAAAGAGAAAGAAGCTTTCTGAAAAACTTCTTTGTGTTCTGTGAAATCATCTCACAGAGTTACAGCTTTCCCCTCAAGAAGCCTTTCGCTAAGACAGTTCTTGTGGAATTGGCAAAGTGATATTTGGAAGCCCATAGAGGGCTACGGTGAAAAAGGAAATATCCTCAGATGAAATCTGGAAAGAAGCTTTCTGAGAAACTGCTTAGTGTTCTGTTAATTCATCTCACAGTGTTTCAACTGTATTTCGTGGATCTCTTTGCTAGCCTTATTTCTGTGGAATCTGAGAACAGATATTTCGGATCCCTTTGAAGACGATAGGGCCAAAGGAAATATCCTCCGATAACAAAGAGAAAGAAGCTTTCTGAGAAACTTCTTTGTGTTCTGTGAAATCATCTCACAGAGTTACAGCTTTCCCCTCAAGAAGCCTTTCGCTAAGACAGTTCTTGTGGAATTGGCAAAGTGATATTTGAAAGTCCATAGAGGGCTATGTTGAGAAAGGAAATATCTTCAGATGAAATCTGGAAAGAAGCTTTCTGAGAAACTGCTTAGTGTTCTGTTAATTCATCTCACAGAGTTACATCTGTATTTCGTGGATCTCTTTGCTAGCCTTATTTCTGTGGAATCTGAGAACAGATATTTCAGATCCCTTTGAAGACTATAGGGCCAAAGGAAATATCCTCTGATAACAAAGAGAAAGAAGCTTTCTGAGAAACTTCTTTGTGTTCTGTGAAATCATCTCACAGTGTTACAGCTTTCCCCTCAAAAAGCCTTTAGCTAAGACAGTTCTTCTGGAATTGGGAAAGTGATATTTGGAAGCCCCTAGAGGGCTATGGTGAAAAAGGGAATATCCTCAGATGAAATCTGGAAAGAAGCTTTCTGAGAATCTGCTTAGTGTTCTCTTAATTCATCTCACAGAGTTACATCTGTATTTCGTGGATCTCTTTGGTAGCGTTATTTCTGTGGAATCTGAGAAGAGATATTTCGGATCCCTTTGAAGACTATAGGGCCAAAGGGAATATCCTCCGATAACAAAGAGAAAGAAGCTTTCTGAAAAACTTCTTTGTGTTCTGTGAAATCATCTCAAAGAGTTACATCTTTCCTCTCAAGCAACCTTTCGCTAACACAGTTCTTGTGGAATTGGCAAGTGATATTTGGAAGCCCATAGAGGGCTATGGTGAAAAACGAAATATCCTCAGATGAAATCTGGAAAGAAGCTTTCTGAGAATCTGCTTAGTGTTCTGTTAATTCATCTCACAGAGTTACATCTGTATTTCGTGGATCTCTTTGCTAGCCTTATTTCTGTGGAGTCTGAGGACAGATATTTCGGATCCCTTTGAAGACTATAGGGCCAAAGGAAATATCTTCTGATAACAAAGAGAAAGAAGCTTTCTGAAAAACTTCTTTGTGTTCTGTGAAGTCACCTCAGAGAGTTACAGCTTTCCCCTCAAGAAGCCTTTCGCTAAGACAGTTCTTGTGGAATTGGCAAAGTGATATTTGGAAGCCCATAGAGGACTATGGTGAAAAAGGAAATATCCTCAGATGATATCTTTAAAGAAGCTTTCTGAGAAACTGCTTAGTGTTCTATTAATTCATCTCACATAGATACATCTGTATTTCGAGGATCTCTTTGCTAGCCTTATTTCTGTGGAATCTGAGTACAGATATTTCGGATCCCTTTGAAGACCATAGGGCCAAAGGAAATATCGTCCGATAACAAAGAGAAAGAAGCTTTCTGAGAAACTTCTTTGTGTTCTGTGAAATCATCTCACAGAGTTACAGCTTTCACCTCAAGAAGCCTTTCGCTAAGACAGTTCTTGTGGAATTGTCAAAGTGATATTTGGAAGCCCATAGAGGGCTATAGTGAAAAAGGAAATATCCTCAGATGAAATCTGGAAAGAAGCTTTCTGAGAAACTGCTTAGTGTTCTGTTAATTCATCTCACAGAGTTACATCTGTATTTCGTGGATCTCTTTGATAGCCTTATTTCTGTAGAATGTGAGAACAGATATTTCGGATCCCTTTGAAGACCATAGGGCCAAACGAAATATCCTCCGATAACAAACAGAAAGAAGCTTTCTGAGAAACTTCTTTGTGTTCTGTGAAATCATCTCACAGAGTTACAGCTTTCCCCTCAAGAAGCCTTTCGCTAAGACAGTTCTTGTGGAATTGGCAAAGTGATATTTGGAAGCCCATAGAGGGCTATGGTGAAAAAGGAAATATCCTCAAATGAAATCTGGAAAGAAGCTTCCTGAGAAACTGCTTAGTGTTCTGCTAATTCATCTCACAGAGTTACATCTGTATTTCGTGGATCGCTTTGCTAGCCTTATTTCTGTGGAATCTGAGAACAGATATTTCAGATCCCTTTGAAGACTATAGGGCCAAAGGAAATATCCTCTGATAACAAAGAGAAAGAAGCTTTCTGAGAAACTTCGTTGTGTTCTGTGAAATCATCTCACAGCGTTACAGCTTTCCCCTCTAGAAGCCTTTCGCTAAGACAGTTCTTGTGGAATTGGCAAAGTGATATTTGGAAGCCCATAGAGGGCTATGGTGAAAAAGGAAATATCCGCAATTGAAATCTGGAAAGAAGCTTTCTGAGAAACTGCTTAGTAGTCTGTTAATTCATCTCAGAGAGTTACATAAGTATTTCGTGGATCTCTTTGCTAGCCTTATTTCTGTGGAATCTGAGAACAGATATTTCGGATCCCTTTGAAGACTATAGGGCCACAGGAAATATCCTCCGAAAACAAAGAGAAAGAAGCTTTCTGAGAAACTTCTTTGTGTTCTGTGAAATCATCTCACAGAGTTACAGCTTTCCCCTCAAGAAGCCTTTCGCTACGACAGTTCTTGTGGAATTGGCAAAGTGATATTTGGAAGCCCTTAGAGGGCTATGGTGAAAAAGGAAATATCCTCAGATGAAACCTGGAAAGAAGCTTTCTGAGAATCTGCTTAGTGTTCTGTTAATTCATCTCACAGAGTTACATCTGTATTTCGTGGATCTCTTTGCTAGCCTTATTTCTGTGGAATCTGAGAACAGATATTTCGGATCCCTTTGAAGACTATAGGGCCAAAGGAAATATCCTCCGATAACAAAGAGAAAGAAGCTTTCTGAGAAACTTCTTTGTGTTCTGTAAAATCATCTCACAGAGTTACAGCTTTTCCCTCAAGAAGCCTTTCGCTAAGACAGTTCTTGTGGAATTGGCAAAGTGATATTTGGAAGCCCATAGAGGGCTATGGTGAAAAAGGAAATATCCTCAGATGAAATCTGGAAAGAAGCTTTCTGAGAAACTGCTTAGGGTTCTGTTAATTCATCTCACAGATTTACACCTGTATTTCGTGGATCTCTTTGCTAGCCTTATTTCTGTGGAATCTGAGAACAGATATTTCGGATCCCTTTGAAGACTATAGGGCCAAAGGGCATATCCTCCGATAACAAAGAGAAAGAAGCTTTCTGAGAAACGTCTTTGTGTCTGTGAAATCATCTCACAGAGTTTCAGCTTTCCCCTCAAGAAGCCTTTCGCTACGAAAGTTCTTGTGGAATTGGCAAAGTGGTATTTGGAAGCCCATAGCGGGCTATGGTGAAAAAGGAAATATCCTCTGATGAAATCTGGAGAGAAGCTTTCTGAGAATCTGCTTAGTGTTGTGTTAATTCATCTCACAGAGTTACATCTGTATTTCGTGGATCTCTTTGCTAGCCTTATTTCCGTGGAGTCTGAGAACAGATATTTCGGATCCCTTTGAAGACTATAGGGCCAAAGGAAATATCCTCCGATAACAAAGAGAAAGAAGCTTTCTGAGAAACTTCTTTGTGTTCTGTGAAATCATCTCACAGAGTTAGAGCTTTCCGCTCAAGAAGCCTTTCGCTAAGACAGTTCTTGTGGAATTGCAAAGTGATATTTGGGATCCCATAGAGGGCTATGGTGAAAAAGGAAATATCTTCCGATGAAATCTGGAAAGAAGCTTTCTGAGAATCTGCTTAGTGTTCTGTTAAGTCATCTAACAGAATTACATCTGTATTTCGTGGATCTCTTTGCTAGCCTTATTTCTGTGGAATCTGAGAACAGATATTTCGGATCCCTTTGAAGTCTATAGGGCCAAAGGAAATATCCTACGATAACAAAGAGAAAGAAGCTTTCTGAGAAACGTCTTTGTGTCTGTGAAATCATCTCACAGAGTTTCAGCTTTCCCCTCAAGAAGCCTTTCGCTAAGACAGTTCTTGTGGAATTGGCAAAGTGATATTTGGAAGCCCATAGCGGGCTATGGTGAAAAAGGAAATATCCTCTGATGAAATATGGAAAGAAGCTTTCTGAGAATCTGCTTAGTGTTCTGTTAATTCATCTGACATAGTTACATCTGTATTTCGTGGATCTCTTTGCTAGCCTTATTTCTGTGGAGTCTGAGAACAGATATTTCGGATCCCTTTGAAGACTATAGGGCCAAAGGAAATATCCTCCGATAACAAAGAGAAAGAAGCTTTCTGAGAAACTTCTTTGTGTTCTGTGAAATCATCTCACAGAGTTACAGCTTTCCCCTCAAGAAGCCTTTCGCTAAGACAGTTCTTTTGGAATTGGCAAAGTGATATTTGGAAGCCCGTAGAGGACTATGGTGAAAAAGGAAATATACTCAGATTAAATCTGGAAAGAAGCTTTCTGAGAATCTGCTTAGTGTTCTGTTAATTAATCTCACAGAGTTACATCTGTATTTCGTGGATCTCTTTGCTAGCCTTATTTCTGTGGAATCTAAGAACAGATATTACGGATCCCTTTGAAGACTATAGGGCCAAAGGAAATATCCTCCGATAACAAAGAGAAAGAAGCTTACTGAGAAACTTCTTTGTGTTCTGTGAAATCATCTCACGGAGTTTCAGCTTTCCCCTCAAGAAGCCTTTCGCTAAGACAGTTCTTGTGCAATTGGCAAAGTGATATTTGGAAGCCCATAGTGGGCTATGGTGAAAGAGGAAATATCCTCAGATGAAATCTGGAAAGAAGCTTTCTGAGAATCTGCTTAGTGTTCTGTTAATTCATCTCACAGAGTTACATCTGTATTTCGTGGATCTCTTTGCTAGCCTTATTTCTGTGGAATCTGAGAACAGATATTTCGAATCCCTTTGAAGACTATACGGCCAAAGGAAATATCCTCCGATAACAAAGAGAAAGAAGCTTTCTGAGAAACTTCTTTGTGTTCTGTGAAATCATCTCACAGAGTTACAGCTTTCCCCTCCAGAAGCCTTCCGCTAAGACAGTTCTTGTGGAATTGGAAAAGTGATATTTGAAAGCCCATAGAGGGCTATGTTGAGAAAGGTAATATCTTCAGATGAAATCTGGAAAGAAGCTTTCTGAGAAACTGCTTAGTGTTCTGTTAATTCATCTCACAGAGTTACATCTGTATTTCGTGGATCTCTTTGCTAGCCTTATTTCTGTGGAATCTGAGAACAGATATTTCGGATCCCTTTGAAGACTATAGGGCCAAAGGAAATATCCTCCGATAACAAAGAGAAAGAAGCTTTCTGAGAAACTTCTTTGTGTTCTGTGAAATCATCTCACAGAGTTACAGCTTTCTCCTCAAGAAGCCTTTCGCTAAGTCAGTTCTTGTGGAATTGGCAGAGTGATATTTGGAAGCCCATAGAGGGCTATGGTGAAAAAAGAAATATCCTCAGATGAAATCTGGAAAGAAGCTTTCTGAGAAAATGCTTAGTGTTCTGTTAATTCATCTCACAGAGTTACAACTGTATTTCGTGGATCTCTTTGCTAGCCTTATTTCTGTGGAATCTGAGAACAGATATTTCGGATCCCTTTGAAGACCATAAGGCCAAACGAAATATCCTCTGATAACAAAGAGAAAGAAGCTTTCTGAGAAACTTCTTTGTGTTCTGTGAAATCATCTCACAGAGTTACACCTTTCCCCTCAAGAAGACTTTCGCTAAGACAGTTCTTGTGGAATTGGCAAAGTGATATTTGGAAGCCCGTAGAGGGCTATGGTGAAAAAGGAAATATCCTCAGATGAAGTCTGGAAAGAAACTTTCTGAGAAACTGCTTAGTGTTCTATTAATTCATCTCACAGAGTTACATCTGTATTTCGAGGATCTCTTTGCGAGCCTTATTTCTGTGGAATCTGAGTACAGATATTTCGGAACCCTTTGAAGACCATAGGGCCAAAGGAAATATCGTCCGATAACAAAGAGAAAGAAGCTTTCAGAGAAACTTCTTTGTGTTCTGTGAAATCATCTCACAGAGTTACAGCTTTCCCCTCAAGAAGCCTTTCGCTAAGACAGTTCTGGTGGAATTGGCAAAGTGATATTTGGAAGCCCATAGAGGGCAATGTTGAAAAAGGAAATATCCTCAGATGAAATCTGGAAAGAAGCTTTCTGAGAAACTGCTTAGTGTTCTGCTAATTCATCTCACAGAGGTACATCTGTATTTCTTTGATCTCTTTGCTAGCCTTATTTCTGTGGAATCTGAGAACAGATATTTCGGATCCCTTTGAAGACCATAGGGCCAAACGAAATATACTCCGATAACAAAGAGAAAGAAGCTTTCTGAGAAACTGCTTAGTGTTCTGTAAATTCATGTCACAGAGTTACATCTGTATTTCTTTGATCTCTTTGCTAGCCTTATATCTGTGGAATCTGAGAACAGATATTTCGGATCCCTTTGCAGACTATAGGTCCAAAGTAAATATCCTCCGATAGCAAAGAGAAAGAAGCTTTCTGAGAAACTTCTTTGTGTTCTGTGAAATCATCTCACAGAGTTACAGCTTTCCCCTCAAGAAGCCTTTCGCTAAGACAGTTCTTGTGGAATTGGCAACGTGATATTTGGAAGCCCATAGAGGGCTGTGGTGAAAAAGGAAATATCCTCAGATGATGTCTTTAAAGAAGGTTTCTGAGAAACTGCTTAGAGTTCTATTAATTCATCTCACAGAGTTACATCTGTATTTCGAGGATCTCTTTGCTAGCCTTATGTCTGTGGAATCTGAGTACAGATATTACGGATCCCTTTGAAGATCATAGGGCCAAAGGAAATATCGTCCGATAACAAAGAGAAAGAAAGTTTCTGAGAAACTTTTTTGTGTTCTGTGAAATCATCTCACAGAGTTACAGCTTTCCCCTCAAGAAGCCTTTCGCTAAGACAGTTCTTGTGGAATTGGCAAAGTGATATTTGGAAGCCCATAGAGGGCTATGGTTAAAAAGGAAATATCCTCCGATGAAATCTGGAAAGAAGGTTTCTGAGAAACTGGTTGGTGTTCTCTTAATTCATCTCACAGAGTTACATCTGTATTTCGTGGATCTCTTTGCTAGCCTTATTTCTGTGGAATCTGAGAACAGATATTTCGGATCCCTTTGAAGACCATAGGGCCAAACGAAATATCCTCCGATAACAAAGACAAAGAAGCTTTCTGAGAAACTTCTTTGTGTTCTGTGAAATCATCTCACAGAGTTACAGCTTTCTCCTCAAGAAGCCTTTCGCTAAGACAGTTCTTGTGGAATTGGCAAAGTGATATTTGGAAGCCCATAGAGGGCTATGGTGAAAAAGGAAATATCCTCAGATGAAATCTGGAAAGAAGCTTTCTGAGAAACTGCTTAGTGTTCTGTTAATACATCTCACAGAGTTACAACTGTATTTCGTGGATCTCTTTGGTAGCTTATTTCTGTGGAATCTGAGAACAGATAATTCGGATCCCTTTGAACACGATAGGGCCAAACGAAATATTCTCCGATAAGAAAGAGAAAGAAGCTTTCTGAGAAACTTCTTTCTGTTCTGTGAAATCTTCTCACAGAGTTACACCTTTCCTCTCAACAAGCCTTTCGCTAAGACAGTTCTTGTGGAATTGGCAAAGTGATATTTGGAAGCCCAGAGAGGGCTATGGTGAAAAAGGAACTATCCTCAGATGAAATCTGGAAAGAAGCTTTCTGAGAAACTGTTAGTGTTCTGTTAATTCATCTCACCGAGTTACATCTGTATTTCGTGGATCTCTTTGCTAGCCTTATTTCTGTGGAATCTGAGAACAGATATTTCGGATCCCTTGGAAGACTATAGGGCCAAAGGAAATATCCTTCGATAACAAAGACAAAGAAGCTTTCTGAGAAACTACTTTGTGTTCTGTGAAATCATCTCACCGAGTTAGAGCTTTCTACTCAAGAAGCCTTTCGCTAAGACAGTTCTTGTGGAATTGGCAAAGAGATATTTGGAAGCCCAGAGAGTGCTATGGTGAAAAAGGAAATATCCTCAGATGAAATCTGGATAGAAGCTTTCTGAGAATCTGCTTAGTGTTCTGTTAATTCATCTCACAGAGTTACATCTGTATTTCGTGGATCTCTTTGCTAGCCTTATTTCTGTGGAATCTGAGAACAGATATTTCGGATCCCTTTGAAGACTATAGGGCCAAAGGAAATATCCTCCTATAACAAAGAGAAAGAAGCTTTCTGAGAAACTTCTTTGTGTTCTGTGAAATCATCTCACAGAGTTACACCTTTCCCCTCAAGAAGCCTTTCGCTAAGACAGTTCTTGTGGAATTGGCAAAGTGATATTTGGAAGCCCATAGAGGGCTATGGTGAAAAAGGAAATATCCTCAGATGAAATCTGGAAAGAAGCTTTCTGAGAAACTGCTTAGTGTTCTGCTAATTCATCTCACAGAGTTACATCTGTATTTCTTTGATCTCTTTGCTAGCCTTATTTCTGTGGAATCTGAGAACAGATATTTCGGATGCCTTTGAAGACCATAGGGCCAAACGATATATACTCCGATAACAAAGAGAAAGAAGCTTTCTGAGAAACTTCTTTGTGTTCTGTGAAATCATCTCACAGAGTTACAGCTTTCCCCTCAAGAAGCCTTTCGCTAAGACAGTTCTTGTGGAATTGGCAAAGTGATATTTGGAACGCCTAGAGGGCTACAGTGAAAAAGGAAATATCCTCCGATGAAATCTGGAAAGAAGGTTTCTGAGAAACTGGTTAGTGTTCTGTTAATTCATCTCACAGAGTTACATCTGTATTTTTTTGATCTCTTTGCTAGCCTTATATCTGTGGAATCTGAGAACAGATATTTCGGATCCCTTTGCAGACTATAGGTCCAAAGTAAATATCCTCCGATAACAAAGAGAAAGAAGCTTTCTGAGAAACTTCTTTGTGTTCTGTGAAATCATCTCACAGAGTTACAGCTTTCCCCTCAAGAAGCCTTTCGCTAAGACAGTTCTTGTGGAATTGGCAACGTGATATTTGGAAGCCCATAGAGGGCTATGGTGAAAAAGGAAATATCCTCAGATGATGTCTTTAAAGAAGCTTTCTGAGAAACTGCTTAGTGTTCTATTAATTCATCTCACAGAGTTACATCTGTATTTCGAGAATCTCTTTGCTAGCCTTATTTCTGTGGAATCTGAGTACAGATATTTCGGATCCCTTTGAAGATCATAGGGCCAAAGGAAATATCGTCCGATAACAAAGAGAAAGAAGCTTTCTGAGAAACTTCTTTGTGTTCTGTGAAATCATCTCACAGAGTTACAGCTTTCCCCTCAAGAAGCCTTTCGCTAAGACAGTTCTTGTGGAATTGACAAAGTGATATTTGGAAGCCCATAGAGGGCTACAGTGAAAAAGGAAATATCCTCCGATGAAATCTGGAAAGAAGGTTTCTGAGAAACTGGTTAGTGTTCTGCTAATTCATTTCACAGAGTTACATCTGTATTTCCTGGCTCTCTTTGCTAGCCTTATTTCTGTGGAATCTAAGAACAGATATTTCAGATCCCTTTGAAGACCATAGGGCCAAACGAAATATCCTCCGATAACAAAGAGAAAGAAGCTTTCTGAGGAACTTCTTTGTGTTCTGTGAAATCATCTCACAGAGTTACAGCTTTCTCCTCAAGAAGCCTTTCGCTAAGACAGTTCTTGTGGAATTGGCAAAGTGATATTTGGAAGCCCATAGAGGGCTATGGTGAAAAAGGAAATATCCTCAGATGAAATCTGGAAAGAAGCTTTCTGAGAAACTGCTTAGTGTTCTGTTAATTCATCTCACAGAGTTACATCTGTATTTCGTCGATCTCTTTGCTGGCCTTATTTCTATGGAATCGGAGAACAGATATTTCAGATCCCTTTGAAGACTATAGAGCCAAAGGAAATATCCTCTGATAACAAAGAGAAAGAAGGTTTCTGACAAACTTCTTTGTATTTTGTGAAATCATCTCACAGCGTTACAGCTTTCCCCTCAAGAAGCCTTTAGCTAAGACAGTTCTTGTGGAATTGGCAAAGTGATATTTGGAAGCCCATAGAGGGCTATGGTGAAAAAGGAAATATCGTCAGATGAAATCTGGAAAGAAGCTTTCCGAGAATCTGCTTAATGTTCTGTTAATTCATCTAACAGAGTTACATCTGTATTTCGTGGATCTCTTTCCTAGCCTTATTTCTGTGGAACCTGAGAACAGATATTTCGGATCCCTTTGAAGACCATATGGCCAAACGAAATATCCTCCGATAACAAAAGAACGAAGCTTTCTGAGAAACTTCTTTGTGTTCTGTGAAATCATCTCACAGAGTTACAGCTTTCTCCTCAAGAAGCCTTTCGCTAAGACAGTTCTTGTGGAATTGGCAAAGTGATATTTGGAAGCCCATAGAGGGCTATGGTGAAAAAGGAAATATCCTCAGATGAAATCTGGAAAGAAGCTTTCTGAGAAACTGCTTAGTGTTCTGTTAATACATCTCACAGAGTTACAACTGTATTTCGTGGATCTCTTTGGTAGCTTATTTCTGTGGAATCTGAGAACAGATAATTCGGATCCCTTTGAACACGATAGGGCCAAACGAAATATTCTCCGATAAGAAAGAGAAAGAAGCTTTCTGAGAAACTTCTTTCTGTTCTGTGAAATCTTCTCACAGAGTTACACCTTTCCTCTCAACAAGCCTTTCGCTAAGACAGTTCTTGTGGAATTGGCAAAGTGATATTTGGAAGCCCAGAGAGGGCTATGGTGAAAAAGGAACTATCCTCAGATGAAATCTGGAAAGAAGCTTTCTGAGAAACTGCTTAGTGTTCTGTTAATTCATCTCACCGAGTTACATCTGTATTTCGTGGATCTCTTTGCTAGCCTTATTTCTGTGGAATCTGAGAACAGATATTTCGGATCCCTTGGAAGACTATAGGGCCAAAGGAAATATCCTTCGATAACAAAGACAAAGAAGCTTTCTGAGAAACTACTTTGTGTTCTGTGAAATCATCTCACCGAGTTAGAGCTTTCTACTCAAGAAGCCTTTCGCTAAGACAGTTCTTGTGGAATTGGCAAAGAGATATTTGGAAGCCCAGAGAGTGCTATGGTGAAAAAGGAAATATCCTCAGATGAAATCTGGATAGAAGCTTTCTGAGAATCTGCTTAGTGTTCTGTTAATTCATCTCACAGAGTTACATCTGTATTTCGTGGATCTCTTTGCTAGCCTTATTTCTGTGGAATCTGAGAACAGATATTTCGGATCCCTTTGAAGACTATAGGGCCAAAGGAAATATCCTCCTATAACAAAGAGAAAGAAGCTTTCTGAGAAACTTCTTTGTGTTCTGTGAAATCATCTCACAGAGTTACACCTTTCCCCTCAAGAAGCCTTTCGCTAAGACAGTTCTTGTGGAATTGGCAAAGTGATATTTGGAAGCCCATAGAGGGCTATGGTGAAAAAGGAAATATCCTCAGATGAAATCTGGAAAGAAGCTTTCTGAGAAACTGCTTAGTGTTCTGCTAATTCATCTCACAGAGTTACATCTGTATTTCTTTGATCTCTTTGCTAGCCTTATTTCTGTGGAATCTGAGAACAGATATTTCGGATGCCTTTGAAGACCATAGGGCCAAACGATATATACTCCGATAACAAAGAGAAAGAAGCTTTCTGAGAAACTTCTTTGTGTTCTGTGAAATCATCTCACAGAGTTACAGCTTTCCCCTCAAGAAGCCTTTCGCTAAGACAGTTCTTGTGGAATTGGCAAAGTGATATTTGGAACGCCTAGAGGGCTACAGTGAAAAAGGAAATATCCTCCGATGAAATCTGGAAAGAAGGTTTCTGAGAAACTGGTTAGTGTTCTGTTAATTCATCTCACAGAGTTACATCTGTATTTTTTTGATCTCTTTGCTAGCCTTATATCTGTGGAATCTGAGAACAGATATTTCGGATCCCTTTGCAGACTATAGGTCCAAAGTAAATATCCTCCGATAACAAAGAGAAAGAAGCTTTCTGAGAAACTTCTTTGTGTTCTGTGAAATCATCTCACAGAGTTACAGCTTTCCCCTCAAGAAGCCTTTCGCTAAGACAGTTCTTGTGGAATTGGCAACGTGATATTTGGAAGCCCATAGAGGGCTATGGTGAAAAAGGAAATATCCTCAGATGATGTCTTTAAAGAAGCTTTCTGAGAAACTGCTTAGTGTTCTATTAATTCATCTCACAGAGTTACATCTGTATTTCGAGAATCTCTTTGCTAGCCTTATTTCTGTGGAATCTGAGTACAGATATTTCGGATCCCTTTGAAGATCATAGGGCCAAAGGAAATATCGTCCGATAACAAAGAGAAAGAAGCTTTCTGAGAAACTTCTTTGTGTTCTGTGAAATCATCTCACAGAGTTACAGCTTTCCCCTCAAGAAGCCTTTCGCTAAGACAGTTCTTGTGGAATTGACAAAGTGATATTTGGAAGCCCATAGAGGGCTACAGTGAAAAAGGAAATATCCTCCGATGAAATCTGGAAAGAAGGTTTCTGAGAAACTGGTTAGTGTTCTGCTAATTCATTTCACAGAGTTACATCTGTATTTCCTGGCTCTCTTTGCTAGCCTTATTTCTGTGGAATCTAAGAACAGATATTTCAGATCCCTTTGAAGACCATAGGGCCAAACGAAATATCCTCCGATAACAAAGAGAAAGAAGCTTTCTGAGGAACTTCTTTGTGTTCTGTGAAATCATCTCACAGAGTTACAGCTTTCTCCTCAAGAAGCCTTTCGCTAAGACAGTTCTTGTGGAATTGGCAAAGTGATATTTGGAAGCCCATAGAGGGCTATGGTGAAAAAGGAAATATCCTCAGATGAAATCTGGAAAGAAGCTTTCTGAGAAACTGCTTAGTGTTCTGTTAATTCATCTCACAGAGTTACATCTGTATTTCGTCGATCTCTTTGCTGGCCTTATTTCTATGGAATCGGAGAACAGATATTTCAGATCCCTTTGAAGACTATAGAGCCAAAGGAAATATCCTCTGATAACAAAGAGAAAGAAGGTTTCTGACAAACTTCTTTGTATTTTGTGAAATCATCTCACAGCGTTACAGCTTTCCCCTCAAGAAGCCTTTAGCTAAGACAGTTCTTGTGGAATTGGCAAAGTGATATTTGGAAGCCCATAGAGGGCTATGGTGAAAAAGGAAATATCGTCAGATGAAATCTGGAAAGAAGCTTTCCGAGAATCTGCTTAATGTTCTGTTAATTCATCTAACAGAGTTACATCTGTATTTCGTGGATCTCTTTCCTAGCCTTATTTCTGTGGAACCTGAGAACAGATATTTCGGATCCCTTTGAAGACCATATGGCCAAACGAAATATCCTCCGATAACAAAAGAACGAAGCTTTCTGAGAAACTTCTTTGTGTTCTGTGAAATCATCTCACAGAGTTACAGCTTTCTCCTCAAGAAGCCTTTCCCTAAGACAGTTCTTGTGGAATTGGCAAAGTGATATTTGGAAGCCCATAGAGGGCTATTCTGAAAAAGGAAATATCCTCAGATGAAATCTGGAAAGAAGCTTTCTGAGAAACTGCTAAGTGTTCTGTTAATACATCTCACAGAGTTACAACTGTATTTCGTGGATCTCTTTGGTAGCCTTATTTCTGTGGATTCTGAGAACAGATAATTCGGATCCCTTTGAACACGATAGGGCCAAAGGAAATATCCTCCGATAACAAAGAGAAAGAAGCTTTCTGAGAAACTTCTTTGTGTTCTGTGAAATCTTCTCACAGAGTTACACCTTTCCTCTCAACAAGCCTTACGCTAAGGCAGTTCTTGTGGAATTGGCAAAGTGATATTTGGAAGCCCAGAGAGGGCTATGGTGAAAAAGGAACTATCCTCAGATGAAATCTGGAAAGAAGCTTTCTGAGAAACTGCTTAGTGTTCTGTTAATTCATTTCACCGAGTTACATCTGTATTTCGTGGATCTCTTTGCGAGCCTTATTTCTGTGGAATCTGAGAACAGATATTTCGGATCCCTTGGAAGACTATAGGGCCAAAGGAAATATCCTTCGATAACAAAGATAAAGAAGCTTTCTGAGAAACTTCTTTGTGTTCTGTTAAATCATCTCACCGAGTTAGAGCTTTCTACTAAAGAAGCCTTTCGCTAAGACAGTTCTTGTGGAATTGGCAAAGTGATATTTGGAAGCCCATAGAGGGCTATGGTGAAAAAGGAAATATCCTCAGATGAAATCTGGAAAGAAGCTTTCTGAGAAACTGCTTAGTGTTCTGTTAATTCATCTCACAGAGTTACAACTGTATTTTGTGGATCTCTTTGGTAGCCTTATTTCTGTGGATTCTGAGAACAGATAATTCGGATCCCTTTGAAGACGATAAGGCCTAAGGAAATATCCTCCATTAACAAAGAGAAAGAAGCTTTCTGAGAAACTTCTTTGTGTTCTGTGAAATCTTCTCACAGAGTTACACCTTTCCTCTCAACAAGCTTTTCGCTAAGACAGTCCTTGTGGAATTGGCAAAGTGATATTGGAAGCCCAGAGAGGGCTATGGTGAAAAAGGAAATATCCTCAGATGAAATCTGGATAGAAGCTTTCTGAGAATCTGCTTAGTGTTCTGTTAATTCATCTCACAGAGTTACATCTGTATTTCGTGTATCTCTTTGCTAGCCTTATTTCTGTGGAATCTGAGAACAGATATTTCGGATCCCTTTGAAGACTATAGGGCCAAAGGAAATATCCTCCGATAACAAAGAGAAAGAAGCTTTCTGAGAAACTTCTTTGTGTTCTGTGAAATCATCTCACAGAGTTACACGTTTCCCCTCAAGAAGCCTTTCGCTGAGACAGTTCTTGTGGAATTGGCAAAGTGATATTTGGAAGCCCATAGAGGGCTATGGTGAAAAAGGAAATATCCTCAGATGAAATCTGGAAAGAAGCTTTCTGAGAAACTGCTTAGTGTTCTGCTAATTCATCTCACAGAGGTACATCTGTATTTCTTTGATCTCTTTGCTAGCCTTATTTCTGTGGAATCTGAGAACAGATATTTCGGATGCCTTTGAAGACCATAGGGCCAAACGAAATATACTCCGATAACAAAGAGAAAGAAGCTTTCTGAGAAACTTCTTTGTGTTCTGTGAAATCATCTCACAGAGTTACAGCTTTCCCCTCAAGAAGCCTTTCGCTAAGACAGTTCTTGTGGAATTGGCAAAGTGATATTTGGAACCCCTAGAGGGCTACAGTGAAAAAGGAAATATCCTCCGATGAAATCTGGAAAGAAGGTTTCTGAGAAACTGGTTAGTGTTCTGTTAATTCATCTCACAAAGTTACATCTGTATTTCGCGGATCTCTTTGCTAGCCTTATATCTGTGGAATCTGAGAACAGATATTTCGGATCCCTTTGCAGACTATAGGTCCAAAGTAAATATCCTCCGATAACAAAGAGAAAGAAGCTTTCTGAGAAACTTCTTTGTGTTCTGTGAAATCATCTCACAGAGTTACAGCTTTCCCCTCAAGAAGCCTTTCGCTAAGACAGTTCTTGTGGAATTGGCAACGTGATATTTGGAAGCCCATAGAGGGCTATGGTGAAAAAGGAAATATCCTCAGATGATGTCTTTAAAGAAGCTTTCTGAGAAACTGCTTAGTGTTCTATTAATTCATCTCACAGAGTTACATCTGTATTTCAAGAATCTCTTTGCTAGCCTTATTTCTGTGGAATCTGAGTACAGATATTTCGGATCCCTTTGAAGATCATAGGGCCAAAGGAAATATCGTCCGATAACAAAGAGAAAGAAGCTTTCTGAGAAACTTCTTTGTGTTCTGTGAAATCATCTCACAGAGTTACAGCTTTCCCCTCAAGAAGCCTTTCGCTAAGACAGTTCTTGTGGAATTGGCAAAGTGATATTTGGAAGCCCATAGAGGGCTAAAGTGAAAAAGGAAATATCCTCCGATGAAATCTGGAAAGAAGGTTTCTGAGAAACTGGTTAGTGTTCTGTTAATTCATTTCACAGAGTTACATCTGTATTTCCTGGATCTCTTTGCTAGCCTTATTTCTGTGGAATCTAAGAACAGATATTTCAGATCCCTTTGAAGACCATAGGGCCAAACGAAATATCCTCCGATAACAAAGAGAAAGAATCTTTCTGAGAAACTTCTTTGTGTTCTGTGAAATCATCTCACAGAGTTACAGCTTCCTCCTCAAGAAGCCTTTCGCTAAGACAGTTCTTGTGGAATTGGCAAAGTGATATTTGGAAGCCCATAGAGGGCTATGGTGAAAAAGGAATATCCTCAGATGAAATCTGGAAAGAAGCTTTCTGAGAAACTGCTTAGTGTTCTGTTAATTCATCTCACAGAGTTACATCTGTATTTCGTCGATCTCTTTGCTGGCCTTATTTCTATGGAATCTGAGAACAGATATTTCAGATCCCTTTGAAGACTATAGGGCCAAAGGAAATATCCTCTGATAAAAAAGAGAAAGAAGGTTTCTGAGAAACTTCTTTGTATTTTGTGAAATCATCTCACAGCGTTACAGCTTTCCCCTCAAGAAGCCTTTAGCTAAGACAGTTCTTGTGGAATTGGCAAAGTGATATTTGGAAGCCCCTAGAGGGCTATGGTGAAAAAGGAAATATCGTCAGATGAAATCTGGAAAGAAGCTTTCCGAGAATCTGCTTAATGTTCTGTTAATTCATCTAACAGAGTTACATCTGTATTTCGTGGATCTCTTTCCTAGCCTTATTTCTGTGGAATCTGAGAAGAGATATTTCGGATCCCTTTGAAGACTATAGGGCCAAATGAAATTTCCTCCGATAACAAAGAGAAATAAGCTTTCTGAGAAACTTCTTTGTGTTCTGTGAAATCTTCTCACAGAGTTACACCTTTCCTCTCAACAAGCCTTTAGCTAAGACAGTTCTTGTGGAATTGGCAAAGTGATATTTGGAAGCCCTGAGAGGGCTATGGTGAAAAAGGAACTATCCTCAGATGAAATCTGGAAAGAAGATTTCTGAGAAACTGCTTAGTGTTCTGTTAATTCATCTCACCGAGTTACATCTGTATTTCGTGGATCTCTTTGCTAGCCTTATTTCTGTGGAATCTGAGAACAGATATTTCGGATCCCTTGGAAGACTATAGGGCCAAAGGAAATATCCTTCGATAACAAAGATAAAGAAGCTTTCTGAGAAACTTCTTTGTGTTCTGTTAAATCATCTCACCGAGTTAGAGCTTTCTACTAAAGAAGCCTTTCGCTAAGACAGTTCTTGTGGAATTGGCAAAGTGATATTTGGAAGCCCATAGAGGGCTATGGTGAAAAAGGAAATATCCTCAGATGAAATCTGGAAAGAAGCTTTCTGAGAAACTGCTTAGTGTTCTGTTAATTCATCTCACAGAGTTACAACTGTATTTCGTGGATCTCTTTGGTAGCCTTATTTCTGTGGATTCTGAGAACAGATAATTCGGATCCCTTTGAAGACGATAAGGCCTAAGGAAATATCCTCCATTAACAAAGAGAAAGAAGCTTTCTGAGAAACTTCTTTGTGTTCTGTGAAATCTTCTCACACAGTTACACCTTTCCTCTCAACAAGCTTTTCGCTAAGACAGTTCTTGTGGAATTGGCAAAGTGATATTGGAAGCCCAGAGAGGGCTATGGTGAAAAAGGAAATATCCTCAGATGAAATCTGGATAGAAGCTTTCTGAGAATCTGCTTAGTGTTCTGTTAATTCATCTCACAGAGTTACATCTGTATTTCGTGTATCTCTTTGCTAGCCTTATTTCTGTGGAATCTGAGAACAGATATTTCGGATCCCTTTGAAGACTATAGGGCCAAAGGAAATATCCTCCGATAACAAAGAGAAAGAAGCTTTCTGAGGAACTTCTTTGTGTTCTGTGAAATCATCTCACAGAGTTACACCTTTCCCCTCAAGAAGCCTTTCGCTGAGACAGTTCTTGTGGAATTGGCAAAGTGATATTTGGAAGCCCATAGAGGGCTATGGTGAAAAAGGAAATATCCTCAGATGAAATCTGGAAAGAAGCTTTCTGAGAAACTGCTTAGTGTTCTGCTAATTCATCTCACAGAGGTACATCTGTATTTCTTTGATCTCTTTGCTAGCCTTATTTCTGTGGAATCTGAGAACAGATATTTCGGATGCCTTTGAAGACCATAGGGCCAAACGAAATATACTCCGATAACAAAGAGAAAGAAGCTTTCTGAGAAACTTCTTTGTGTTCTGTGAAATCATCTCACAGAGTTACAGCTTTCCCCTCAAGAAGCCTTTCGCTAAGACAGTTCTTGTGGAATTGGCAAAGTGATATTTGGAACCCCTAGAGGGCTACAGTGAAAAAGGAAATATCCTCCGATGAAATCTGGAAAGAAGGTTTCTGAGAAACTGGTTAGTGTTCTGTTAATTCATCTCACAAAGTTACATCTGTATTTCGCGGATCTCTTTGCTAGCCTTATATCTGTGGAATCTGAGAACAGATATTTCGGATCCCTTTGCAGACTATAGGTCCAAAGTAAATATCCTCCGATAACAAAGAGAAAGAAGCTTTCTGAGAAACTTCTTTGTGTTCTGTGAAATCATCTCACAGAGTTACAGCTTTCCCCTCAAGAAGCCTTTCGCTAAGACAGTTCTTGTGGAATTGGCAACGTGATATTTGGAAGCCCATAGAGGGCTATGGTGAAAAAGGAAATATCCTCAGATGATATCTTTAAAGAAGCTTTCTGAGAAACTGCTTAGTGTTCTATTAATTCATCTCACAGAGTTACATCTGTATTTCGAGAATCTCTTTGCTAGCCTTATTTCTGTGGAATCTGAGTACAGATATTTCGGATCCCTTTGAAGATCATAGGGCCAAAGGAAATATCGTCCGATAACAAAGAGAAAGAAGCTTTCTGAGAAACTTCTTTGTGTTCTGTGAAATCATCTCACAGAGTTACAGCTTTCCCCTCAAGAAGCCTTTCGCTAAGACAGTTCTTGTGGAATTGGCAAAGTGATATTTGGAAGCCCATAGAGGGCTAAAGTGAAAAAGGAAATATCCTCCGATGAAATCTGGAAAGAAGGTTTCTGAGAAACTGGTTAGTGTTCTGTTAATTCATTTCACAGAGTTACATCTGTATTTCGTGGATCTCTTTGCTAGCCTTATTTCTGTGGAATCTAAGAACAGATATTTCAGATCCCTTTGAAGACCATAGGGCCAAACGAAATATCCTCCGATAACAAAGAGAAAGAAGCTTTCTGAGAAACTTCTTTGTGTTCTGTGAAATCATCTCACAGAGTTACAGCTTTCCCCTCAAGAAGCCTTTCGCTAAGACAGTTCTTGTGGAATTGGCAAAGTGATATTTGGAACCCCTAGAGGGCTACAGTGAAAAAGGAAATATCCTCCGATGAAATCTGGAAAGAAGGTTTCTGAGAAACTGGTTAGTGTTCTGTTAATTCATCTCACAAAGTTACATCTGTATTTCGCGGATCTCTTTGCTAGCCTTATATCTGTGGAATCTGAGAACAGATATTTCGGATCCCTTTGCAGACTATAGGTCCAAAGTAAATATCCTCCGATAACAAAGAGAAAGAAGCTTTCTGAGAAACTTCTTTGTGTTCTGTGAAATCATCTCACAGAGTTACAGCTTTCCCCTCAAGAAGCCTTTCGCTAAGACAGTTCTTGTGGAATTGGCAACGTGATATTTGGAAGCCCATAGAGGGCTATGGTGAAAAAGGAAATATCCTCAGATGATGTCTTTAAAGAAGCTTTCTGAGAAACTGCTTAGTGTTCTATTAATTCATCTCACAGAGTTACATCTGTATTTCGAGAATCTCTTTGCTAGCCTTATTTCTGTGGAATCTGAGTACAGATATTTCGGATCCCTTTGAAGATCATAGGGCCAAAGGAAATATCGTCCGATAACAAAGAGAAAGAAGCTTTCTGAGAAACTTCTTTGTGTTCTGTGAAATCATCTCACAGAGTTACAGCTTTCCCCTCAAGAAGCCTTTCGCTAAGACAGTTCTTGTGGAATTGGCAAAGTGATATTTGGAAGCCCATAGAGGGCTAAAGTGAAAAAGGAAATATCCTCCGATGAAATCTGGAAAGAAGGTTTCTGAGAAACTGGTTAGTGTTCTGTTAATTCATTTCACAGAGTTACATCTGTATTTCCTGGATCTCTTTGATAGCCTTATTTCTGTGGAATCTAAGAACAGATATTTCAGATCCCTTTGAAGACCATAGGGCCAAACGAAATATCCTCCGATAACAAAGAGAAAGAAGCTTTCTGAGAAACTTCTTTGTGTTCTGTGAAATCATCTCACAGAGTTACAGCTTTCTCCTCAAGAAGCCTTTCGCTAAGACAGTTCTTCTGGAATTGGCAAAGTGATATTTGGAAGCCCATAGAGGGCTATGGTGAAAAAGGAATATCCTCAGATGAAATCTGGAAAGAATCTTTCTGAGAAACTGCTTAGTGTTCTGTTAATTCATCTCACAGAGTTACATCTGTATTTCGTGGATCTCTTTGCTAGCCGTATTTCTGTGGAATCTGAGAACAGATATTTCGGATCCCTTTGAAGACCATAGGGCCGAACGAAATATCCTCCGATAACAAAGAGAAAGAAGCTTTCTGAGAAACTTCTTTGTGCTCTGTGAAATCATCTGACAGAGTTACACCTTTCCCCTCAAGAAGCCTTTCGCTAAGACAGTTCTTGTGGAATTGGCAGAGTGATATTTGGAAGCCCTTAGAGGGCTATGGTGAAAAAGGAAATATCCTCAGATGAAATCTGGAAGGAAGCTTTCTGAGAAACTGCTTAGTGTTCTGGTAATTCATCTCACAGAGTTACATCTGTATTTCTTGGATCTCTTTGCTAGCCTTATTTCTGTGTCATCTGAGAACAGATATTTCGGATCCCTTTGAAGACCATTGGGCCAAATGAAATATACTCCGATAACAAAGAGAAAGAAGCTTTCTGAGAAACTTCTTTGTGTTCTGTGAAATCATCTACAGAGTTACAGCTTTCTCCTCAAGAAGCCTTTCGCTAAGACAGTTCTTGTGGAATTGGCAAAGTGATATTTGGAAGCCCATAGAGGACTATGGTGAAAAAGGAAATATCCTCCGATGAAATCTAGAAAGAAGCTTTCTGAGAAACTGCTTAGTGTTCTGTAAATTCATCTCACAGAGTTACATCTGTATTTCGTGGATCTCCTTGCTAGCCTTATTTCTGTGGAATCTGAGAACAGATATTTCGGATCCCTTTGAAGACCATAGGGCCAAAGGAAATATCGTCCGATCACAAAGAGAAAGAAGCTTTCTGAGAAACTTCTTTGTGTTCTGTGAAATCATCTCACAGAGTTACAGCTTTCCCCTCAAGAAGCCTTTCGCTAAGACAGTTCTTGTGGAATTGTCAAAGTGATATTTGGAAGCCCATAGAGGGCTATGGTGAAAAAGGAAATATCCTCAGATGAAATCTGGAAAGAAGCTTTCTGAGAAACTGCTTAGTGTTCTGTTAATTCATCTCACAGAGTTACATCTGTATTTCGTGGATCTCTTTGCTAGCCTTATTTCTCTGGAATCTGAGGACAGACATTTCGGATCCCTTTGAAGACCATAGGGCCAAACGAAATATCCTCCGATAACAAACAGAAAGAAGCTCTCTGAGTAACTTCTTTGTGTTCTGTGAAATCATCTCACAGAGTTACAGCTTTCCCCTCTAGAAGCCTTTCGCTAAGACAGTTCTTGTGGAATTGGCAAAGTGATATTTGGAAGCCCATAGAGGGCTATGGTGAAAAAGGAAATATCCTCAGATGAAATCTGGAAAGAAGCTTCCTGAGAAACTGCTTAGTGTTCTGCTAATTCATCTCACAGAGTTACATCTGTATTTCGTGGATCTCTTTGCTAGCCTTATTTCTGTGGAATCTGAGAACAGATATTTCAGATCCCTTTGAAGACTATAGGGCCAAAGGAAATATCCTCTGATAACAAAGAGAAAGAGGCTTTCTGAGAAACTTCTTTGTGTTCTGTGAAATCATCTCACAGCGTTACAGCTTACCCCTCTAGAAGCCTTTAGCTAAGACAGTTCTTGTGGAATTGGCAAAGTGATATTTGGAAGCCCCTAGAGGGCTATGTTGAAAAAGGAAATATCCTCAGATGGAATCTGGAAAGAAGCTTTCTGAGAATCTGCTTAGTGTTCTGTTAATTCATCTCACAGAGTTACATCTGTATTTCGTGGATCTCTTTGCTAGCCTTATTTCTGTGAAATCTGAGAAGAGATATTTCGGATCCCTTTGAAGACTATAGGGCCAAATGAAATATCCTCCGATAACAAAGAGAAAGAAGCTTTGTGAGAAACTTCTTTGTGTTCTGTGAAATCATCTCACAGAGTTACAGCTTTCCCCTCAAGAAGCCTTTCGCTAAGACAGTTCTTGTGAAATTGGCAAAGTGATATTTGGAAGCCCATACAGGGCTATGGTGAAAAAGGAAATATCCGCAGAAGAAATCTGGAAAGAAGCTTTCTGAGAAACTGCTTAGTGTTCTGTTAATTCATCTCACAGAGTTACATAAGTATTTCGTGGATCTCTTTGCTACCCTTATTTCTGTGGAATCTGAGAACAGATATTTCGGATCTCTTTGAGGACTATAGGGCCACAGGAAATATCCTCCGAAAACAAAGGGAAAGAAGCTTTCTGAGAAACTTCTTTGTGTTCTCTGAAATCATCTCACAGAGTTACAGCTTTCCCCTCAAGAACCCTTTCGCTAAGACACTTCTTGTGGAATTGGCAAAGTGATATTTGGAAGCCCATAGAGGGCTATGGTGAAAAAGGAAATATCCTCAGATGAAATCTGGAAAGAAGCTTTCTGAGAATCTGCTTAGTGTTCTGTTAATTCATCTCACAGAGTTACATCTGTATTTCGTGGATCTCTTCGCTAGCCTTATTTCTGTGGTATCTGAGAACAGATATTTCAGATCCCTTTGAAGACTATTGGGCCAAAGGGAATATCCTCCGATAATAAAGAGAAAGAAGCTTTCTGAAAAACTTCTTTGTGTGCTGTGAAATCATCTCAAAGAGTTACAGCTTTCCCCTCAAGAAACCTTTCGCTAAGACAGTTCTTGTGGAATTGGCAAAGTGATATTTGGAAGCCCATAGAGGGCTATGGTGAAAAAGGAAATATCCTCAGATGAAATCTGGAAAGAAGCTTTCTGAGAATCTGCTTAGTGTTCTGTTAATTCATCTCACAGAGTTACATCTGTATTTCGTGGATCTCTTTGCTAGACTTATTTCTGTGGAATCTGAGAACAGATATTTCGGATCGCTTTGAAGACCATAGGGCCAAAGGAAATATCCTCCGATAACAAAGAGAAAGAAGCTTTCTGAGAAACTTCTTCGTGTTCTGTGAAATCATCTCACAGAGTTACAGCTTTCCCCTCAAGAAGCCTTTCGCTAAGACAGTTCTTGTGGAATTGGCAAAGTGATATTTGAAAGCCCATAGAGGGCTATGTTGAGAAAGGAAATATCTTCAGATGAAATCTGGAAAGAAGCTTTCTGAGAAACTGCTTAGTGTTCTCTTAATTCATCTCACCGAGTTACATCTGTATTTCGTGGATCTCTTTGGTAGCGTTATTTCTGTGGAATCTGAGAAGAGATATTTCGGATCCCTTTGAAGACTATAGGGCCAAATGAAATATCCTCCGATAACAAAGAGAAAGAAGCTTTCTGAGAAACTTCTTTGTGTTCTGTGAAATCATCTCACAGAGTTACAGCTTTCTCCTCAAGAAGCCTTTCGCTAAAACAGTTCTTGTGGAATTGGCAAAGTGATATTTGGAAGCCCATAGAGGGCTATGGTGAAAAAGGAAATATCCTCAGATGAAATCTAGAAAGAAGCTTTCTGAGAAACTGCTTAGTGTTCTGTTAATTCATCTCACAGAGTTACATCTGTATTTCGTGGATCTCTTTGCTATCCTTATTTCTGTGGAATCTGAGAACAGATATTTCGTATCCCTTTGAAGACCATAGGGCCAAACGAAATATCCTCCGATAACAAAGAGAAAGAAGCTTTCTGAGAAAATTCTTTGAGTTCTGTGAAATCATCTCACAGCGTTACAGCTTTCCCCTCAAGAAGCCTTTCGCTAAGACAGTTCTTGTGGAATTGGCAAAGTGATATTTGGAAGCCCATAGAGGGCTATGGTGAAAAAGGAAATATCCTCAGATGAAATCTGGAAAGAAGCTTTCTGAGAAACTGCTTAGTGTTCTGCTAATTCATCTCACAGAGTTACATCTGTATTTCGTGGATCTCTTTGCTAGCCTTATTTCTGTGGAATCTGAGAACAGATATTTCAGATCCCTTTGAAGACTATAGGGCCAAAGGAAATATTCTCTGATAACAAAGAGAAAGAAGCTTTCTGAGAAACTTCTTTGTGTTCTGTGAAATCATCTCACAGCGTTACAGCTTTCCCCTCAAGTAGACTTTAGCTAAGACATTTCTTGTGGAATTGGGAAAGTGATATTTGGAAGCCCCTAGAGGGCTATGGTGAAAAAGGAAATATCCTCCGATGAAATCTGGAAAGAAGCTTTCTGTGAATCTCCTTAGTGTTCTGTTAATTCATCTCACAGAGTTACATCTGTATTTCGTGGATCTCTTTGCTAGTCTTATTTCTTTGGAATCTGAGAAGACATATTTCGGATCCATTTGAAGACTATAGGGCCAAAGGAAATATCCTCCGATAACAAAGAGAAAGCAGCTTACTGAGAAACTACTTTGTGTTCTGTGAAATCATCTCACAGAGTTACACCTTTCCCCTCAAGAAGCCTTTCGCTAAGACAGTTCTTGTGGAATTGGCAAAGTGATATTTGGAAGCCCATAGAGGGCTATGGTGAAAAAGGAAATATCCTCAGATGAAATCTGGAAAGAAGCTTTCTGAGAATCTGCTTAGTGTTCTGTTAATTCATCTCACAGAGTTATATCTGTATTTCGTGTATCTCTTTGCTAGCCTTATTTCTGTGGAATCTGAGGACAGATATTTCGGATCCCTTTGAAGACTATACGGCCAAAGGAAATATCCTCCGATAACAAAGAGAAAGAAGCTTTCTGAGAAAGTTCTCTGTGTTCTGTGAAATCATCTCACAGAGTTACAGTTTTCCCCTCAAGAAGCCTTTCGCTAAGACAGTTCTTGTGGAATTGGCAAAGTGATATTTGAAAGCCCTTAGAGGGCTATGTTGAGAGAGGAAATATCTTCAGATTAACTCTGGAAAGAAGCTTTCTGAGAAACTGCTTAGTGTTCTGTTAATTCATCTCACAGAGTTACATCTGCATTTCGTGGATCTCTTTGCTATCCTTATTTCTGTGGAATCTGAGAACAGATATTTCGGATCCCTTTGAAGACCATAGGGCCAAACGAAATATCCTCCGATAAAAAAGAGAAAGAAGCTTTCTGAGAAACTGCTTAGTGTTCTATTAATTCATCTCACAGAGTTACATCTGTATTTCGAGAATCTCTTTGCTAGCCTTATTTCTGTGGAATCTGAGTACAGATATTTCGGATCCCTTTGAAGATCATAGGGCCAAAGGAAATATCGTCCGATAACAAAGAGAAAGAAGCTTTGTGAGAAACTTCTTTGTGTTCTGTGAAATCATCTCACAGAGTTACAGCTTTCCCCTCAAGAAGCCTTTCGCTAAGACAGTTCTTGTGGAATTGGCAAAGTGATATTTGGAAGCCCATAGAGGGCTACAGTGAAAAAGGAAATATCCTCCGATGAAATCTGGAAAGAAGGTTTCTGAGAAACTGGTTAGTGTTCTGTTAATTCATTTCACAGAGTTACATCTGTATTTCCTGGATCTCTTTGCTAGCCTTATTTCTGTGGAATCTAAGAACAGATATTTCAGATCCCTTTGAAGACCATAGGGCCAAACGAAATATCCTCCGATAACAAAGAGAAAGAAGCTTTCTGAGAAACTTCTTTGTGTTCTGTGAAATCATCTCACAGAGTTACAGCTTTCTCCTCAAGAAGCCTTTCGCTAAGACAGTTCTTGTGGAATTGGCAAAGTGATATTTGGAAGCCCATAGAGGGCTATGGTGAAAAAGGAATATCCTCAGATGAAATCTGGAAAGAAGATTTCCGAGAATCTGCTTAATGTTCTGTTAATTCATCTAACAGAGTTACATCTGTATTTCGTGGATCTCTTTCCTAGCCTTATTTCTGTGGAATCTGAGAAGAGATATTTCGGATCCCTTTGAAGACTATAGGGCCAAATGAAATTTCCTCCGATAACAAAGAGAAAGAAGCTTTCTGAGAAACTTCTTTGTGTTCTGTGAAATCTTCTCACAGAGTTACACCTTTCCTCTCAACAAGCCTTTAGCTAAGACAGTTCTTGTGGAATTGGCAAAGTGATATTTGGAAGCCCTGAGAGGGCTATGGTGAAAAAGGAAATATCCTCAGATGAAATCTGGAAAGAAGATTTCTGAGAAACTGCTTAGTGTTCTGTTAATTCATCTCACCGAGTTACATCTGTATTTCGTGGATCTCTTTGCTAGCCTTATTTCTGTTGAATCCGAGAACAGATATTTCGGATCCCTTGAAGGCTATAGGGCCTAAGGAAATATCCTCCGATAACAAAGAGAAAGAAGCTTTCTGAGAAACTTCTTTGTGTTCTGTGAAATCATCTCACAGAGTTACACCTTTCCCCTCAAGAAGCCTTTCGCTAATGCAGTTCTTGTGGAATTGGCAAAGTGATATTTGGAAGCCCATAGAGGGCTATGGTGAAAAAGGAAATATCCTCAGATGAAATCTGGAAAGAAGCTTTCTGAGAAACTGCTCAGTGTTCTGTTAAGTCATCTCACAGAGTTACATCTGTACTTCGTGGATCTCTTTGCTAGCCTTATTTCTGTGGAATCTGAGAACAGACATTTCGGATCCCTTTGAAGACTATAGGGCCAAAGGAAATATCCTCCGATAACAAAGACAAGGAAGCTTTCTGAGAAACTTCTTTGTGTTCTGTGAAATCTTCTCACAGAGTTACACCTTTCCTCTCAACAAGCCTTACGCTAAGACAGTTCTTGTGGAATTGGCAAAGTGATATTTGGAAGCCCTTAGAGGGCTATGGTGAAAAAGGAAATATCCTCAGAAGAAATCTGGAAGGAAGCTTTCTGAGAAACTGCTTAGTGTTCTGTTAATTCATCTCACAGAGTTACATCTGTATTTCGAGGATCTCTTTGCTAGCCTTATTTCTGTGGCATCTGAGAACAGATATTTCGGATCCCTTTGAAGACCATAGGGCCAAATGAAATATACTCCTATAACAAAGAGAAAGAAGCTTTCTGAGAAACTTCTTTGTGTTCTGTGAAATCATCTGCAGAGTTACAGCTTTCTCCTCAAGAAGCCTTTCGCTAAGACAGTTCTTGTGGAATTGGCAAAGTGATATTTGGAAGCCCATAGAGGACTATGGTGAAAAAGGAAATATCCTCCGATGAAATCTAGAAAGAAGCTTTCTGAGAAACTGCTTATTGTTCTGTAAATTCATCTCACAGAGTTACATCTGTATTTCGTGGATCTCCTTGCTAGCCTTATTTCTGTGGAATCTGAGAACAGATATTTCGGATCCCTTTGCAGACAATAGGGCCAAAGGAAATATCCTCCGATAACAAAGAGAAAGAAGCTTTCTGAGAAACTTCTTTGTGTTCTGTGAAATCATCTCACAGAGTTACAGCTTTCTCCTCTAGAAGCCTTTCGCTAAGACAGTTCTTGTGGAATTTGCAAAGTGATATTTGGAAGCCCATAGAGGGCTATGGTGAAAAAGGAAATATCCTCAGATGATATCTTTAAAGAAGCTTTCTGAGAAACTGCTTAGTGTTCTATTAATTCATCTCACGTAGATATATCTGTATTTCGAGGATCTCTTTGCTAGCCTTATTTCTGTGGAATCTGAGTACAGATATTTCGGATCCCTTTGAAGACCATAGGGCCAAAGGAAATATCGTCCGATAACAAAGAGAAAGAAACTTTCTGAGAAACTTCTTTGTGTTCTGTGAAATCATCTCACAGAGTTACAGCTTTCCCCTGAAGAAGCCTTTCGCTAAGACAGTTCTTGTGGAATTGGCAAAGTGATATTTGGAAGCCCATAGAGGACTATGGTGAAAAAGGAAATATCCTCAGATGAAATCTGGAAAGAAGCTTCCTGAGAAACTGCTTAGTGTTCTGCTAATTCATCTCACAGAGTTACATCTGTATTGCGTGGATCTCTTTGCTAGCCTTATTTCTGTGGAATCTGAGAACAGATATTTCAGATCCCTTTGAAGACTATAGGGCCAAAGGAAATATCCTCTGTTAACAAAGAGAAAGAAGCTTTCTGAGAAACTTCTTTGTGTTCTCTGAAATCATCTCACAGCGTTACAGCTTTCCCCTCTAGAAGCCTTTAGCTAAGACAGTTCTTGTGGAATTGGCAAAGTGATATTTGGAAGCCCCTAGAGGGCTATGTTGAAAAAGGAAATATCCTCAGATGGAATCTGGAAAGAAGCTTTCTGAGAATCTGCTTAGTGTTCTGTTAATTCATCTCACAGAGTTACATCTGTATTTCGTGGATCTCTTTGCTAGCCTTATTTCTGTGAAATCTGAGAAGAGATATTTCGGATCCCTTTGAAGACTATAGGGCCAAATGAAATATCCTCCGATAACAAAGAGAAAGAAGCTTTGTGAGAAACTTCTTTGTGTTCTGTGAAATCATCTCACAGAGTTACAGCTTTCCCCTCAAGAAGCCTTTCGCTAACACAGTTCTTGTGGAATTGGCAAAGTGATATTTGGAAGCCCATAGAGGGCTATGGTGAAAAAGGAAATATCCGCAGAAGAAATCTGGAAAGAAGCTTTCTGAGAAACTGCTTAGTGTTCTGTTAATTCATCTCACAGAGTTACATAAGTATTTCGTGGATCTCTTTGCTACCCTTATTTCTGTGGAATCTGAGAACAGATATTTCGGATCCCTTTGAGGACTATAGGGCCACAGGAAATATCCTCCGAAAACAAAGGGAAAGAAGCTTTCTGAGAAACTTCTTTGTGTTCTCTGAAATCATCTCACAGAGTTACAGCTTTCCCCTCAAGAAGCCTTTCGCTAAGACACTTCTTGTGGAATTGGCAAAGTGATATTTGGAAGCCAATGGAGGGCTATGGTGAAAAAGGAAATATCCTCAGATGAAATCTGGAAAGAAGCTTTCTGAGAATCTGCTTAGTGTTCTGTTAATTCATCTCACAGAGTTACATCTGTATTTCGTGGATCTCTTCGCTAGCCTTATTTCTGTGGTATCTGAGAACAGATATTTCAGATCCCTTTGAAGACTATTGGGCCAAAGGGAATATCCTCCGATAACAAAGAGAAAGAAGCTTTCTGAAAAACTTCTTTGTGTGCTGTGAAATCATCTCAAAGAGTTACAGCTTTCCCCTCAAGAAACCTTTCGCTAAGACAGTTCTTGTGGAATGGGCAAAGTGATATTTGGAAGTCCATTGAGGGCTATGGTGAAAAAGGAAATATCCTCAGATGAAATCTGGAAAGAAGCTTTCTGAGAATCTGCTTAGTGTTCTGTTAATTCATCTCACAGAGTTACATCTGTGTTTCGTGGATCTCTTTGCTAGACTTATTTCTGTGGAATCTGAGCACAGATATTTCGGATCCCTTTGAAGACTATACGTCCAAAGGAAATATCCTCCGATAACCAAGAGAAAGAAGCTTTCTGAGAAACTTCTTTGTGTTCTGTGAAATCATCTCACAGCGTTACAGCTATCCCCTCAAGAAGACTTTAGCTACGACATTTCTTGTGTAATTGGGAAAGTGATATTTGGAAGCCCCTAGAGGGCTATGGTGAAAAAGGAAATATCCTCCGATGAAATCTGGAAAGAAGCTTTCTGTGAATCTCCTTAGTGTTCTGTTAATTCATCTCACAGAGTTACATCTGTATTTCGTGGATCTCTTTGCTAGTCTTATTTCTTTGGAATCTGAGAAGACATGTTTCCGATCCATTTGAAGACTATAGGGCCAAAGGAAATATCCTCCGATAACAAAGAGAAAGAAGCTTACTGAGAAACTACTTTGTGTTCTGTGAAATCATCTCACAGAGTTACACCTTTCCCCTCAAGAAGCCTTTCGCTAAGACAGTTCTTGTGGAATTGGCAAAGTGATATTTGGAAGCCCATAGAGGGCTATGGTGAAAAAGGAAATATCCTCAGATGAAATCTGGAAAGAAGCTTTCTGAGAATCTGCTTAGTGTTCTGTTAATTCATCTCACAGAGTTATATCTGTATTTCGTGGATCTCTTTGCTAGCCTTATTTCTGTGGAATCTGAGGACAGATATTTCGGATCCCTTTGAAGACTATACGGCCAAAGGAAATATCCTCCGATTACAAAGAGAAAGAAGCTTTCTGAGAAACTTCTCTGTGTTCTGTGAAATCATCTCACAGAGTTACAGTTTTCCCCTCAAGAAGCCTTTCGCTAAGACAGTTCTTGTGGAATTGGCAAAGTGATATTTGAAAGCCCTTAGAGGGCTATGTTGAGAGAGGAAATATCTTCAGATTAACTCTGGAAAGAAGCTTTCTGAGAAACTGCTTAGTGTTCTGTTAATTCATCTCACAGAGTTACATCTGTATTTCGTGGATCTCTTTGCTATCCTTATTTCTTTGGAATCTGAGAACAGATATTTCGGATCCCTTTGAAGACCATAGGGCCAAACGAAATATCCTCCGATAAAAAAGAGAAAGAAGCTTTCTGAGAAAATTCTTTGTGTTCTATGAAATCATCTCACAGAGTTACAGCTTTCCCCTCAAGAAGCCTTTCGCTAAGACAGTTCTTGTGGAATTGGCAAAGTGATATTTGGAAGCCCATAGAGGGCAATGGTGAAAAAGGAAATATCCTCAGATGAAATCTTGAAAGAAGCTTTCTGAGAAACTGCTTAGTGTTTTGCTAATTCATCTCACAGAGTTATATCTGTATTTCGAGGATCTCTTTGCTAGCCTTATTTCTGTTGGATCTGAGAACAGATATTTCAGATCCCTTTGAAGACTATAGGGCCAAAGGAAATATCCTCTGATAACAAAGAGAAAGAAGCTTTCTGAGAAACTTCTTCGTGTTCTGTGAAATCATCTCACAGAGTTACAGCTTTCCCCTCAAGAAGCCTTTCGCTAAGACAGTTCTTGTGGAATTGGCAAAGGGATATTTGGAAGCCCTTAGTGGGCTATGGTGAAAAAGGAAATATCCTCCGATGAAATCTGGAAAGAAGCTTTCTGAGAAACTGCTTAGTGTTCTGTTAATTCATCTCACAGAGTTACATCTGTATTTCGTGGATGTCTTTGCTAGCCTTAATTCTGTGGAATCTGAGAACAGATATTTCGGATCCCTTTGAAGACGATAGGGCCAAAGGAAATATCCTCCGATAACAAAGAGAAAGAAGCTTTCTGAGAAACTTCTTTGGGTTCTTTGAAATCATCTCACAGAGTTACACCTTTCCCCTCAAGAAGCCTTCGCTAAGACAGTTCTTGTGGAATTGGCAAAGTGATATTTGGAAGCCCAGAGAGGGCTATGGTGAAAAAGGAAATATCCTCAGATGAAGTCTGGAAAGAAGCTTTCTGAGAAACTGCTTAGTGTTCTGCTAATTCACCTCACAGAGGTACATCTGTATTTCTTTGATCTCTTTGCTAGCCTTATTTCTGTGGAATCTGAGAACAGATATTTCGGATCCCTTTGAAGACCATAGGGCCAAATGAAATATACTCCGATAACAAAGAGAAAGAAGCTTTCTGAGAAACTTCTTTGTGTTCTGTGAAATCATCTCACAGAGTTACAGCTTTCTCCTAAAGAAACCTTTCGCTAAGACAGTTCTTGTGGAATTGGCAAAGTGATATTTGGAAACCCATAGAGGACTATGGTGAAAAAGGAAATATCCTCCGATGAAATCTGGAAAGAAGCTTTCTGAGAAACTGCTTAGCGTTCTGTAAATTCATCTCACAGAGTTACATCTGTATTTTTTGATCTCTTTGCTAGCCTTATATCTGTGGAATCTGAGAACAGATATTTCGGATCCCTTTGCAGACTATAGGCCCAAAGGAAATATCCTAAGATAACAAAGAGAAAGAAGCTTTCTGAGAAACTTCTTTGTGTTCTGTGAAATCAGCTCACAGAGTTACAGCTTTCCCCTCAAGAAGCCTTTCGCTAAGACAGTTCTTGTGGAATTGGCAAAGTGATATTGGGAAGCCCATAGAGGGCTATGGTGAAAAAGGAAATATCCTCAGATGAAATCTGGAAAGAAGCTTTCTGAGAAACTGCTTAGTGTTCTGTTAATTCATCTCACAGAGTTTCATCTGTATTTCGTGGATCTCTTTGCTAGCCTTATTTCTGTGGAATCTGAGAACAGATATTTCGGATCCCTTTGAAGACTATAGGGCCAAAAGAAATATCCTCCGATAAGAAAGAGAAAGAAGCTTTCTGAGAAACTTCTTTGTGTTCTGTGAAATCATCTCACAGAGTTACAGCTTTCTCCTCAAGAAGCCTTTCGCTAAGACAGTTCTTGTGGAATTGGCAAAGTGATATTTGGAAGCCCTTAGAGGGCTATGGTGAAAAAGGAAATATCCTCAGATGATATCTTTAAAGAAGCTTTCTGAGAAACTGCTTAGTGTTCTATTAATTCATCTCACAGGGTTACATCTGTATTTCGAGGATCTCTTTCCTAGCCTTATTTCTGTGGAATCTGAGTACAGATATTTCGGATCCCTTTGAAGACCATAGGGCCAAAGGAAATATCGTCCGATAACAAAGAGAAAGAAGCTTTCTGAGAAACTTCTTTGTGTTCTGTGAAATCATCTCACAGAGTTACAGCTTTCCCCTCAAGAAGTCTTTCGCTAAGACAGTTCTTGTCGAATTGGCAAAGTGATATTTGGAAGCCCATAGAGGGCTATGGTGAAAAAGGAAATATCCTCCGATGAAATCTGGAAAGAAGGTTTCTGAGAAACTGCTTAGTGCTCTGTTAATTCATCTCACAGAGTTACATCTGTATTTCGTGGATCTCTTTGCTAGCCTTATTTCTGTGGAATCTGAGAAGAGATATTTCGGATCCCCTAGAAGACTATAGGGCCAAATGAAATATCCTCCGATAACAAAGAGAAAGAAGCTTTCTGAGAAACTTCTTTGTGTTCTGTGAAATCATCTCACAGAGTTACAGCTTTCCCCTCAAGAAGCCTTTGGCTAAGACAGTTCTTGTGGAATTGGCAAAGTGATATTTGGAAGCCCCTAGAGGGCTATGGTGAAAAAGGAAATATCGTCAGATGAAATCTGGAAAGAAGCTTTCTGAGAATCTGCTTAGTGTTCTGTTAATTCATCTAACAGAGTTACATCTGTATTTCTTTGATCTCTTTGCTAGCCTTATTTCTGTGGAATCTGAGAACAGATATTTCTGATCCCTTTGAAGACCATAGGGCCAAATGAAATATACTCCGATAACAAAGAGAAAGAAGCTTTCTGAGAAACTTCTTTGTGTTCTGTGAAATCATCTCACAGAGTTACAGCTTTCTCCTAAAGAAACCTTTCGCTAAGACAGTTCTTGTGGAATTGGCAAAGTGATATTTGGAAGCCCATAGAGGGCTATGGTGAAAAAGGAAATATCCTCCGATGAAATCTGGAAAGAAGGTTTCTGAGAAACTGCTTAGTGCTCTGTTAATTCATCTCACAGAGTTACATCTGTATTTCGTGGATCTCTTTGCTAGCCTTATTTCTGTGGAATCTGAGAAGAGATATTTCGGATCCCCTAGAAGACTATAGGGCCAAATGAAATATCCTCCGATAACAAAGAGAAAGAAGCTTTCTGAGAAACTTCTTTGTGTTCTGTGAAATCATCTCACAGAGTTACAGCTTTCCCCTCAAGAAGCCTTTGGCTAAGACAGTTCTTGTGGAATTGGCAAAGTGATATTTGGAAGCCCCTAGAGGGCTATGGTGAAAAAGGAAATATCGTCAGATGAAATCTGGAAAGAAGCTTTCTGAGAATCTGCTTAGTGTTCTGTTAATTCATCTAACAGAGTTACATCTGTATTTCTTTGATCTCTTTGCTAGCCTTATTTCTGTGGAATCTGAGAACAGATATTTCGGATCCCTTTGAAGACCATAGGGCCAAATGAAATATACTCCGATAACAAAGAGAAAGAAGCTTTCTGAGAAACTTCTTTGTGTTCTGTGAAATCATCTCACAGAGTTACAGCTTTCTCCTAAAGAAACCTTTCGCTAAGACAGTTCTTGTGGAATTGGCAAAGTGATATTTGGAAACCCATAGAGGACTATGGTGAAAAAGGAAATATCCTCCGATGAAATCTGGAAAGAAGCTTTCTGAGAAACTGCTTAGCGTTCTGTAAATTCATCTCACAGAGTTACATCTGTATTTTTTGATCTCTTTGCTAGCCTTATATCTGTGGAATCTGAGAACAGATATTTCGGATCCCTTTGCAGACTATAGGCCCAAAGGAAATATCCTAAGATAACAAAGAGAAAGAAGCTTTCTGAGAAACTTCTTTGTGTTCTGTGAAATCAGCTCACAGAGTTACAGCTTTCCCCTCAAGAAGCCTTTCGCTAAGACAGTTCTTGTGGAATTGGCAAAGTGATATTGGGAAGCCCATAGAGGGCTATGGTGAAAAAGGAAATATCCTCAGATGAAATCTGGAAAGAATCTTTCTGAGAAACTGCTTAGTGTTCTGTTAATTCATCTCACAGAGTTTCATCTGTATTTCGTGGATCTGTTTGCTAGCCTTATTTCTGTGGAATCTGAGAACAGATATTTCGGATCCCTTTGAAGACTATAGGGCCAAAGGAAATATCCTCCGATAACAAAGAGAAAGAAGCTTTCTGAGAAACTTCTTTGTGTTCTGTGAAATCATCTCACAGAGTTACAGCTTTCTCCTCAAGAAGCCTTTCGCTAAGACAGTTCATGTGGAATTGGCAAAGTGATATTTGGAAGCCCTTAGAGGGCTATGGTGAAAAAGGAAATATCCTCAGATGATATCTTTAAAGAAGCTTTCTGAGAAACTGCTTAGTGTTCTATTAATTCATCTCACAGGGTTACATCTGTATTTCGAGGATCTCTTTCCTAGCCTTATTTCTGTGGAATCTGAGTACAGATATTTCGGATCCCTTTGAAGACCATAGGGCCAAAGGAAATATCGTCCGATAACAAAGAGAAAGAAGCTTTCTGAGAAACTTCTTTGTGTTCTGTGAAATCATCTCACAGAGTTACAGCTTTCCCCTCAAGAAGTCTTTCGCTAAGACAGTTCTTGTGGAATTGGCAAAGTGATATTTGGAAGCCCATAGAGGGCTATGGTGAAAAAGGAAATATCCTCCGATGAAATCTGGAAAGAAGGTTTCTGAGAAACTGCTTAGTGCTCTGTTAATTCATCTCACAGAGTTACATCTGTATTTCGTGGATCTCTTTGCCAGCCTTATTTCTGTGGAATCTGAGAAGAGATATATCGGATCCCCTAGAAGACTATAGGGCCAAATGAAATATCCTCCGATAACAAAGAGAAAGAAGCTTTCTGAGAAACTTCTTTGTGTTCTGTGAAATCATCTCACAGAGTTACAGCTTTCCCCTCAAGAAGCCTTTGGCTAAGACAGTTCTTGTGGAATTGGCAAAGTGATATTTGGAAACCCATAGAGGGCTATGGTAAAAAGGAAATGTCCTCAGATGAAATCTGGAAAGAAGCTTTCGGAGAAACTGCTTAGTGTTCTGTTAATTCATCTCACAGAGTTACAACTGTATTTCGTGGATCTCTTTCCTAGACTTATTTCTGTGGAATCTGAGAACAGATATTTCGCATCCCTTTGAAGACGATAGGGCCAAAGGAAATATCCTCCGATAAAAAAGAGAAAGAAGCTTTCTGAGAAACTTCTTTGTGTTCTGTGAAATCTTCTCACAGAGTTACACCTTTCCTCTCAACAAGCCTTTCACTAAGACAGTTCTTGTGGAATTGGCAAAGTGATATTTGGAAGCCAAGAGAGGGCTATGGTGAAAAAGGAAATATCCTCAGATGAAATCTGGAAAGAACCTTTCGGAGAAACTGCTTAGTGTTCTGTTAATTCATCTCACCGAGTTACTTCTGTATTTCGTGGATCTCTTTGCTTGCCTTATTTCTGTGGAATCTGAGAACAGATATTTCGGATCCCTTTGAAGACTATAGGGCCAAAGGAAATATCCTCCGATAACAAAGAGAAAGAAGCTTTCTGAGAAACTTCTTTGTGTTCTGTGAAATCATCTCACAGAGTTACAGCTTTCTCCTCAAGAAGCCTTTCGCTAAGACAGTTCTTGTGGAATTGGCAAAGTGATATTTGGAAGCCCTTAGAGGGCTATGGTGAAAATGGAAATATCCTCAGATGATATCTTTAAAGAAGCTTTCTGAGAAACTGCTTAGTATTCTATTAATTCATCTCACAGAGTTACATCTGTATTTCGAGGATCTCTTTGCGAGCCTTATTTCTGTGGAATCTGAGTCAGATATTTCGGATCCCTTTGAAGACCATAGGGCCAAAGGAAATATCGTCCGATAACAAAGAGAAAGAAGCTTTCTGAGAAACTTCTTTGTGTTCTGTGAAATCATTTCACAGAGTTACACCTTTCCCCTCAAGAAGCCTTTCGCTAAGACAGTTCTTGTGGAATTGGCAAAGTGATATTTGGAAGCCCATAGAGGGCTATGGTGAAAAAGGAAATATCCTCAGATGAAATCTGGAAAGAAGCTTTCTGAGAAACTGTTTAGTGTTCTGCTAATTCATCTCACAGAGGTACATCTGTATTTCTTTGATCTCTTTGCTAGCCTTATTTCTGTGGAATCTGAGAACAGATATTTCGGATCCCTTTGAAGACCATAGGGCCAAACGAAATATACTCCGATAACAAAGAGAAAGAAGCTTTCTGAGAAACTTCTTTGTGTTCTCTGAAATCATCTCACAGAGTTACAGCTTTCTCCTAAAGAAGCCTTTCGCTAAGACAGTTCTTGTGGAATTGGCAAAGTGATGTTTGGAAGCCCTTTGAGGACTATGGTGAAAAAGGAAATATCCTCCGATGAAATCTGGAAAGAAGCTTTCTGAGAAACTGCTTAGTGTTCTGTAAATTCATGTCACAGAGTTACATCTGTATTTCTTTGATCTCTTTGCTAGCCTTATATCTGTGGAATCTGAGAACAGATATTTCGGACCCCTTTGCAGACTCTAGGTCCAAAGTAAATATCCTCCGATAACAAAGAGAGAAGCTTTCTGAGAAACTTCTTTGTGTTCTGTGAAATCATCGCACAGAGTTACAGCTTTCCCCTCAAGAAGCCTTTCGCTAAGACAGTTCTTGTGGATTTGGCAACGTGATATTTGGAAGCCCATAGAGGGCTATGGTGAAAAAGGAAATATCCTCAGATGATGTCTTTAAAGAAGGTTTCTGAGAAACTGCTTAGTGTTCTATTAATTCATCTCACAGAGTTACATCTGTATTTCCTGGATCTCTTTGCTAGCCTTATTTCTGTGGAATCTGAGAACAGATATTTCGGATCCCTTTGAAGACTATAGGGCCAAAGGAAATATCCTCCGATAACAAAGAGAAAGAAGCTTTCTGAGAAACGTCTTTGTGTTCTGTGAAATCATCTCACAGAGTTACAGCTTTCCCCTCAAGAAGCCTTTCGGTAAGACAGATCTTGTGGAATTGGCAAAGTGATATTGGGAAGCCCATAGAGGGCTATGGTGAAAAAGGAAATATCCTCAGATGAAATCTGGAAAGAAGCTTTCTGAGAAACTGCTTAGAGTTGTGTTAATTCATCTCACAGAGTTTCATCTGTATTTCGTGGATCTCTTTGCTAGCCTTATTTCTGTGGAATCTGAGAACAGATATTTCGGATCCCTTTGAAGACTATAGGGCCAAAGGAAATATCCTCCGATAACAAAGAGAAAGAAGCTTTCTGAGAAACTTCTTTGTGTTCTGTGAAATCATCTCACAGAGTTACAGCTTTCTCCTCAAGAAGCCTTTCGCTAAGACAGTTCCTATGGAATTGGCAAAGTGATATTTGGAAGCCCTTAGACGGCTATGGTGAAAAAGGAAATATCCTCAGATGATATCTTTAAAGAAGCTTTCTGAGAAACTGCTTAGTGTTCTATTAATTCACCTCACAGAGTTACATCTGTATTTCGAGGATCTCTTTGCTAGCCTTATTTCTGTGGAATCTGAGTACAGATATTTCGGATCCCTTTGAAGACCATAGGGCCAAAGTAAATATCGTTCGATAACAAAGAGAAAGAAGCTTTCTCGGAAACTTCTTTGTGTTCTGTGAAATCATCTCACAGAGTTACAGCTTTCCCCTCAAGAAGCCTTTCGCTAAGACAGTTCTTGTGGAATTGGCAAAGTGATATTTGGAAGCCCATAGAGGGCTATGGTGAAAAAGGAAATATCCTCCGATGAAATCTGGAAAGAAGGTTTCTGAGAAACTGCTTAGTGCTCTGTTAATTCATCTCACAGAGTTACATCTGTATTTCGTGGATCTCTTTGCTAGCCTTATTTCTGTGGAATCTGAGAAGAGATATTTCGGATCCCTTTGAAGACTATAGGGCCAAATGAAATATCCTCCGATAACAAAGAGAAAGAAGCCTTCTGAGAAACTTCTTTGTGTTCTGTGAAATCATCTCACAGAGTTACAGCTTTCCCCTCAAGAAGCCTTTGGCTAAGACAGTTCTTGTGGAATTGGCAAAGTGATATTTGGAAGCCCATAGAGGGCTATGGTAAAAAGGAAATGTCCTCAGATGAAATCTGGAAAGAAGCTTTCGGAGAAACTGCTTAGTGTTCTGCTAATTCATCACACAGAGGTACATCTGTATTTCTTTGATCTCTTTGCTAGCCTTATTTCTGTGGAATCTGAGAACAGATATTTCGGATCCCTTTGAAGACCATAGGGCCAAACGAAATATACTCCGATAACAAAGAGAAAGAAGCTTTCTGAGAAACTTCTTTGTGTTCTGTGAAATCATCTCACAGAGTTACACCTTTCCTCTCAACAAGCCTTTCACTAAGACAGTTCTTGTGGAATTGGCAAAGTGATATTTGGAAGCCAAGAGAGGGCTATGGTGAAAAAGGAAATATCCTCAGATGAAATCTGGAAAGAAGCTTTCTGAGAAACTGCTTAGTGTTCTGCTAATTCATCACACAGAGGTACATCTGTATTTCTTTGATCTCTTTGCTAGCCTTATTTCTGTGGAATCTGAGAACAGATATTTCGGATCCCTTTGAAGACCATAGGGCCAAACGAAATATACTCCGATAACAGAGAGAAAGAAGCTTTCTGAGAAACTTCTTTGTGTTCTGTGAAATCATCTCACAGAGTTACAGCTTTCTCCTAAAGAAGCCTTTCGCTAAGACAGTTCTTGTGGAATTGGCAAAGTGATATTTGGAAGCCCATTGAGGACTATGGTGAAAAAGGAAATATCCTCCGATGAAATCTGGAAAGAAGCTTTCTGAGAAACTGCTTAGTGTTCTGTAAATTCATGTCACAGAGTTACATCTGTATTTCTTTGATCTCTTTGCTAGCCTAATATCTGTGGAATCTGAGAACAGATATTTCGGACCCCTTTGCAGACTATAGGTCCAAAGTAAATATCCTCCGATAACAAAGAGAAAGAAGCTTTCTGAGAAACTTCTTTGTGTTCTGTGAAATCATCTCACAGAGTTACAGCTTTCCCCTCAAGAAGCCTTTCGCTAAGACAGTTCTTGTGGATTTGGCAAAGTGATATTGGGAACCCCTAGAGGGCTGTGGAGAAAAAGGAAATATCCTCAGATGATGTCTTTAAAGAAGGTTTCTGAGAAACTGCTTAGTGTTCTATTAATTCATCTCCCAGAGTTACATCTGTATTTCGAGGATCTCTTTGCTAGCCTTATTTCTGTGGAATCTGAGTACAGATATTACGGATCACTTTGAAGATCATAGGGCCAAAGGAAATATCGTCCGATAACAAAGAGAAAGAAGCTTTCTGAGAAACTTCTTTGTGTTCTGTGAAATCATCTCACAGAGTTACACCTTTCCCCTCAAGAAGCCTTTCGCTAAGACAGTTCTTGTGGAATTGGCAAAGTGATATTTGGAAGCCCATAGAGGGCTATGGTGAAAAAGGAAATATCCTCAGATGAAATCTGGAAAGAAGCTTTCTGAGAAACGGCTTAGTGTTCTGTTAATTTATCTCACAGAGTTACATCTGTATTTCGTGAATCTCTTTGCTAGCCTTATTTCTGTGGAATCTGAGAACAGATATTTCGGATCCCTTTGAAGACCATAGGGCCAAACGAAATATCCTCCGATAACAAAGAGAAAGAAGCTTTCTGAGAAACTTCTTTGTGTTCTGTGAAATCATCTCTCAGAGTTACAGCTTTCCCCTCAAGAAGCCTTTCGCTAAGACAGTTCTTGTGGAATTGGCAAAGTGATATTTGGAAGCCCATAGAGGGCTAGGGTGAAAAAGGAAATATCCTCAGATGAAATCTGGAAAGAAGCTTTCTGAGAATCTGCTTAGTGTTCTGTTAATTCATCTCACAGAGTTACATCTGTATTTCGTGGATCTCTTTGCTAGCCTTATTTCTGTGGAATCTGAGAACAGATATTTCGGATCCCTTTGAAGACCATAGGGCCAAACGAAATATCCTGCGATAACAAAGAGAAAGAAGCTTTCTGAGAAACTTCTTTGTGTTCTGTGAAATCATCTCACAGAGTTACAGCTTTCCCCTCAAGAAGCCTTTCGCTAAGACAGTTCTTGTGGAATTGGCAAAGTGATATTTGGAAGCCCATAGAGGGCTAGGGTGAAAAAGGAAATATCCTCAGATGAAATCTGGAAAGAAGCTTTCTGAGAAACTGCTTAGTGTTCTGTTAATTCATCTCACAGAGTTACATCTGTATTTCGTGGATCTCTTTGCTAGCCTTTATTCTGAGGAATCTGAGAACACATATTTCAGATCCCTTTGATGACTATAGGGCCAAAGGATATATCCTCTGATAACAAAGAGAAAGAAGCTTTCTGAGAAACTTCTTTGTGTTCTGTGAAATCATCGCACAGCGTTACAGCTTTCCCCTCAAGAAGCCTTTAGCTAAGACAGTTCTTGTGGAATTGGCAAAGTGATATTTGGAAGCCCCGAGAGGGCTATGGTGAAAAAGGAAATATCCTCAGATGAAATCTGGAAAGAAGCTTTCTGAGAATCTGCTTAGTGTTCTGTTAATTCATCTCACAGAGTTACATCTGTATTTCGTGGATCTCTTTGCTAGCCTTATTTCTGTGGAATCTTAGAAAAGATATTTCGGATCCCTTTGAAGACTATAGGGCCAAAGGAAATATCCTCCGATAAGAAAGAGAAAGAAGCTTTCTGAGAAACTTCTTTGTGTTCTGTGAAATCAGCTCACAGAGTTACAGCTTTCCCCTCAAGAAGCCTTTCGCTAAGACAGTTCTTGTGGAATTGTCAAAGTGATATTGGGAAGCCCAAAGAGGGCTATGGTGAAAAAGGAAATATCCTCAGATGAAATCTGGAAAGAAGCTTTCTGAGAAACTGCTTAGTGTTCTGTTAATTCATCTCACAGAGTTTCATCTGTATTTCGTGGATCTCTTTGCTAGCCTTATTTCTGTGGAATCTGAGAACAGATATTTCGGATCCCTTTGAAGACTATAGGGCCAAAGGAAATATCCTCCGATAACAAAGAGAAAGAAGCTTTCTGAGAAACTTCTTTGTGTTCTGTGAAATCATCTCACAGAGTTACAGCTTTCTCCTCAAGAAGCCTTTCGCTTAGACAGTTCTTGTGGAATTGGCAAAGTGATATTTGGAAGCCCTTAGAGGGCTATGGTGAAAAAGGAAATATCCTCAGATGATATCTTTAAAGAAGCTTTCTGAGAAACTGCTTAGTGTTCTATTAATTCATCTCACAGAGTTATATCTGTATTTCGAGGATCTCTTTGCTAGCCTTATTTCTGTGGAATCTGAATACAGATATTTCGGATCCCTTTGAAGACCATTGGGCCAAAGGAAATATCGTCCGATAACAAAGAGAAGGAAGCTTTCTGAGAAACTTCTTTGTGTTCTGTGAAATTATCTCACAGAGTTACAGCTTTCCCCTCAAGAAGCCTTTCGCTAAGACAGTTCTTGTGGAATAGGCAAAGTGATATTTGGAAGCCCATAGAGGGCTATGGTGAAAAAGGAAATATCCTCCGATGAAATCTGGAAAGAAGGTTTCTGAGAAACTGCTTAGTGCTCTGTTAATTCATCTCACAGAGTTACATCTGTATTTCGTGGATCTCTTTGCTAGCCTTATTTCTGTTTAATCTGAGAACAGATATTTCGGATCCCTTTGAAGACCATAGGGCCAAACGAAATATCCTCCGATAACAAAGAGAAAGAAGCTTTCTGAGAAACTTCTTTGGGTTCTGTGAAATCATCTCACAGAGTTACACCTTTCCCCTCAAGAAGCCTTTCGCTAAGACAGTTCTTGTGGAATTGGCAAAGTGATATTTGGAAGCCCATAGAGGGCTATGGTGAAAAAGGAAATATCCTCAGATGAAATCTGGAAAGAAGCTTTCTGAGAAACTGCTGAGTGTTCTGTTAATTCATCTCACAGAGTTACATCTGTATTTCGTGGATCTCTTTGCTAGCCTTATTTCTGAGGAATCTGAGAACAGATATTTCAGATCCCCTTGAAGACTATAGGGCCAAAGGAAATATCCTCTGATAACAAAGAGAAAGAAGCTTTCTGAGAAACTTTTTGTGTTCTGTGAAATCATCGCACAGCGTTACAGCTTTCCCCTCAAGAAGCCTTTAGCTAAGACAGTTCTTGTGGAATCGGCAAAGTGATATTTGGAAGCCCCTAGAGGGCTATGGTGAAAAAGGAAATATCGTGAGATGAAATCTGGAAAGAAGCTTTCTGAGAATCTGCTTAGTGTTCTGTTAATTCATCTAACAGAGTTACATCTGTATTTCGTGGATCTCTTTGCTAGCCTTATTTCTGTGGAATCTGAGAAGAGATATTTCGGATCCCTTTGAAGACTATAGGGCCAAATGAAATATCCTCCGATAACAAAGAGAAAGAAGCTTTCTGAGAAACTTCTTTGTGTTCTGTGAAATCATCTCACAGAGTTACAGCTTTCCCCTCAAGAAGCCTTTGGCTAAGACAGTTCTTGTGGAATTGTCAAAGTGATATTTGGAAGCCCATAGAGGGCTATGGTAAAAAGGAAATGTCCTCAGATGAAATCTGGAAAGAAGCTTTCGGAGAAACTGCTTAGTGTTCTCTTAATTCATCTCACAGAGTTACAACTGTATTTCGTGGATCTCTTTCCTAGCCTTATTTCTGTGGAATCTGAGAACAGATATTTCGCATCCCTTTGAAGACGATAGGGCCAAAGGAAATATCCTCCGATAACAAAGAGAAAGAAGCTTTCTGAGAAACTTCTTTGTGTTCTGTGAAATCTTCTCACAGAGTTACACCTTTCCTCTCAACAAGCCTTTCACTAAGACAGTTCTTGTGGAATTGGCACAGTGATATTTGGAAGCCAAGAGAGGGCTATGGTGAAAAAGGAAATATCCTCAGATGAAATCTGGAAAGAAGCTTTGGGAGAAACTGCTTAGTGTTCTGTTAATTCATCTCACCGAGTTACATCTGTATTTCGTGGATCTCTTTGCTAGCCTTATTTCTGTGGAATCTGAGAACAGATATTACGGATCCCTTTGAAGATCATAGGGCCAAAGGAAATACGTCCGATAACAAAGAGAAAGGAGCTTTCTGAGAAACTTCTTTGTGTTCTGTGAAATCATCTCACAGAGTTACAGCTTTCCCCTCAAGAAGCCTTTCGCTAAGACAGTTCTTGTGGAATTGGCAAAGTGATATTTGGAAGCCCATAGAGGGCTATGGTGAAAAAGGAAATATCCTCCGATGAAATCTGGAAAGAAGGTTTCTGAGAAACTGGTTGGTGTTCTCTTAATTCATCTCACAGAGTTACATCTGTATTTCCTGGATCTCTTTGCTAGCCTTATTTCTGTGGAATCTGAGAACAGATGTTTCGGATCCCTTTGAAGACCATAGGGCCAAACGAAATATCCTCCGATAACAAAGAGAAAGAATCTTTCTGAGAAACGACTTTGTGTTCTGGGAAATCATATCACAGAGTTACAGCTTTCTCCTCAAGAAGCCTTTAGCTAAGGAAGTTCTTGTGGAATTGGCAAAGTGATAT